>NC_142574.1:353750-702500 GCF_041283825.1 Pyrus communis
TAAGTTGTTGTAGTTTTTAAATTTAATTTGTAGTTTTTAAACATAAGTTGTAGTTTTTAAACATAAGTTGTAGTTTTTAAATTTAAATAACAAATTGTGTTTGGCCCTCTGTTAGAGACGGTTTTTTGTGACAGGGCTAAACCGAGCCATATAGCCCTTTGACCCTCGGTTGGAGATGGTAAGAAATATGGCCATGCACTGTTCATTAAAATATTAATTTCTTGGAGGGCTAGAGGGCTAAAACGAGCTCTCTGGCCCTCGTTTAGTTGAAGATGGTCTAAAGTTGAACAAAACAGGACTTGCGCCATAACCATCCAACAGTAAAGGTAAGTCTTCCATAAGGGGCTAGCCAAGATAACTTCTACAATTCTTAACCTGCCTTTCATTGGTAGGAGTCCACCACGGAAATCAACCTGACATACTCCAACAAAGGAAACATTCAGGGTGCTTAGAGGGCTTAGGTGCGGGGCAATCGACCTGAAGATGGACACCAAGGGTGCGTTTGTTGCACCTGACTATTTCATATTGGATTAGTTTTGGGGACTAAGCGAGATTGGCTTGGAATGGACTAAGTGGTATAAGAATAATGGAGCGTTTGATCCAGTGTCAGACTAAATTATGGATTAAATTATTTCTAAAATTTAGATTTTTTGTTTTGTTTTTTAGCTCTCCCCTATCTCTACCATTCTCTCTCGTCGCACCAGACAAAACTTCTCAAATTTTCTCGAATTCTCAGAAATCAGACTAAACCAATTATTCATCTCTCTTCGCATCAGACAAAACTTCTCAATTTTTCTCCAATTCTCAAAAACCAGACTAAACCATGCCCAACGAAAAAAAATCAAGGAGATGAGTAGTGCAAAGAAAAGAAGAATCACAAGAGGGAATTGAGATCCAGAGGCTTGGTTCCTGTGGGCGCTGGTATTCGACAGTGACAGGGGATAAATATTTGACAGAGACACATTTCTTCCCATTAGATGATCCGTTGCTACTTGACTCTCTCTCTTATATGTCTTCCCATTTTGAATTTTGAGACTTAGGTGGTGGGGGCTAGGTAAGACCATATAAGCATGGGTCGGGATCGGAGTTGCAAACAGCACGGTGTGGGGATCAAAGATGTAGATGGCGCGCAGTCGTGCAAGACAAAGACGAGGACGTGGCGGAAAGACCGTATTAGCTACTCTTAAGGTATTTGAGGGGTCTCGTTAAGGCCGGCTAAGTAAGGTTTTAGTCAGAACGACTGCATGTTAGTTCCACTATAGTTAGTCCCTTGCGAGTAACAAACATTGGACTGGGCTAAACTTTAGTCTAGTCCAGTCCAGTGAGAGTTGGTGAGGGAAAACAAACACCCCCTAAATTCCCCGCACCAGTAGGTCTTTATCTGGGTCTTAGGTCGCCAAAGACGAATTTGAACCATATTAAAAGAAACATAAAAGAAAATCCTAATTAACTAGAGAAATGGAAACATAATCCTTTTGAGACAAGAAAATATAAAAGGAAGTTTTAACGAAAAACCCATAGTACTATTTACTTTAACGAAAAACCATATTTTTACACTAAAAAGTCAATCCTAGTACTATTCATTTTACCCTTTATTTTGTCTTTGTCATTAAAACTTTATTTTGTCCTTATCATTAAAACTCAAAGTTTTCAAGCCTTTTTCATTAGTTTTCCTAATATAAAATTACTCAAAACTTAAAAACCCGAATATTCCGATGGTTGTAGCGATGGTTGAACATGAATTTTCTTTCTTGCGTGGTCTCTTGCCAGCCGTCCATCATCGTATTTTCTGTAATTTTAGCCACTTTAATCGACCCCTGTTTTGTCCTACATTAGCCTCTCCCACTTGTAAAAAAGTTGTCAAACAAGATTGAAAGCACGAAAACTTTAACATCATCCCTTTGAGCACTGGCATCTTGGTACACACCAAGCCACACAATCTCTGGAAAGCACGAAAACTTCAACATCATCCCTTTGAGCACTGGTATCTTGCATCTTGATACACACCAAGCCACACAATCTCTGGAAAGCACGAAGGCTTTAACACCATCCCTTTGAGCACTGGCATCTTGATACTCACGCTTCAAAGTCAGCATAATTTTCTTCTTGCATTACAAACTCGCATGAATGGTTAACCTTGAAACACACCAAGCCACACAATCTCTGGAACCCACCAGATTGAAATAAAACTTAAAAAGTTTAATTGATATAATCTGAAATCTCAAAGTTACAGCAGAGAAGTAGACTTTATATATTCTAATAGATCTAATAAAGTACAAAAATCAACTTTTATTCCTCCACATCAATCAAAAACGCCCAACACTTCCAATCTGAATCCCTTCTCTTCAGAATCGTACCTGAAACAAAAATTTCGTATTTCACATCCAACAAGATTTTGAGTACAATACACCTACCTTCTTTTTAGAAAATAAAACTACAACAGCAATTTTGATTGTTGAATTAAATGCTCAATGAATCTTGGACAATAAATCACATCCGTGGTTTCAATAACAGTTTTCAACTTAGTTTTTCTAAGACACAAGCTATTAATGATAAACTTCAGATAAGTGTAAATATGCACTGCAGTGGCTCGGTGTTGAACTTATCTGAATACCAAAAAAATGAAAATTTCAATCAAACAACTTATATTGAAGACAAAGAACCAACTGCAGCAAATCTATCAATAGAAATATCACGAAAAAAACCTACCAGAAAAATTTATCAAAGATATTATAGGTATTGAAAGAACTGAATGCATGATTGTCAACATAAATGCTGAAAAAGAAAAACATTTAAAGGAAACATCAGGAGCATAACATAATTTATTTTTATTTTTGTATCAATCTACTAACAGGAGTCCAGGACTACCATTTCTCATCATGAAAGTAGGAAGTAGATATGAGTCTCTCACAAGGCAGCACGCTATAGCAACTAGTCCTTGCCAACTGTTTTTGGTGTGTGGAATAACAAGGGACAATGGATATCAAAATTTAATGTGTACAACAAACAAACATAATCATAAAACAGAAACACAAAAGACCAAATCACACATCACATATACAAGAAATTACTTATTAATCATGGGGAAAATATGAGAAATATGAAAGCAGACGCAGAGGTGAGGACAAAAGGAAGAAGAATACATAAAATTAAGTTTAAAATCTACTATTCCCTTTTATTTTTTACATTAAAACTTTACTTTTTTGTATTTTATTCTTCTTCTCTCCTCTTTCTATTACCATCTTCATCTTCCATTTCCTCTATCTGCTAATTAGAACAAAAGCACAAGCATAACTAACAAACAGGCTCCTAGAGACTGAATCCACTCAATCAAGGCATTAATAAGAATGGTTTGCCCTACATCTCTTTACTACCATCAAGAAGAGTCAAGTATACTAACCTCTCTCAATCTCTCATCTCCTGGTTTTATCAAGAACCTCTATGTATCTCTTTGGGATCCCATATTGTTCAATCATATGCTTTGCCAGATCATCAATCACACCACCTTGAACCAGAACCTCATGCCCTTTCTTACCTGAAAAGAGAAACATGTGTTCATAAGAAAACCAAGGAAGGAATCCTTGAAACATCGCAACAAAATACTATTTCCAGACAACCAAAACTGGCAACAGGATTTATTACCATTGGAGAAAGGTTATAAGAATATACTTTAAACAGTAAGCAGCAGTATTCATTCATTAAGACTAACGTTGCCAGGCTACTAGAAAATTTTGAGAGAAGAAGAGAAAAGAATACACCTCACTAATATCAATTCAATTAACACAACAAAACACTGCACCTGGTAGTTCAGCCACCGTTGTGCTGCAAGCAAACTTCTTCTGTAGCTCTGATGCCAAAGCTTCAGGATCGACCAAAAAGGATTCCAGACCTGATAATTTGGTCACTTTCTTGTTACCTTGCCGCCTTTCTGTCATTATCTGTATTGTTTTCAGACCACCTTTACGAACAACCGACTCACTTCCCCTTGTCACAACGTGATGGGCTTGCATCCTATTTACAAATGCTGCTCCTAAATCTCTCTTGTGAATTTCTGTTGGGTACATTGCACCTTTTTTTATGGCTCCCTTGAATAGTGCATCACATAATATTGGATCCAACACCACAATGGATTTATCTGAGGGCTTAATCAGGTTTTCTTTTTCAACATATGTAAACACAATATCTGTGGCATCTGAAGCACTGTATAGCTTTCCTGTGTCGGCCCCAACAGAAGCTAGTATGGGATTGACATGTACACTTGATTTATAGATCTCGGCCACTTCAAGCATTTTGAGGGACCGCCTTTCACTGACAGTAGCAACACCAGTTTGAACAGTTTTCTCCACTTCTCGTTTCTCAGGCTTAAAAGATGAGTAATCTGAATGCTTGCGGTTAACCGATAACAATACAGACTCCTTTTTGTATTTATCTTCTTTCACTGAAATCTGCATGTTTTGGAGCCAACATAGTGCAAACAAAGAGAATACAGATTAATCTCAGAAAACTGAACTGCTAAAAAGCACAGAGTACAGGAACACCAAAACTTAATCACTTGCTTGTTTTAAATTTCCTACAAAAAGGTTACATCCTCTTTCCGAATGCACCAGAGTTTCTGTTTTTAATTTATAAGCATGACTTTTTTCATTTTTTTTTCACACACCAAGGGGCATATCGCCCACGTACGCACTGTATATAGCAATTGAAATAGAAACAGAACAAGACTAAGAGCAATCACCATACAATGCTGAAACCCAATAAAGAAAGACTATATAACTGATTTACTGAAATTCAAGTTTTCCTTTTATGCTAATTGTGTATTGATTTTGCCGAGAGCTCATAGAAACCTAGGATAAAAATGTAAGTCTCTCTTCCACTTGATAATGGAAATTCCTATTAACAGAGCTGATACAAATAATGCCAATGCTCAAAATCATTTTAACACATGTGAATAGATCTGAAAACATTTAAACTTACTGCTTCATGTATACCCTGAATACAATAAAGCAACATCATTTATGCATCCTATTCAATAAGATCACTTGGTCCACTTCGTGGATCATACAGCACCTCTTAGGAAGTTTGAAACTCGGTGGTTTGCATAACAAGCTCCCAAAAGTGACAATGTTAAAACACATAAGGGTTCTCTTTCAAAAAGAAGAAAACGAAAGAATTACGCACCAAGCCTGTAGAAGATTTAGCTTGTAACCACTTTGATAATTTCTTGTATGATGATTTCTTGATGTCGAGTGTGATGCCTGAAGGCCTACAAGTTAGAACGTGGTTTGACCTGCAGAAAGCAGAAAGCAAATGAGGAAATTTCTATAAATAGGGCATTTGCCCCAGATAGAGCATGGAGACCAAATATCATATAACATATTATACCATAGTGTGCTGCCAGGCATAGGAAGGTCTTTATCCTTAATAGTTGTATGCAATGCTTGCAAAAGGCATTTTTCCAGAAGCATATCCACATCCTCAGTGGAAAGAGGATGTTGGTCCTCCCCATTAGACTGATCAGCAGCATGATCATCTGTTACCTTCAGATCACCTACATGAGCAGTTATTTCTTTAGCAATCTCGTCCCCAACCTCAATCTGTGCCTCTGAAGTGGAACTAGGTTCAGAGTGCACGTCCACATCAACGGGTTGTCCAATTTCTTTTTCATTACTTCCGTTCTCTTGGTCATTTGAACCTTCAGTTGTGCTAGCATAAGACTCAGAAATTTGTGATGATGACAAGGTAGGATCCTCAAACACAACATCTTCATAAAAGCCTGCATTTGGAACATAAGGGCCCTCAACTGATTCCCTGGAAAGAAAGAAAAAAAAATCTAAAAACGTTACTTAAAGAAAACTTTAATTATTGACCAATCATTTAGTCAGTAACCCCCAATACTTGCCAAAGTAAGTCACGATAATAGTGAGTAATCTTTAAAGCCTTTCCTCGCAACCCGGCTTTTAATGCTTCAGTGCTGCTCATAGTGGTAGTCCCCACCTGTAGTGGTTTTCAAAATAAGAAAGTCCCTAACTTTATTTGAATAAATAAATGAAGTGAAGGTTTGTCCTGCAATCTATGAGGAAGCTTACAGCGATGGGAGCTGGGTTTCCTGGAACTTTTACTGCCCAGGTTTCTCCTGCTGTAAAAGAAGGTAGACCTTCAGCAGGTATGCTGATACCAGGGAACATCAAATCCGCCCCTCCAATGATATATCGGGAAACCTCACCCCCTTTCAGCATGAAAGAAGGCAAGAGGTCAGGGACCTTCCAGAGTGCAAAAACTGAAATGGGAAACCATCAACCAAAAAATTGTGAATATCTTGCATATAAGCTGAGCATAGCGTATTTTTCATGATTGACCATGGTCTACCACGGACTCCTCCAATTTTTTATTGGTCCAATTAGGAAGTTAAAAACCAAGGTCAAGGGTTTAAACTTTTGAGGTTCCTGTATTCTTTAGAAGTCTTTGATAAATATACGGCAAATTTCTTTACTCCTATTATTCCAAACTGAATTAGGGGGCAGACTTCTCAGCTATTTTCTTTTATTTCCTTTATTAGTGTGCAGGTGTGGTGCATTCCGAAAAATCTTTGAGATACAAACCCACATAAGATTGATTCCCAATCAAGCATCAACACTTTGTTAAAAGTTAAAACTAGGCAAAGATTCAATTATTGGAAACTTTACAATCTTGGAATACTTTTGAACGCTACAACTTAACATCCAACCTCAAAAACCATGAAAACAAGCCATCCTATTTCTAAGGAGGAATAAAATATAGTTCTTTGAATAAAAAAAATTACACTTTCGAACTTCAATACGATAGTTTATCTAAGAATGTCAGAAATAGGTTTCACTAATGGAAATAGGGAACTCCAGTCGTAAATGCCACTGCACAAAAAGTATGACATCGAATTTATTTGCAACAAGTTTACCCAAACTAAGCACGATGTCATGTCGGACAATTATACTTTCAAAACTCACAACAAGAAAGAATATATGTTACATTAATTTATTTGTTTGATTACATCATGTTTTGAGAATGATTACAAAATCAAAGTAGTGTCTCTGCTACCCATGCTTGTCTCAAGAAGGAAAATATCAATTATACTGTAGATACTTCATGAGTGGCAAACTAACATCATCTTTATTCGAGAGAGCGCTACATCGTCAAGTGCGGTACATACTAGAAAGAACTATGACACCCCAGAAACCAAACTGCAGTTTAAAGAAGGAATAATTGAAAAAGATGATACCTGTGGGAAAAATGTCTGTGCCGCGCCCATCAATATCAAAAAATATAGGAAAGCCCCCCTCCACTCCATATACATGAACACGATTTTGAAACTTTGAAACTGATATCTCCACCTAGAGAAATTTAATAAAAAATATTCAGTTGTCAGTAGCTAACAAGATTTGATCGTGAGTTCAAGCACTCGCTGCAAATGGCAATAACTAGTAGTAAGAAAGCCATATTTCAATTGAGAATGACAATAACCAGTCCAATACGAATGACAATAAAAACAATCCGAAAAGAAGTCTAGAGTCTGCAAAACACATAGAAGAGCTAATCTCGGAATAATCTAAATCCGAATGAGAATGATTTCGTTATCAATTAATAGAAACCATTGAAAGTATTGAAATTGGATCGAAATTAATCAATTGTACAGTCTACAACTCAAGGCAGCCGTAGCACACAACCACTAAACGGGTCATTTGTAAAATATAAACACCCAATTAATCGATAAACAAAATACAAAACCACCAATTTAAAGGGACCTTGGGAGGGAGTAAAGCATCGATATCGGAGTCGGAAGCTCGGGGAAATTTGTCTTTAAGATTCCGCTTGAGCTTCTTCCTGTCAGCCCCTGACAGTCTTTGGTGTGACCTTGCTTCAACTGCCTTCTTGAACATCTTCCTTTCCTTCTCTCAGAATCCTTCAAAGAGCGGGCAGTTAATGTTTCTGTGTTTTCACAATCGACTTTAGCAAACAGTAGCCAGTCCCTCAAAAGTAAGTTTGTTTATTGGGGACTGGAAGGCACTAGAAATTTAGGGCGGTGCATTGGCTTTGCTATTAAATTAT
Source organism: Pyrus communis (assembly GCF_041283825.1). Classification (NCBI taxonomy): domain Eukaryota; kingdom Viridiplantae; phylum Streptophyta; class Magnoliopsida; order Rosales; family Rosaceae; genus Pyrus; species Pyrus communis. Next base: position 361,830 of record NC_142574.1, read on the forward strand.
TAATCACCGCCCCAGCCCAATACACAGGAGAGAACCTATTTAACCCGTTTGCGATTCTGTGAAAAATAGGACATATATAGGAATAGTATCTTGCCACACTCATATTCTTTTTTTTTTTTCTTTTTTTTTTTTTTAGTATAACAATATTTTTATATTAAAAAAAAAGTTAAAAGAAGATATAGATGAAAATTTAATGGGAGAGAGTAATTTTGGGATTATTAATGTTTCACTATTTTTCAGATAAATGGTCAATGTAGTCATAAGGTATTCGAAAGATAACCTTGTGGTTAAAAATTTAAATTTAAGTCTTTGTGGTGAAATCTGTTAAAATTTATGCCCAAATTTAAAACTTCTATTCATTGCTTTGTTAATAGCAAACTCCACCCTTTATTTCTCTCTCTTCCCTTTTCCCCTTCCTTCCTTTCTTCTATCTCTGCATCCTACTGAACCAGAAACAGAACCAACGCGACAATTTCATCTTCCCGATAGGTAGATTCGATTCCCCCATTTAAATAGAAGCTATGGAAGCTACTCGTTCTTCCACTCTCTCTGCCCAAACTTGTAGCCATCTCCTCCTCACCAATTAAGGTTTTTGAACCATCATTCCAGCCCATGAACATGTTGTTCACAAAGACCCTCCACTTTTGGCAGCACTTCTCTCTCACTTCTCTCATTTGGATTCTCATCTTCGAGCCCTCTAAACAGCTCTCAACCAACGCACCGTTCTTGAATTTATTGCTTGTCTTCGACAAAAATTGCCCTCCACAATCTTAACATTAGTCTTCAGAATCTCAGCCTCGTCACTTCCTAGTGTACATTCTTCTATCTCCATCTGGGTTTTTGAAATTTGGGTCATTTAATTTTTTTTTTTTTGTCTTTCCCAATTTGGGTATTGCAAGTGATCAAGATTGCAGCAATACCTGATTATTTTGGTGCAATGTCTCCATCCACTCCTCTTAGCCATGATGTGGCTATTCAAACATGAACTAAACCTTTCTAATTTCAATCCAAGAATTCTATTTGTGATTTCATTGCTTCAGAATTGGGAATGAGGTTTTAGTAATGAACCGCTAAATTGATCGATTAGTTATTAGGAAGCTAAACTGACCAATGAAATGATTATCTTACCTTCACACTAACAGAGGAATAACGGAAGGTTCAATTTGGGGTATAAATCTTAACAGATTTCACCACAAGGGTTTAAATTTGATTTTTTTTAGCACATTGTCTATCTTCTGAATACTTTATGGCCACGATGATCATTTATCCGATTTTGCCTATATCTATTCTTCTATTCTATTAAGAGAATAGGGCTTGTCAACATTTTTCCCTTTTTTTTTCAAATTTTGCCCTCACTTTTGAATACACAATATTGACATGAAGAGGGCAAAATAGTAATTATGTAAAGATGACAAAATAGTAATTATGTAATATTTAAAAAAATGACAATCATATCCCTATTTTACCATTTTTTTTTTTTAGAAAATGACAAACATATACTTATTTTTCCAATTTTACTCTCACTTTGATACACTTTTTCCAATTTTACCCTCATTTTTGATACACAATATTTATATAAGGAGGACAAAACAGTAATTATGTAATATTAAGAGAAATTGTTCACACACAAAATGTGTGCTCTCTGCTAGTAGATATAGAAGATACACTCTTTATTTTATTTTAGGGATTTATCTGAAAAAATTTATGCAATTTGGCTGGATAAACCAAATAAATGAAAGGTTAATAATGACCATGCCACTTGTTAATTGTTATCAAAACCATCATTTTGTTTGACATATATAGATGCCCAAATTCTGTTCCCATGGTAAAACTACATTAATCTAAAGGCGAAGCTAGAAATTCAGCTAAAAGATAGCACTTTAAAATTTAAGCCCATTTTTTATATGATCATCTCCAACTCTTGTGTTTAAACCTAAAATTTTTAACCCATAAACAGTTTCTGCTCCAACATTTTTGGTTAAATTTGTAGCCTTAGATTTTAAAGGATAAATTTAGGATAATTTTTTTTCTTAAAGTAACTATTTAAAAATAAAAAATTATGTAGACTATCCTAATTTAATTTTATGAACATTTCAATCTAAAAATATTTAGATTGAAAAGATATGAAAAAATCACTAAACAGACGCCATGAAACTTATGAAACATTATGAAAGAACATGAAACACATGAAAAACTTTGTTTTAATTACTTTAGCCGTTAGATTTAAATATGGATTGTTAAATTTTTTCTTTTACCGTTGAATTTAATTATATTAAATCTTAGTCGTTGGATTCAATAAATTTATAAATATAAAACTTAAAAAAATAGACTTATATGGTGGGCCAGCCTACTAACACGGAGGAATCTTGGCCTAAATTTGCCCCATAAATGAGTTTTGGGTTAAAACACATATTTTTCCCAAGGTTTGGAGTAAGTTGTGGTGAGTTTAGAATCTAAAATTTGAGTTTTACTCCAAGGAGTAAGGATTGTAGTAGGTCAAGCTAATTTTCATAAATGCAAATAATATTTAATTCAAATACCTAATTTTGTTATGGAATTGTTATTGGCACTCCAAAAATTTCATTTTGCACTCCAAACTTTTAATAATTAGAAAGAAAAATACACTTGTGAGGAATGCAAAATGAGATTTTTGGAATGCTAATAATAGTTCTCTTTTGTTAATCAATTCTCTAATTTTCTTTTTAATTGGTCTAATAATAATCTGATACTCAATTGTAATAAACAAAATTTATGCAACTTAACAAGATTAAACATGAGAGCGAGTGACAAGGAAGATGACTTGAACGATGTTGTTCCTTTGTGTTTGACCTGTGAACCTGGTCCGTCTGGTTCCACCTAGCACGAGGCATTTTGGGAGCTCACTGGCTTCGAGTTCCGTAGGAACTCCGAAGTTAAGCGAGAAAGGGGCTAGAGCAATCCCATGATGGATGACCCACTGGAAAGTTGCTCGTGAGTTCCCAAAAACAAAACCGTGAGGGAATGGTAAGCCCAAAGCGGACAATATCGTGCTACTGTGGTGGAGCGGGTCCGGGAAGTGATCCGCCCCGGACGGGGATGTGACATAGTACATCACGTATTTTTATGTAAGTGGGTGGAAATTTTACTTTTTAAGTTAATAACATTTTAATACACATATCTCACCATTTGTATAATGACACATGGTGTATCACCTCGAGTGCTGGTCACATTGAAAAATCTCCCCTAAATTTGGACTTGATCCGTTCCGTGCCCAATGACATGTTGACAACACGTACGGATGTATTAGCAATTTTGCTGCTCACCCTTGATTAAGAAAAGGACTTGCATTGTTTCAATTCCTTTTCAAACAGCAGCTGCTTTCAAATATGCCATTGAACCGCATAGAAGAAGAAGCAACTAGAAGCTTTTTTCTTTGGTCAAACCAGAAGCTTTTAATTAGTCCTTTTTTGATTCTTCGGTTTGACTTTGACCGATGAATGCTATTTTATCAGTTGATACAATGTTTCCCTTCCCACCCAATATTATATTTGGGACTTCTGATTTGGTTGAAACATTTTATGACGCGTTTACTAATCTGTAATCAAATTAAAGGGAATTGAATTGAAGATGAATCAGATTGAAGATAAATTGAATTGAGGAGGAAACAGAATTAGATTCATGTTATTGTTGTTTACTATACTTGCTGAAATCGGAGTAAAAATAATATTGATTTCATATAACTTGTTTACTAGTTCACTTGAATCGGAATTAAAACTAGCTTGATTACTAAACTACCATTGTATAACATATTATTTTTTCATGCTAGTTAATGAAATTTAATTTTATATCATATTAATAAATTTTATCATGCAAGGTTTTGTGTTAATAAAAAGTATAGTTATTTAATAAAAAATAAAAATATTATACCATCCTTATCCCCCCCCCCCCCTCGCCCAGATGCATCCTCATCCATTCCCACCCTCTTGTTATTTGATAAGAAACTCTTTCTTCTTCCCGATCTTCATCATCCTCATTCTAGCCCTTTGCCCAGATGCATCCTTAACCTTTTCTTTCCCAACTACCCTCTCACTTGTTTCAGATGCATAGACCCCATGCCTTCCCCTTTCATTATGATCACTTCTCTTTCTCGTCTTTTCTTTTCCAACAGCCCTCCCACTTGCCCAGATGCATAAACCTTCACGACGCCTCCTATCATCCTCAATCAATTATCATTTTCGTCAATAGTTTTTGCAAGCAACCAGAAGAATGGGGTCTATTGCCCTAAGCCCTGAGCCTGAGTCCTCCAATGGAAATTGGTGGGATTGGAGAAGACGGATTTAGTGTCTGCCCATTGATGGTGAAATTGTAGATTATTTTGTAATAAGCAAAATTATAGGAGGGCAATTTAGGAAGAAAAGTTGTATTCCGGATGGCCTTCAATATCCGGAACTCAAATACTAGCTTAATGTAGAGAATCCCACTCCGTCAATGTCAGGAGTCCAATTCCGGAATTGGTGTGGGTCCCACACGAAACCTGATTCCTGCCCAACTAGTAAACATCCATCGAAGTGCGTGCAATTCCATTACCGTCCCCTCTATTCCTCCCTAGTAAACACGCTATTAGTATGCAGAAATGGAAGGGGATCATTTCCGGATTCCTTTCTCCTAATCTACTAGATTCGAAGATCTGGACCGTTGAAATTTGATCTAACGGCTAAAGTTATTATAACTTTTATAGTGGACCTCTGTTTGTAGTCGTTTGATCAAATTTCAACGGTCCGGATTCCTGGACTTGGTGGATTAGAAGGAAGGGATCCAGATGATCCTTTTCCTGCAGAAAATCTCTTTGTACATTTTTTTAAGAGTGAACAGTTAATATTTAATTAAATGTGCTTTAGTTAAATCTCAGACTTTCACTCGAGAAAAAAAAATGTTCAAGAAAACAAGGCTATACTAAATTGTAATTTTTTACCGAAAGATGCCGTTTTGATTAAGAATATATACTTTCACAATTTGAAGTCAAGTGTCGGAGTTTTTCTTCCTCCATTACCATTTCTCTTCAGTAAAAGTTGAGTGGTGGTGGAGCACCTTAAAAATTAGATGGCTGTGAGTTTGTGACTTATGAGGTCGGTTACTACATAACCATCTAAACTTGTCTCAGCCCATAATGCTGCATGACTCATTTTCTAATAGAGCAATGCATAATCAACCTTTTAGGTAGTATTAGTAATACATTTTCTCATAAGTTTATCATAAGCCCCGATCTACTATACTAAAAATCCCAAGGAAACTTTCATATTCAGGATTATAAGGTTTATAGTTTCTATCTTTTTTTTCATCAACAAACAGCTTCATTATAAAGTTATGCAATAAAATGGGCTTCATAAAAACAAAACATTTTGAAGGCAGTTATCTCGTGATATCACTTTTACAAGAGCTTTGTAAAGCTACTTTCGTAACAAGCGAAGTTTTAAAGAAATCACTTCCTTTACCTATAAAAGAGCAAAAAGGAGAAAATAAGGAGGTCTTTAAATCTTTTCTATTTGTTTTAGGGCTGGACAAACGGGTAGAGGAACCACGGGTTGGGGCGGGTAATCATGGTTGGGGGAGGTATAGGCCGGTTCCTAATATTTTAGAGAACAGACAGGGTAAGCCCTTTTCATTTACGGGGCGGGCTGAGTCCATATACTTAGAAAAATGGGTACCCAGATCGACCCATTTCTAATTATAATGAACGGGCGAGATTGAATGATAACCTATCATCCAATCTCAACCGTTGGTTTCAACCCTAGTGAATTCCTCCCGAGTTCCAGAATCAGACTCTCAGACTCTTTCCCTCGGTCCCTCGCCTATAGTCTCAAATTCTGAATCTTCTTTTTCTCCTCACAGTGCTCACCACTCACCACTCACCACTCACTAGCCTCACCTCATTGATATTATCGCTCAGCCCCACTACCACGTCGCCGAAGCCTTTGTACTATTTGACCACTCTTAGATACGTAGTGCCAGTAAAGCTTTTCGTTCGATACCACGTCTTAGAGGCCGAGTTGAAGTTCTGAAGGAAGATCGATGAGGGTCTTAATGTCGGAGACTAAGTCGAAGATATGGAGGATGAGCGAGTTCGGGCACCGACTTTCTTCTTTCAGAGACCTTGGTGCCGTGGCAAGGCCCCGTGCTCCTAGCATATAACGATGATGTTTTCATGGAGGAAGACTTTGTAAGTATTTCAAGGATCGGCGGGAGTAGCAAGCATGGCCAGGCCTAAAAAACTGGCTCATTCGAGTAATTCCTTTTCCACTTTCTTTAATTTCTGTGTAATGCTTGCTATTGTCAGGAAATTGAGACTTAGGGTTCTAATTTTCTTTAATTTGTGTGTAATTTTCAGGGTTGGGTTCAACTCAATGTACCATTTAACTGATTCGATTTGCCGATTTGAACAATTTGGTTATTTGTGAGATTGATTTGATGTAGTTTTGTGTGTAAGAGTAATGAGCTCTGTTAGAAACTATGGATATGGGATTTCATGGTTTGCTTATACATTGATTTGAAGAATCGTTAACATGTGCTGAGTTTGGTTGTGTTTAAACACATGGAGTGCATAAATATTTGTAGGATTTGTTTTTCTGTGTTCTGAGTAGTGCAAATGAGTGTCTAAAATGGTTGGTTTTGCTTCTGCTTTTGCTCAGCAGATCGGTGCCGTTCCAAAACCGAAAAAGAAGAAAAAAGTAATTGGACCCGTGGACCCGTCTCAAACCGGCCCGTTTCAAACAGGTCGGGTTAGGTCCGGTTCCCAAACTCAAAATCCTTCTACCTGGCCCAGTCTAGCCCGGGCACCATATATAAAAAGATCAAAATAATATTAAAGAGACAAGAGTCAAGTTGTAGCTTGTCTAGTATAACGAGGAGACGAATCTAACAAAATACAATCCAAGACTAACTCATACCCACAATTAAGTAGGATTTTAGATAGCCCTTCCACTAAAATCCACTTGAAACTAACACATTTGGCATGAACAGTGCCATAATGAGAGTGACAACTTTAGCCATGAAAGTATTCATATGGCACAACGACACTTGTAATGATGAGACAACTAACATGATTTTTGATGACGACTCCTGCTGCGGCCAAAGTATCACGAACAAAGCCCATCAAAGTTAAACATAAGATTGTCTTTATAAGCATTTTTCAGTGAATGTAAAGGTTTGCACTCGGTCAAATAACCTTTAACTGAACCAACTGAACCAAGGCCACTGGTAGAAGGTGAAAACTTTCAAAACTTGGCTGCAGTCTTGATCACTTTCAATGGGTGAGGGATGATATTTCTATAGACAAGGTAATTTCTGGCCCCCAATCATATCAACACAAAATAAAAATCTTACACAACATAATTTGACAATAGAAGAGGGGAGGGGAGACCAAGAATAACGCGTTAACAACGGGTATAGGGGTAGGGACTAGGGAGCCAATCAATAAAATTACAATCTAAAAACAATAATGTTTTTTTATTTAAATTCTTAACTTATCTTAATTATAATCCATTACTCTCACTGTTTAAGTTTAATACAAAAACTGTCACTTAGTAGTCTAGTGGTATTCCTCTTTGCAGAGGTCGTAGGTTCGAATCTCACCAAAAACGAATTTGAACAATTATTATGGCTAGTCCATTGTGAAGTTTAGTCCACTCCTCCATCAACTTAGTGTAAATACTATCGATTGTTAAAATGAAAAGTTTAATACAAAGACTAAAACACAATAATTTTAGGAACTGTTATTGACACTCCACAAATACAAAGACTAAAACACAATCATTTTAGGGATTTGTTATTGGCACTCCACAAATCTCATTTTGCACTCCAAACTTTCTATAATTAGGAAGAAAAATATACTTGTAAAAAGTGTGAAATGAGATTTTTAGAATGCTAATAACAATTATATAATTTTATCATATTTTAATTTTTTTAAAGAAACAAGTTATGTGATAATTGATGTGTAATCTATATATATAAATAGTAATTAATGTCATAAGTACATCTGACGTGATAATGTGGTCACAAATAAGATTAAGATTCCTATTAGTTAAAACTCCCTAAAAAAAGGGAAATTGAAAAGAGAGGGCTTGAAATTTGAGGGGCAAAAAGAAACAATGGAGAGAAAATAGTGGAAGCAAAATCATACTAGAAAGAGAGTTTTTTTTTTAATAAATGATATTATCTTCGGTTTATTAAGGAGAGAGGGTGAATTTAGTTTCTCATAATAGATTAACAATAATATGGTTTTTGTATTGAGTAAGAATTGAATTTAATTAGGAAAAAAATTTTAAAATTGAAAAAATTAAAAGGGGACCGGCACTCAGCCAGCCCCACCCAGCTACAAACATTAAAAACAAACATTCAAAATAAAAGAAAGAGGAGAGAGAGAATGGCGAGAAGAGTCTGAGATTTCAAAACGCAAGAGAGAGAAAGTGGGAAGAAAGAAATAGATAGAGAGACAGAGTCAGAGAGACAGAGTCTAGAGAGAGAAAGCGAGCTTCTCCCACATTTCCTCTTTCTTTGTCTTCCTTCGCTCGCAGTTTCGTTCTGAATCCCCCAATTTCAGTTTCCCTCAGGTTGAAACGAACGATAGAGAGAGCGCAGAGAGACACACCCACACCAGACGAGATCGATTGTTTTGGTTCCGAATTCCCAATTCCTAGGGTTTGAATCAGATCCGTCGGTCTCCCCCTCAGATCTTTGATCCTCAATCCTCTGCTGCGATGGAGGCGATCGAGGAGTTGTTGCAGCTATCAGACTCGATGCGGCAAGGCGCCGCTATACTTGCCGACGAAGATGTTGACGAGAACACAACCTCCTCTCGCAGGGCTTCCAGTTTCCTTAACGTCGTCGCTCTCGGCAATGTTGTAAGTCAACTAATCCTCTTTCGATTCCAGTCTTTCGCACTTTGATCTCTTTGAATCGGCTTGCTCTGACGCAATCGGAGATCTTTGAATCTACGTAGCGTGTTTTGATCTTCTGAATTCGTATTTCTTATTTGATGTGGGTTAGCCTGAATACTCTGTTTGTTTGTCTCGCTAACTGATAACTGGAAATCATGTCTCCCAGAAGACAGGATATATTGAATCTGATATTGAAATGGTTAATGGAGTTTGATTTGAAGAATGACCACCAAACGTGATAATGATATTAAATTCTCGGGCAGTTCTTGGCGATCTGCATCTACTTTGCGTCCATGATTCGCCTTACTTTGTCGCACTGCATTAACTGAAGAAGGTTACATTCAGCAGTTTTCACTGCTGTTATTGTAATTTGTTACAGTTTCCTTATGATTAGGGAATAAACTCTCTGTTATTTGACTTGTTCTCTTGCTGTGCTTATAGTGTGCATTGTCATGCGTGTGTGGATATGTGCATTCTTCATGCGTGTCTGCATACGATTTTATTTCCATGGCTTATAAGCTACGATTAACAGCTTGAAGATGAATTTACATTTTGAAAAACATTATGTTTGAATATTATCGTTCTTTAGGTTTGGAATTAATCTTCTACTTGTCCATACTGAGCTCACTATCCGGAGATCCTGATATATTTTTCTTTTTCTCATGGTTGTTATTGTCAGGGTGCGGGTAAATCAGCAGTTTTGAACAGTTTGATTGGACATCCTGTTTTGGTAAGTAGGATGTAATAGATAAGTTTTGCGTGGTATGTGACTAAATAAAAGCTCTATTTTATTCTAAAGTATGTTTCTCTTCTCCTTCCAGCCAACCGGTGAAAATGGTGCTACTCGAGCTCCCATTAGCATTGATTTGCAGAGGGATGGTTCTTTGAGCAGCAAATCTATTATACTGCAGATTGACAATAAATCTCAACAAGTTTCTGCAAGTCAGTAACTACATTTTTGTGTTCTTACATTAGTTCAAGTTCATGTGTAACTGTTGCTTGTTTTTGGATATCTTTGGTCAGCATTAGGAATCCCCTATTGAATGGCTCTTAACTCATGCAGGGCTTATTCTCAGTTGAAGCCTATGTGATATTAGGAATACCTCATGATGTATTGGATACATAATGTGTCATAACCATGATAATCTCATTCTTATTCTTTCAACTTTAAACTTTAATGTGCTTCTTGTTCTGCAGGTGCTTTACGGCATTCACTGCAAGGTAGGCTGGGTAACGCTACAGGAAAAACCCGAGATGAAATTAATTTGAAACTACGGACAAGTACAGGTTAGTTCAATTAATACCTAGCGTCCAGGCTCTTCACTCAGTAATTAATGATACGTGGTTGGTAGAAATTTTATGGTTACTAACATGAGTTTTATTGCAGCCCCACCCCTCAAATTGATTGATTTACCTGGGCTTGATCAACGGATCATGGATGAGTCTATGGTATGTAATTGTTTGCAGTTTTAGACCGTTAGTTGCACTAGGACTTTGGTTAGGTTTACTTGATGTCTCAGTGGCGACCACTCTCTTTACTGAATTTAAACTTGGTACTGAAAATGAAATTGTTTAACTTTTGTAGATTAGTGAATATGCTGAGCACAATGATTCAATTTTGCTCGTTATAATACCTGCATCTCAAGCACCGGAAGTTGCTTCATCTCGAGCCCTCAGAGTTGTCAAGGAGTACGATGCAGATGGTAAAAACATTGCTATTTAGTTTGTAAGACCCTTTTTCCCTACTCTAGGGAGTGGGTTGCTGAAATGTTGCTTTTATTCTTTGATCTCTAAATGTTTTAATAATTATCAGGCCCTGTTGGTAATGCTGCATGTTAGAGTTCCTGTACATTAATTGAACCCCCTCCAATATCATTCCTTCAACCCCACCCACCCCCACCCCCACCTCCAACAAATTGTTTTATTATGGTGTTCTGTTTTGTTGTTCGAAGTGATTGAACAGACGATCAAATGTGGATTACAGGTACCAGAACCGTTGGTGTTATTAGCAAGATAGACCAAGCTGCTTCAGATCAGAAATCACTTGCTGCAGTCCAGGCACTTCTGTTAAATCAAGGGCCATCAAGGGCATCCGATATTCCTTGGGTTGCTTTGATAGGTCAATCGGTTGCAATAGCTTCTGCACAGTCTGGAGGTTCTGAAAGTTCCCTAGAAACTGCCTGGAGGGCTGAAAGCGAAAGTCTGAAGTCTATTTTGACCGGAGCTCCCCAAAGTAAGCTTGGCAGAATAGCCTTGGTGGATGCTCTGGCACAGCAGATTCGTAGCCGTATGAAAGTTCGACTTCCAAACCTCCTTTCTGGGTAATTTTTCGCGAATTCTGTTTATCTTGTTTTACAATATTCTTATGTATTTCTCATATTATTCAAAACACACAACTTTAGGATATGTTTGGTCCATTTCACAAAATGGTCTCTTCTGAACTGGCTGTTGTCGAAGTATCAGAGACTTGAACCTAGCTTCCACAAGAAGAAAAATCCATGGCTTCTTTAAAAATGAAGAAAAACTTAGCCCACCTACCAATTGCCACCTGTTCCCCTCTCTGTCCACTTCTAGGGAGATGGGCCCAGTCATTGTCACATCATACCTCCTATTATTTCACTGTGTGGAGACTTTTTGCTGCTGTTTGGTCAGGGTTATTTTCTTCTTCGTACCTCGCTCTCTTTTTTGGGATATATCCGGAGTTGTGGATCCGTTTTTCTACTGATCGACTCCCTCCCAGATGCTTTGTGGGGATATTTTCTAGTACCTTTACTAATTATGAGATCACACTTGGCCATTCCACTTGCATTGACCTCATAAAGTTAGCTCAATCAACACTTTAATATATCTGTAAGTGTAGGACATGAAAACCTATTGATCGAACTACTACCTTGAATAATATACGTTCCCTGCTTCAACTGTGGTAATTTCTTTTCCTTCCATATTAATTTGTCAGTTTCAACTTAATAGTTCTTGTTACTCTTTTTCCAGGTTACAAGGGAAGTCTCAAATAGTTCAGGATGAATTAGTGAAGCTTGGTGCGTCTATGGTGCAGAGTGCTGAGGGCACCAGATCTCTAGCTTTGGAGCTTTGCCGTGAGTTTGAGGATAAGTTTCTCCAACACATTACATCTGGTGAGGTGAGTTCTTTTAGTTAAATGGTCAACTTGTGTGTGCTAAGTATTTTTGTGATATATACCTTTTTATTTCCTTCAAATTATTGATTACAAAAAGCTGAAAAAAGGAATTAAATAGTTCATAACCTCATATAAGAAAGGTAGATGAGTGGCAACAAGATAAAATTCCTCTGAAGCTAAAGTCCCACCTTAAAAATGTGTATTTATTTTAAAATCTTGTAATGTACTGGGCTGTCTTTTTTAATCGAGAAGTTTGTCTGATCATTGTCGGACTTTGAGACCTTCTTGAAGGTAGGCTTCAAATCTCATAATTTACTCCTTGCTTTGGGTTTATACATGCAGTCCCTATCGGTTGGTCATTCAATTTGTTTTTTATTTCCATTGAAATGGATCATAAATTCCATTAGGTAAAATTTATTTTTCAGGTTAAACTGGTCTGTTTGTTAATACTTTACGTGGTTTATCACAGTTCATTACGAATTTGTGAGTAGTTGAATCTTTTAGGGTATATAGTACTATTTAGTTTCCTATTATGAAATAGAATGTTTCTGGATTATTAGTTCATGTGGTTTTAAAACTTTTTATGCAGGGTTCTGGATGGAAAATTGTTGCAAGTTTTGAAGGAAATTTTCCAAATAGAATAAAACAACTCCCATTAGACCGACATTTTGATATCAATAATGTGAAGAGGGTATGTTTTGTCATGGTCTTGTTTTTCTGAGGTTTAAAATTTCTTAACTTCACATGACCTTTTGCTATCATTCTATATCAGATTGTGTTGGAAGCAGATGGTTATCAACCATATCTCATATCCCCCGAAAAGGGGTTGAGATCTTTAATAAAAGGGGTCTTAGAGCTTGCAAAAGAACCATCACGTCTCTGTGTGGATGAGGTATCCTAGCTATGTCTCAGCTTCTGCACTTGTTTGAATTCCATGTACCTTTTCTGTTTTTGAGTGTACAGAAGGCTAATCTTTCCCTTCATTCTTTCCTTCGCTTCTTATTGAGTTAATTATAATTTGATTTTCTGTGGCTGGAGCCATTGAAATGATGAAATCTTTTATGTTGACCCTTTTTTTTGTCTTTAAGATTGTATTTACAGTATGCTTTCTGTTGTAAACATCATTCGCTCCAAACTTCCTTGGGTTTTTTCTGATATCAAACAATAATGATGGCACCTGTCTTTTATTATTTGATATGAATGATTGGAGGGCCTACAACTAAAATCATCCTTCACTGCTGTTTTGATCATATGGACAATTGTCTGCCACGTCTCCAGTAAATGATTGATGATGAGTTCTTTGTTGATTGATTAAACAGGTACACCGTGTCCTGGTAGATATAGTTTCTGCTGCTGCAAATGCTACACCAGGTCTTGGAAGATACCCTCCTTTCAAGAGGGAGGTATGCTACCTTAAATATTGTGCAGTCTTTTGGCGTTTAGCTCTGTATTTTACACCATGATTAATACAGTGAGTAAATTCTGTAGTGCTTAATTTCTTTTCATCAATTTCTTTCAAGGTTGTGGCCATTGCAAGTACTGCATTGGATGCGTTTAAGAATGAATCAAAGAAAATGGTGGTTGCACTGGTAGATATGGAGCGTGCTTTTGTGCCTCCTCAACACTTCATTCGCTTGGTGCAAAGGAGGTAGTCTTTTTGTTTGACTGTTGATACATAATGCCAGTTTCAGGCACAAACTGTTTTAAGCTTCTTGCATGTGCACTCAATTCCTTTTAATTGCAGTGTTATGGCATGTTTAGTAGATTTTTGCATGTGCAGATGGATAATCAAAGTGGACACCTTAAGTGGACACCTTAATGTCGTACAGTTTTTAAGAGTTTATAGAAAGTCTGGCTGCTCATGTTGGCACACACATCATGTCCCCATGGACTAGTTTATTAAAATTGTTTGTTTTTAGTCAGTATTGTGATGTCTACACATGCAGCTTGTTATATAATATATTTATTCTTGGTCTATTACAGGATGGAGAGGCAGCGTAGAGAGGAAGAAGTGAAAAATCGATCTTCAAAGAAAGGACAAGAGGCAGAGCAAGCAATAATGAATCGGGTATGGGACTGTCTCTTTGTATTATGTAAACTGCCATTAGTGAAATGAAAATATTAAGTAGACATGAATTTCGTTTACATATAGAGTGCTAATTTCTCAACCATGAATTATCTAAGGTGCTTGCTCATACTCTCCATTATCCACTTTTTCAGGCAACTAGCCCTCAAACAGGAGGTGAACAAGCTGGTGGTAGCATGAAATCAATGAAGGATAAGGATAAATCTGGTAAGGACGGCAAAGATGTGCAGGAGGCAACTGGTTTGAAGACTGCAGGTCCTGATGGCGAAATAACAGCAGGTTTGTATGCAAATGCTTGCACCTATTGACTTCTTGGAACAGGGTTTGTTTGAAACAGTTTTATTTATTAATATCTTTGGGAAACAGTAGGTCTGCTCCTGTCAATTTTTTTCTTGAGTTTTCCTAATTGAATGCCCTTTTAAGTGGTACTTAAAAATTTTCATTTAGCTAAACGCCAATACATACTATATGTAAACAGTTTTATTTTATTGTGCAACTTAGAATTACCCATGGTAACGTTTCATGGAGGTTTTCTTCTTCTGTGCATGTTTTTAGTGCATCGTGCTGAACTTAGAATCCTTGATAAATATTTGGCAATTAGCAGGGCAATTACTTAATTTTTTGTCTAAAGTTTTGCAAAAATGCATGAACATATTCTTTCGAGACATTTGAGGGTCACCCAGGAAATGTTGAAACGTACATGGCAGGTCTTTTATGCTCTAATTCAATCGCCCGTCTCTTAATTCGTAATTGATGAAAATGATGATATTAACTGTGATAAATTTGAACTCTGAAAATCCACTGTACTTCAAGATATAGTGTAATTAATCAAGGAAATGTACTGTGTGATTCTGGTCGTGTATTGGTTTTTTGCCTCTTCTTTTCAGAACTTTACATTAGTATGCTAGGTGAAAGAAATGACTAAATTTTAATTTGGACACCATCTTGGGTTGGTTTTATTTGACGGGGGTTTGCTTAACCATGTAGTTCTCTGAAGTTATATAAATTGCATGTAATAATGCTGAAGTTTCCAACATCTGCAGGTTTCTTGTATAAAAGAAGTGCCAAAACTAATGGGTGGAGCAAGCGATGGTTTGTTTTGAATGAAAAGACTGGAAAGGTTTGTAAAATTACACTCATATGCCTGATAAATCCAGGCTTATATAACAACAATGGATTATGGTGTTCCGATGGATATGATGCATCAAATAGGCGACATATGCCTTTGTATATTTTGATATGCATGAAGTTTAAGGCAGTGATCATTTTGAGTTTGTTTAAACTATTATTATTTTATTTTGCTTGTGTGTGGGGTTTGTACAATTTTGGTACATTGTAAATCTTCTGTTTACAATTTCTTGACAAGTTAATTGAGTTTGTTGTAAAAATGCTGAGGTATCATCTTTTAAAAAGCCCTACACCGGTTTACATCTATTTCAAAGAAATAAAGAACAAAATAAAGTTAGGAGTTCGTTATGCCTCATATCAGTGAAGAAAATAAAAAGAGTTGTGCTTTGTTGGAGTCTTGATCTCCATCAGAAATTTTTCTATGCCTTCAAAATTTCTTGGATCTCTCTCAAGTCATCAGTACCATAAGATCTTTTTATTACAAGCTTCCTTGTCATCCATTCAATGTCCGATTGAATTTGGTGGCACCCAACCAACCTCTGGGGAGAGAAAAGTGAATGACATTCATTCGTGTTGTTTTTTTAATTCAAATTTTTATTTAGTTTATGCATATATTTTTATTTTTAACATACTACAATTCTTGAAAAGCAACTCACCTCCTTACTGGGAGCGGGGAAGGCGTAGTGGTCAAAATAACCATTTTCTTCATCCAACTTTTCTCGTAATGCATACGTTCATGTTTGCCTGATTCTCCTTAGTGATTGCACTTATTCTGATATGTTCTCAATGCTTTTGTTTTTTACTTATTTTTTATTTTTAAAGTCCAAATAAGGCAGTGACTTCCGCTGTGCTAGCTTGCAGATTATATACGTGTCGCCAGATGTTGGAAATGGTGTTTGTTTGCTTCTTACATTATCTATCTTTATTTCACTTCTGAATTCTGGATTGTGAATGTGTTGATGTTATTGATGCTGCTTTTACACTTGCAAATTGTTATGTGGATATGCCTTGACCCTTCCTTTATTTCATAGCTTGGCTACACCAAAAAGCAAGAGGAGAGACACTTTCGTGGTGTCATCACTTTGGAGGTATTGGAATCCCTCAATGCCTTGCCTCTTCAAATTTCATATGATTTAGTTATCATACTGCTACTTGTTGTACTTGCGTAGGAAGTCCCCTGGAAGGCATATATAGTGAAACCGAATGACTAGAAAGTGATGTTTTGATGCCAAATTTTTTCTTTTGAATGTATTTCCATGAAGTTCTATGCTACCATTTTAACTGGGCTTGAGATTAGCATATGCACATGGTTTGAGCTTTAGGAAACCAAGTTAATCCCTGAAAGTATAATAGAAATTTAGAATAGTGAAATCGTATATAGACCTAAATGCTTGCCGGGGTTAACAATGTGATCAGCATTTATGGTAATGTAGATTTTGTCGTCTCTGTAGTCTTCTTATCATATGAGCAATACTGATGCACTTGCATATCAATTTTGTCATCATGGTGCATGCACAAAAGCATTATATTGAACATGTCAAAACACCATGTATGTGCATGTTAACAGTAGCCAGCACACCATTCAGTATAACAGTATGATGCTGCAGTCCAGTTGCGGCAATGACCAAGCCCATGATTGTTTTGCAGGAGTGTAATATTGAAGAGGCTTCAGATGAGGATGAACCACCTCCATCAAAGAGTTCAAAGGACAAAAAGTCAAATGGACCAGAAAAATCACCCAGCCTTGTGTTTAAGATAACTAGTAAAGTTCCATATAAAACTGTTCTGAAAGGTAGATCCCCGTTTTTGGCCGTTGTAGTCGTCTGCCAGTGGCTTCACCCAGTCTCTTGCATGAGTTCGTTATCATAATCCTAAATTCCATTTTTCTTGCAGCACACAGCGCCGTTGTGCTAAAGGCAGAGACTGTGGCAGACAAGCTAGAGTGGATAAACAAGATTGGAAAGGTTATTCAACCTTCTAAAGGACTACCCAGGGGTGCATCAACTGAAGGTGGTCCTACAATGCGACAAAGTCTTTCTGATGGTTCTCTTGTGAGTTGCTGACTTCGATAACTTTTATAATTGTGATATTATGAATGGATGCTTGTGTATATGTGTGAATATCCGTTGTGAATTTTGTTATTTTGTTATTTGTTCTTTTGGTATCTTCAGAGGCTTACCTATATCTTTGTAGTTGCGATTCCTTATGGCTACGTTTGGGTGGCGGATTTCCAAGTTCCAAGGGATCGGGCTCAAGTAGCAAGAAATGGATTGCAAAAAATTAGATACGAGGGATTAGAAAAGCCCTCCATCAGCAATGCAAAGGATGTAAGAGGGATTTGCAAATGACACCTTCCAGTAGGATTTTTTTTGCTATTCCCTCTCATCTACCTTTGTAATGCTCAGGGAGGGAGTTTCAAATCCCTCCTATCTAATTTTTTGTGATCTCAATTCCTTGGGGCTTGGAAATTTCTCTTGCAAACATAGCCTGTGTCAATTTTCCACAGTAATATTGTGCACATAGAAAAATATGGGAATGGGTATGGTATGTGTATTATTCGGCAACTTTGTTAAAAACGTACATTAAAAAGGTTGGTTTTTTTATTTTTTTATTTTTAATTTTCATATTTTAGTTTTTCTGTTAAAAATACGTAAATTTTATGTGTATTATTAAAAAATAAGCCTAATAACGTGTATTAAATATGAAAAGTACATGTATCATACGGTGGAGTTCTTAAAAACATGAAACGTGCAATTTAAGACCTGTAGCCTTAGCCTTGTATTTCTGAAGCGTCAAGTTGTCTTATCGACCTATTTTTAGGATACAATGACTCGAAGACCTGCTGATCCTGAGGAAGAACTCCGGTGGATGTCTCAAGAAGTTCGGGGTTATGTTGAAGCTGTTTTGAATAGTTTGGCTGCTAATGTCCCTAAGGTAAGCGTGGAAGGTCGGCTTTGTATTTGTCGTGCTTATGATTGGACATTTGGAAAATTCTTTAATGCAATTTTTAATCGGTTGAGCAGGCGGTTGTTCTTTGCCAAGTTGAAAAGGCGAAGGAAGACATGTTAAATCAGCTATATAGCTCTGTCAGGTTAACTTGATATTTTCTCTCCTTTTCATCTATCTATTTATTTTTAAATGTGGACTTGCTAAGCCCTGATAAGCTGCTTTTCTCATGTTATTTGTGTCAAATAGTAATTATGTTTGATAAATATTTTCATTTTCTGTGGGTAGTGCTCAAAGCACAGCAAAGATTGAAGAGCTGCTTCAAGAGGATCAGAATGTGAAGGGTAGGAGGGAACGCTACCAGAAACAGTCACTACTCCTTTCCAAACTAACACGCCAACTCAGCATTCATGACAACCGAGCAGCTGCTGCATCCAGCTATTCTGTTGGTGGTGGTGCACAGGGTATGCAATAGCAAATGTTATTATTTTGTTTTTGTTTGATTATAAAATGTGGATAGTGCTATTCACACACCCATTTTTACCTCCCACACACCTTTGTTAATTTTTGGCCATTGATCTTCCGTTCATTCGATCCAATGGCCAAAAATTGAGAGGGGGTGTGAGAAGTAAAAATGGATGTGTGGATGGCTCTATCCTATAAAATTATATAATCCGAGACTTGCTTATTCTTGAGTAGATGAATATATAAATGATAGAAACTGCTTATAATTGGTGAGGTATTTGGCCAACCTGACCTTTATAATTTTAGATTTCTTTTCTTTACTTCTCACCTGGAAAGAACCGAGAGTATTGGACTGTGAAATTCTTATGCAAATACTTGCCATTTCTAAGTTTATAACAATGGGGGACCTTAATGTTGATCGAAACTTTACCTTGGTACTTTGACTTTATTTACATGGCAATTTATGGAAATTGTATGTTAATTTTGCAGAAAGCATGTCAAGATCTTCGTCCAGTGGTGCATCAGGTGATGACTGGAGATCCGCCTTTGATGCCGCCGCAAATGGTCCAGTTGACCGTAGTTCTTCATTATCTAGATCTTCGTCTAATGGTCACAACCGACATTATAGTGATCCAGCACAAAATGGTGATGTGAACTCTGGTCCAAACTCTGGTAGCCGTCGTACTCCAAATCGGTTGCCACCTCCACCGCCAGGTTCTTCAGGCAGCAGATACTTTTAGATGTGCGACCAGACTGATATTAATTGATGATTTATATATTCCCTTGCATTCTTGGTGGATGAGGCTGCTCCGCCCTACTCCATGATTTTTCTAGTAGAATATCCATGGGCGGTGAAGAGAGAGGGTGTGTACATAGAAGATTACATTCCTATCAGGTTCTTGCAGCTTTCCCGGGTATCACAAGGATGGATTCAAGGCATACTTGAAAACACTTATCGTGTATTCCTCTATTCAATTTTTCTTTCTGCTCGTAGCATTTTCCTTGTCCTTTTTTTTTTGGTCCATTCATTTTTGGATACTAAAGCTGTATTTGCCTGTCATGATTTTGATTTTTGATACGTATGTTCAAGCTTTGATGGGTTTGTAACATTTGGATCTTGATTGTCCTCTTTAGTGGGGGATGGATCATGGATGTACTAAGGGTTGACGTTATATATTTGGTCTCAGGCGGTTCAGCCTTTCCAGTTTATGATATTTCTTCCCATAATGGAGGATTGGTCCAATTTATGATATTTGCATTTGGTGCAACTGTCTTTATGATATTTCAATGCAACTATTTTTAGCATAGTTTCCGAGTGAAAATCCACACCATCTCCCGGCTTGTTGAGGGAATCTCCCTCCTAGCAACAGCAATGTGGGATGTTTTATTACGAAGGCTGCCTGTTGGAGTTTTTTCATTACTTTTTTACTCTCTCCTCACTATTAATTTAAAGAAAAACTAATGAAAAGTAAAAAAAAATATTTTTTTTAATGAAAAGTGACAAATACAAGTGTAGTGAATAGTACCAAAGAAAGGTAAAAAAATGGTTTATCGTTAAAAAGTGAACAGTACTGGAAGTGTTTTGTTAAAACTTCTGTAATTTAATCCATCGACTGTCAATTTCTTTACCTTTTTTTTACTGTTACCCTTTACCATTATTATTTTTTGTGGTCAATTCACCAACCCACCCGCAAATTTCGTAAGTGTTGTTGCCTATTTTACTAAAGGATGGGGCACATAGAAAAAAAGAGAGATGAAAAATGGCTTGAAGAGTTCTCTATATTATTCCTCATTTCTTATGTCTTTATTTATAGTAAACAATAAGGAGAGAGAAAATTACTCTCCAAGTTGTATAACTTGTACAAGGAAATATCTTCTAGATTTCATAGGATTCTATACCAAGTCTACTACAGATTTACACAATAATATCATATAAAATATATTCACAACACTCCCCTTTGAGTGGAAATACTCAAGTAGGAGCATCACTTCTTTAGGCAAACGCAGAAGCAGTTGATGAAATCCTTTCATCTAGTCAGCACTATGAACGAATGCCAAATGCGAGTCTCAAAAACAAACGGGAGAATGCATATGTAGTAAAACTCACAAAACTTGACTATGGTAAAACCTAAGGTGAGATAAAACTTATAGTGTAAGGGGAAAAGTGAGATGTTGCACTAAGTCAAAACTAAACGCCTTCAAGACGCAAGCAAAATGCACACCCTTGCACATAAGGGTATGACTAGCTCAGGATCATACCTTGTTAAAACCTAGTCAGGTAGCAAAAATACCAGTGGGAAAAATGCTCCTAATTTTAAGGAAAATAGTACATTAAGGTCAATTGAGTATATTTCTGGATACTCTCTCTGAGTTTGGCATAACTTCCGAGTGAGAACTACAAATGAGATAGTTACGCATACCAATTCATTGGATAAGTTTTTGGAAGGTAAACTTCGGCAGTGACTTCGTGAAAAGGTTGGCAAGGTTCTCATGGGATCAGATTGCTTGACTTCAATCTTCTGATACTTTACTGATGTGATGAGTGCACAATGTGCTTGGTGTTGACTTTGTTGATGTATCATGTATTGTTTTGGTCGATTCATGTGGCATTGTCTCCATATATTGTCGTTGGGACTCATTGATGGGTGAAAAAATCGTAGGTACTTCAAATATGCTCAACAAGAGCTTTGAACCATGTCTTTCACTTGTAGTGTTGTGAGGTGTGGTGAGTCTTCGAAAGATTCGAAGATTTCACAACTAGGGTCTACACCTGGACCTCCAGAAAATTGTAGTATCTCTAACGTTAAAGGCATAACCATTTGGGAGTGTGCCTTGTGTGGGTTTGTTAAGTAACCGGTGTCAACGCAACAAACAAGGCAAGTATCATTACGAGGATCATGGGGGTTCAATTTGCTCGGGATGCATACGGATAAGCCTCCGTAGTACCTTCAAGGTAGCGGAAAAATATCTTTAGTGCCAATTCAATGGCTAAGTGTCACATCCCGGCCCGGGCGAGACCACTTCCCGGGCCCGACTCCACCGTAGCACAATATTATCCGCCTTGGGCCCCGACCACGCCTTCACGATTTTGTTGCTGGCGATTTTGTTGCTGGGAACTCACACGAGAACTTCCCAATGGGTCACCCATCCTGGGAGTACTCTCGCGCGTTACTCGCTTAACTTCGAAGTTCCCATGGAACCTGAAGCCAGTGAGCTCCCAAAAGGCCTCGTGCTAGGTAGAGATGGGAATATACATATAAGGATCACTTCCCTGGGCAATGTGGGATGTCACACTAAGTGTAGGCGCAATACTATAGCTTTACCAACAAATCAACAACGAAGAAGATGTCTTGTTTAATGCAATAAGTTGTTTACATCAAAGCGAAAGTTGAACTTAGATATGGAATTTTGAGTTCCACAACCTCTTCAAGGTCTCATTTGCATCTAGCTTATGAATGATCATGGGTGTACTCAAAAGCAACACCTGTTGGATGTGGTTCGACTGATGGACTAAGACACAAATGACTTTTCCCAAGATCATTCATCTCAAATTCCTTCTTCAGGTTCGAGGCAGTTTTCTCAAACTCTTCTACAGTTTATGAGAGATTCATGTCATTGACATAAGTTGTAACTCTAGCAATTCAGAGAATGACATTTTAATTTAACATGCCACCATAGTTTTATTCATATCCTTGACTGATTAAATAGTCACTTAGACGAGTATATCACATCTGCCCGAATTGTTTCAATCCGTAAAGTGAACGCCTCAAACGAGTTGAAAGGTGTTCCGTGGTCTAAACAAGTTGAATCAGTTCATGTAACTTTTTGAGAACTTACATGTAAATCTTCATATCAATATTCCCATGGAGAAATGCTATAACCAATTCATATGCTATAATCAATCACAAGGTGTTTAAGAGAAACCTTGCACCTTAAGGCGTGCATTACATTGCACTATTTCATTCATTTCATTACACTTCCTTTCCCACTTATAATATAACATGATTACATTGGGCAACGTAGGAACGACATGTCCAAACAACCTTTAATAAGGAACCTAATTCAACCTGAATTGTGATTTCAGTTGGGTCTAAACACACTTTGATAACGAATCTAATTTCAACCTGTATTGTAATTTTAATAGGGTCAATTAGTTCTACATCGTCACTAATCAACGGAATGCAGTTCGATATCGTCATTTTTCATTTATATTGGTAGTAACCATATAATTGAAACATCATCGATGCTAATCTCACTCCAATTTCATATACCGTCCCCAAACTAGTATACTGGACCAAGAATTTCAATTCTCGAGAGTAATCCAAATTAATTTCATGAGATCAAAATAATTGATACAACGATCGAATATGGATTCATTTTGCGCCTTATTCTTTCTCTTCTAAGGAAGTGATCACACAAATCAAGTGATATGTTGCGCTTTAGGCCATTGATAGGTTGATTGGCTATCCGTTGGTGCACCAGGCCATCCAATAAGGAAGACCAACCGTCCTTCAGGGGTAGCACACCCCTTCGGGATGTTAACTCGATGTCTGTTAGGTACGTCTATTCTTGCAGGTATGTTTGCACTGGTATATGATCTCGTATCTTTAGCTAGTTTAGAGAAATGCGTACGGGGTAACATTCTCAAAGCCAAAATACATCGCACTTGCTAGAACACAAGATAAAGCACCCGAGTACATCTAACCGTCCAAGTAAAAAGACAGGTTGACGTCAACTAGCTGTTAGATCTTTTGTTCAATTTTATTTTAAAAAACGTAAAAATAGGTATTAAAAATATGGCTAATTGGTTCCACCTTAACACAAATCTCGCTAATTGGTTTACAACCTTACACGTGTCATATCCGAAATATTTGCTGATATATTATTAAAATTGTTCCATAAAATAATTTAGATAAGTGTAATAATAGTTTAATTAATACAGTAAAACCTCAAGAAAGTAAGTTGGGACCAAACCAATTTTATAACTTTAAGGAGGTATTACTTAATAGAGATGTAGTTAAAAAAAATTATTTGTTGACTTATATATCCTTAATGAGTGTTCTATTTTCTGAAAAAGATTCTTTAAATGACCGTATGCAAATACCAGAAGTTTCATGATAAGAAGCTATAAACATGTTAGAGAAGTAACAAACATTTTGGCTTCAACAAGAAGGTGTCAATGTTGACGAAATATTACATACATGCAAGCTTAAAAACACATCAACTCTAAAAACTAAAGTATTGTCCCAAACAACTTTAAAGAAATATTTTAGTCCATCTTAAACTTTTATTTGTCATATTCCATATTGTTATACCCATTGCCAACTATTACTATGTGAATATGTGTTTCCTTAAGACAGGATTAAAAAAAATTATTTATTACAATGTGAAGTGTAAAGTTTATTCTTATACAAAACGGTACCAAGTTGGGACATGAATTTTTTTATGAATTTAAGGAAGTTATTATTTTATAAAATATTACTGTATAACGATTTTACTATATAAACAACATAATAGTTGATGTGTGAGTTTTGTACCATAATATGCCTCAATATGCTAAAAAGTAATTAAATGTTGAGAGGAACAAAATAGTCTCTGCACCATTGGAGATGACAAATTATAACCCGACACTATTCTATTTATACGTTAGTAAGCAAAGTGATAATTAAAAATCTGATGTTTGCAAGAATAAAGTAAGAAACTAATCGTCTTAGATCATCTCCAACTTTTGGGGATAAAGCTTAAAAATTTAAGCCATAATCCATAATTTTTTTTTCTCTCCAACCCTTTATGGCTTAAAATTTTAGCTCAAGATTATTAAATAATATTTTTAGCCTAATTTTTTTTTTCCTGTAATTTTTTA
Organism: Pyrus communis; assembly: GCF_041283825.1. Classification (NCBI taxonomy): domain Eukaryota; kingdom Viridiplantae; phylum Streptophyta; class Magnoliopsida; order Rosales; family Rosaceae; genus Pyrus; species Pyrus communis. The sequence continues at coordinate 386,366 of NC_142574.1, forward strand.
GAAATAAAATTTATTACAAATACATAGGTACTTACAAAGTTTAGACGTTAGAATTAATTTTGGGCAGCCAAATCTTTTTTTTACCACTAGATTTGATCTCATTTGATCATAGCCATTAAATTATAGTAAAAAAAAAAAAAAAGGTTTGAAATAAATCAATTTGGTGGGTTCAGAATAATTTAAGTCAAGCTTATATCCTGAGGAGAATTCAGCCTAAAGATATATTTTATCCTCAGGGCTTATTTTATCCCAATAGTTGGAGATGGTTTGGAGGGGTTCTAAAGCTTATATTTTAAGTTTTATCTCATGGGTTGGAGACGGTCTTAGAGATGTAACTTTATGAATTGGAGGAGAATTCTCTCCCCTCCTAATCTCTCTCCCCTTCCCTCCCCTCCTATTTGAACGGTTACGGTTTAGTTACGTCAACATCTTATATTGATTTTTTTCTAGTGGCAATAAGACAAAAAGCAATATGTGAGAGGAAGGAAAGGAATGGGATGGAAATAGGAGGGGAGAGAATCCTACTCCTTATACATCATGATCCTCTGGTAATTCCCTCATATATATTTATTATTTTTATTCTACATTGCCCCAGTTGTAAAAGCGAAAAATTGTTACGGTCCCATGCCATGTACCATACTACCATGCATGTAATATATAGGACTGAAGTAAAAAGATTCTACTCAACTCGTTCATCCTCAATGCGGATATTCAACCTCCTGAGCCAAATGGAGTGAACAATCATATGGAAAACATCGAATCTCTTGGAAGGTCCATTCACCACAAAATGCCTCTGCACCTGCTTCACTCTCCTCTGCATTCTCAAGTACCGACTTTGTGATATTCCCATCAGTATCCTTTTGATGTTTGGTATGTCCTTCACTTGCACTTGCACAGAAAACGACTTCCACTCCAGAACATCGCTGAACGGTGGAACATAGCTGTCCGAAATCAACACCGGAACACACTCTGCGTATATGGCTTCCACCACTCTCGGACTTGCCACTTCGTAACCGCTAGGGCACAAGCAGAACCTGCTCTTCTTCAACATTGATTCATAGGACACACCGTTGGGGAGTTGGTCGTAAACTTGCACGTCTTGATCTTTTTCTTTCCATTCGTTTAGAAGCAGGTACCTTATGTGGCCATGAAGCCGGCCTGCGAAGAAGGCAAGAATCGACCTTCGGGATGGGGAGAGACCACCGAGAAGTCCTTTGGTTTCCCCGGTTCGGAGATGGATTTCTGGAAATGAGACATCTTTTGAAGGGTTGAATCCTTCGGATGTGTTTGCGTTGCATAGCACTCTTATGGAGTTTTGGTATAAATGAGGAACATATGCAGATGTGCTCGGCCCCTGTATGTGTACATAGACAAAATCAATTCATAACTAACTAGTTTGGTACCATTATTTTACATTGTAGCTAGGGAACGAGACCAACAACATATATCAAGCGAACATCAACCCTAATGTGCAATCTCATCCGTAGATAAAGAGTTAGACACATGTTGGCATAAAAAAAAGGGTTAGACATGAAAAAAAGGGATAATTAACGGATTGGATGTTCCAAAATTTCGTTTAACCTAAAATAAATATATATCATGTATTATACACAAAAGTTTAAGTTGTCACCAAAAGTGCAAATAATTATCACTAAATTAATCAAGTGATCACTAATATATATTGGACTATATTTTACAAAAATGTAGAGACAATCAGAAAGGGAAAGAAAAAGAAAAAAAAACGAAGAGGGAAAAGGTTGGGAGGAACATATAAGATTTATTGTTACCCAATCATGACAAGAAAGCATAAAGTGATCAGCACCAAGACTTCGATTCCAAAAGGGATGCTTATCCGAAATGACATTGACATAGTCGACGACAGCTCGCCCGATGGGCTGAGTGTCGTGGGAGTCGGCCACGTACAGGTACTGCACCAGCATCACCACGCTGAAGGGAAGAAAATAAACGAGGGCCTGATCTGGATCTCTTGTTCTGTAAATATTCTCCATTTCCATTTCATGAATAAATCTCCCTTCTGTCGAATATATGCTTTTGCATGGACCGTTGTGAAATATCGGTGGCTCTCCTTCTTCGTATACATATATCTTGAAATGCTTTTCCATCTTCAAGTAACTCCTGCAGTGATACAGATATAGTTAGATGACAATAAAACTATTTGTACCATATTTCATCAGTGATCATCTTGCGCATCACTTTTCTAATACAAGTAGTCAGCAGTGTAGTCTAGACAATAATACTTCCTCATAAACATTAAAGAAATTTGCACAAACACCCCATGGACTATTAAAGGTGTGCGCAAATGTCCCCAAAATTTGAAGTCTTGCCAATTTACCATACAAACTCCACATTTAGTGTAAATGTACCATCTCTGTCAATATCCGTTAAAAATTACATCAAAACGGCTGTGTTGTGCGCGTGAGCACTTTTTTCAAGCACCAATTCATTAGCCCTAGACAACTTGTGATAAGAATTTCATTAAACACAGCTTGTCTTTCAAGGACGCATAATATATTGTCCCACCCACGAACTTTAATCAACTACATTTTTATCTTAAGCCATCTATGGGTCTTTTAATTGGCAAAATAGCCTTGAAAAAGACTCAAATGTGTTGCACATGAAAACGTTTGAACTAAATTTTTTTAACTAAAAATAATGGAGGTGGAACATTCACTCTAAAACGCAAGTTTAACTCATAGATTGAGAACATAATAATATTAGAACATAATATTACACTTACCACACATTTGTAGTACTTCTCTAATAGAAATAGGGACACTAACACATGTTTGTCTCATCTGTATTAGAGAGATGTACAAATATGTGATAAGAGTATCATTTGTCATATTGACAAGATTTTTAGTTTAGATGGTATATATTTACGCACACCCCTAATAGTCCACATAGTATTTGTGGAAGTTTTACCTAATTATTTATTAGTACCATTACAAAGAGAGGTGGAGATTATATATGGAATAATTATTAAGATTATACGTACCTGTGAAAAGCATTTGCATTCCTGTAAATTGGTCCACGAGGAACATAGTCTGGATCTTCATGGGTAGAAGTTAGATTTCGGACTCGAGCAGCTTCTCTTATGGAAGCCCGGACTCCGGCCAAATTTGCTTCAAGTTTCTCCAACCTGCTATATCTCTTGATTGATGTACTAGTTATTATAGCCGATGTCCCATTAATTTCATCAGATTCTGTACCATTAATCCACACCATCCCTTGTTTTTCTCCCTGCGGTACATTCAATTAGTGCCGTTAGATAAACAGGAAATTCGTGTGAGCTTGAAGAAAGACATTAATTGCTAGTGGTGGTGGATAGAGCTTTCTCTTCAACCCATTGCATCTCGGGTTTAGAGTTCAGACTCTCTCACTCCTCTTAGTCTAGCTTAGAGTAGTAGTGTCGCTTGTAATAAAAAGAAAGACAAAGTACATAGAAATCTTACGATATTTTGACGAGGGACAACTGTTTCATTTGGTTTTGAGGAAGAAGTGATGTTATGACCTTGTTTAGCGGCTTCAAGAACTTGAGGAGGCCTTGGTGGTGTTGCAGTTGCAGAGAAAGCTGATGAAGAAGAAGAATAGTCTTCAGTCTCCAATACGTTGCCGAATCTCCATGACCACGAAAGCGAACTCGTGACGCCCAAACTGCAAACCAGCAATGATATCACAAAAAATGGCACCACAAAAGCTAGAAGCAAAACTGAATAGGAAGACGACGACAACAAAGAATTTGGCTTCTTGTTGCTGAGAGGAGGTTTCATCTCTAGATTCTAGATCACGCTCTCTTTCTCTCTCTCTCTAAATATATATATATATATATATATATATATATATATTCTTCCACAAGTACTAGTCACAATTTATCACACTCACTAGGTAGCTAGTAATGTTATGAATAATGCGCATATTTTGCAGATTGATTCATAACTTAAACAGATGGTTATTCCTTGCTGCTCATAAAAGTCATTCTTTGGTTAAGGGTTGTACATATGGAAAAGTTTCTGTAGATGTAATATATACGTGTGTGCAAGGACACGACCCAGGAAAACACTCGACACACACCAGCATAATATGAGGTGTTAGAATCCCCCCACTTAAATGCTGCGTGACCAAGTGCAGTGTTCGCCACCTTCGTGCTATCCTCTAAAACGACTAGACATTAATTAGACAGTTAATCATCCAAATTTTGTTGTGAATTTTTACAGTCATTATGCGCTATATATCCTCCAAGTGAAGTGCCGCGTGACAAACTCTGGGCATTGACTATTTGTTGCTGCCGGCCAATTATTTTTACAGTCAATCATCCAAAAGTTTTGTAAATTTTAAGTACGTTAAGTTACTCTTATATTGTTAATCAATTTTATAATAACTTTTATCAATATTCTTTTTAAAAAAAGAGTACGAGGTATCATGTGTATAGAACGTGTTTATTATGGTTGCAGATAGCAAGGGTCTCCAAGCATATCAATTCACACTGTCCAATTAATATAATAAACCAAGTAAACTAAGTAATAGACGCAGTGATTCAGTGAACAAATAATTAATTGACCTAAGACAACCAAAACAATGCAATATTGAATTCATATGTACCTGCATATGGTCCAATATTCTAGTGAATGAAGTGTTGCGTTTTCTTCCATATGTTTCGAGTTTGAAACTTTAATTTCTCCTAAATTATCGTAATAGTTTTAAACTATCCCCCTACTTTTAAGGGTAATAAATTTATAATAAAAAAAAAAATTGTATTTACCTCGCTCTCCTATGAAACTTTGACTTTTATTTTTAATTATCATCTCTTAAGCTAGGCACAATCACTTCTTTCTTTTTTTCTTTAGGTAACTTGGAAAATTCCACCACCCACTTTCACTTCTTTTTGGTGAAAAAAGGTTCGAAACATCAAATAAAACTCACTCTAACACTCGGAATTCTGAATTTGATTCCTTAGTTCTCTAAAATTATGGGCTCTGAATATGGGCAATAATTCAAAAAATAGCACGTGGTAGATAAACTCAAATGCTTTGGTGCATGTGAAAGATTCAAATTTAGAGATTTTGAGTTTGCAATCTGTCTCGTGGTCATCCTTTTACTATTGGATGAATGGTAATGTTAGGGAGACCAAATTTTTAAACCTAATTTGCAAACTAAATGATGTGTTACCAATAGAATATAAGCACGTTAATCAATACTTAAGTAATAATCCACTTATCAACGTCTACATCATTTGGTTTAGAAATTTGGTCTCCTTAGCATTACCCTTAGATGAAACTTGAAAATGTGAGGTGCATTTTCGATCACCACCTTCAAATAGTGATAATCCTCACCACTGTATTTATTACCATTGGATGAGTTTGAATTTTGAGATTTACGTACATGTAGAAGGATAATAATAGATTACGTGAGTTGAGTTACACATAAGGCTTACCCTCCAAACTAGCACAAGACTGTCAAAAAGAAACTAGGACCCGAGAATTAGCCATCAACTACAAAATTAGCTACTTCCTTCCCGCTCAGAGCGATTAGAAAAGACTAATTCTCTGATAGAACGACCTCCTGTCGCCTATCTTTGAAATTTTATTAATTACGTATATGTATAATCAATTGGATTCATACAATAGAAAAGGATTGGTAATTAGTTTCTAAAGAATATAATCATTACATTGTCAATAATAAGTTGGTGATGCCATGCCAACAATCATAGATATCCGACATTCTTCGTGCATTGCTATATAATCCAAAGCCTTCCATGTTTCTTTCATCAATCATGAAGAACGACACTTTCTAATTGATATAAAAATATTTCTATTTTATGGAGGAGATTTGTTACTTTAGCATTATATGTGAAAATAAATACTCTTAACCACTAGAGCAACAAGACCGAATTCTACTTATCGTTAGTTTTGAATAAAAGGAAATGGAGCTCATTTCCTTATCATCTGGACAACAGATTGGGGAAAGGGCCTGCCGTGTGCAGGAAGGTACTTCCCATCTGCATCCATATAGGAGATTAGAGACAGATGGGAGGACCCCCATGCCATCATCCTGTCCAAAGTCAAGAATCGCTTCTTTTCTTACTTGTTACTACAAACCATCTGACCAAAAAAAAGTACAAACCAAAAGGTGCATGACCAGAAAAATGCTCCTCCCTCCCTTTATTTTGAGTGAAGTGATTTCCGCACAACAGAAGATAGAATAAATCAAAGAGGAATCAAGAGACAAAATTAAAGTGAGCACACGGCAATAAGAAGAGAGCTTTGGATTTATGACAGCATGATAGGATAGGGCTTAAACCCATGTTTGGACACACAAACAAAATTGATACCCCCTAATACGAGTCCCTACCTCATACAATAATAGGACTCCACCTCTTACAGAGTTTTGTGTGTCTATGTAATTGATCATGTAAACAACCCTATTCATTTTGCAATTAAAGTATTCGACTGAGGGGAATCCTATAACTCATGCTTGCAATTCTTCACCTTCTTATCTTTCCCACGAATTCAAAATACAAATCGCGACGAGTTACATACAAACTGTGATCCATAAGAAACATAAAAGCAAAGCTGTATGAGGGGTTATTGTTGATAATCGACGTTCACCTACAAATCATAACTCATAGACCACTCCCACCAACAGAATCAAATGGAATGTTGGATGCGTCAACCAAAAAGTAAAAGCAATTACCACAAGAAAGCCAAAAAGCTCCAAGATTATAATGATAATATAAACAGGACAAGGATACAGCTCACAAGTAAAAAAAGCCAGGAAGAACTCATCGAACAAAATTTCCTCGGCTTTTCTGTTGTTCTATCAACACTCAATGCCATATAAACACTAACCGCCATTTCTGTGAAAAGCCTCACAAGAGCTAACAATGAAAATATTATGCATATAAGAAATATTAAGACACCCTTATTATCTACAGATATCTGCTTCTCCCTCACCCTTTCAACCTCAGATCTGCAAGGTCAATAACAACTTTTATTAGGTTCAAATTATACAACCACCTACACACATAGTTCGCTAGCAAAAACAAGCAGATGCAATCAAACTAGGAATCCTTATTTCTTAAGGTACACCTCATCTGCAATAACATCTGTTTCTTACATTTGCTTCCACTTGCATAGATTTGGTGAAAAACACAATTGAAAAACAAGCACAAGGTTGCCTACCCCTTATATATAAATTAACTTGCTTAAAAAATAATTCACTAAAATAATTTTCACACTTGACTAATTCACGCTGAAATTTACTTAAATTCAAACCAAACAAATTACTGTTCAATGTCTAAAAACATATACTGATTCAAAACACAGTTTTTGGAATTTTCTTTCCTTTTATTTTTGTGTAACTTTCAGGAGGTGCTATAATGGCAGTCTTGTGGGTTTTATGGGCAGGGAGAAACAAGGGGATTTCTGAGGATATGTCTGGTGATGAATTGGACTGTTTATAGGATAAGGTTTGTTTTTGGGCTTCCTTGTGGGCATCTGGTGCTTTTGAGCTTAAAGAGTATTCCTTTTCTATTCTTCTACCAGATTGAAGATCAGCTATGTTCTTGTTGTACGTCTTTCAGCATAAGGCTGATTCTGTACTTTCTTGATAGTACCGGTGGACTTCTTGTTCATTTTTGTACTTTTGGCTTTTAATGTTATAAATAAAACCGTTACTCTGTCAACTCACCACCACATGGATTCACAAAAGAAATATTCAAGAAAAAAAATCTGACCTCAGGAGAGCATTGTCCCTGACTAGATTATTCAATTGCATGGTAACTAAGGACTGCCAAGATCTGAGATTGTGAACATCGTTAGCCTGCAAGGAAAACAAACCATTAGAAAAGTAAAATGCATAATACTACCAAAAAAAAAACAGATAATACTATTATTAACAAGAAGCATAACAAATCTAATAATAGTCAAAATTCTATGACGTAGAATTTCACATACAATGTCTTCCTGGCTTTGAACGAGATTCCTTATGTCTTCTCTGATCTTCTGTAAATCTGTATCTTTCTCTCCCAAATCTTTGTCAAATTCTCCGAAAATACTGCCATATTTTGAAGTAGATTCCTCCAGGTATCGCTCTAGAACTGATAAACTGAAATCTAATGAACGAACTTTCTGCATTAAAATTTTAAGAACAGTGTCCCCAGGCATCCTATTAACTTGTTGATGACGAACTTCTTTGACAGGATCAAGCACTTCACTATTCATCATATCATTATTCACATTAGACCCTCCAGCTGCATATTGGGGTTCCGATTCTTTAACAATATCATGATAAAATTCATCAACCTCAAGGGAGTCTGGGTGGGAGGGTACAGGTTTCTGGTCAACTGTTGCTCCCTCAGAAACAAACGAACTGCTTTCAACAGAAATCAAATCCTCAAGCATTCGCTCAACAGCATCAACTCCATAAAGTTCAATAATACTAAGAGTGCAGTAGAATTCTGAACCATAATGGCTCAAAAGTTTCAACTTTATATATCTCACCCACTTGGGTTGCTGAAGTACAAACCTTTGTACAAGTTTATTATTTGCAGCAGTAACATTCCCAAGAAAGACCCATTCATTTGTTGGATAAGTCAAACTGCCGAGCACCACAAAATCTTTTAAATTAGACGAATAGTGCTCAAGATTAGCTATTTCAATTGTATCTACCAAGGTTTCTTCAGAAAGCTCTATATCGACAAACTTTTCTTCTGCAGAACATGGATTGCGAAGGTACTTGTCTTTGTCTTTGCCTAAGATATTAGAGGCACCCTTAGCTTCCTTGTTGAAAGCCAAGACCTTGGCTCCCTTTGCGGCTGACGCATAATTGTACTCTGCACCACCAGGCTCCACTCTATGTTTTATGCCTCCAGCCTGACCATTTCCAGATTTACTTTTGGAACTAAATGTTTTGCTCTTGAATTCATCAAGACCAAGAGGCACAGCACGAGGCAACCGACCATTCTTTGGAGCATCATTTTCAAGTTTTACACCTGAACCAGCGGTCACCACCTCAGGTTGCTCATCCACAGCTGAGGCATGAAAGATACTTCCTTCAGCTGAGGCACGATGTAGACTTCCTTCAGCTAAATCTTGCTGTCTACTTCCTTCACCGGAGGGATGCTGTTTACTTCCTTCAATAGCAAAGAACTCACCATTTAAACCACCGGTTTCAACCCCATTTGTGCACTCACCTCCAGAAGAGTAGCCCGAATCAGTTTCTTTTTGTATATCATAGTGTTCATCACGATCCAGCTTAGCTTCGTCCCAAGTTGATATACCAACTGGAGATACAGTGGATCCATCTGCATAAACAGAAAAATAGGAAAAAAATAACTCATAAGCATGCATGACCATATATAATATCAAAAGTATAAATAAAAACAAAAAAAACAAAAAGAAGTAAGATCAATACAAGGCCATAAGAGTCACTCTCTTATTTTAATCTATAGCACTGCCGATGACACAAAATAATGTTCTGGTTTTGTCTCTATAAAATCAACATGGCATTCAGGCTGTCTTAAATTAAAAAAACTGCAGGCAATAATTCTTCAATGAACTCACTTGCTCACAAAGGGATGTAAAAGATAGTCCATTTATGATTTTATCAGAGAGATTTTCAGCTAAAATTTCGCTAAGAATATTTCAAAGCTTGCTAGCACTGCAAGCGATCTTAATCTCAGGAATATTCATGCAATTGCAATCTGCAGAAACCTTCCACAACATTTCTTTTAGCGCAAAAATACTGATGTTAAGGGGAAATGGGGTTTCAAACCCAAGACTTCTTTGTCTTTATGGAAGAGCAAACGAGCTTGGTGACAATTCCTTTGATTAAAATAACCATGTGTATTACCTATTTGATCAGAACAAAAAGAGACTTGCAACCAATATTTGGAAAAAATGAAAGTTCCAACCTTGTGCAACATAAGACATTTTATTTTTAAACCCATTCTTCCTCACTCTTTCTCAAATGCAAAACTATTACGGAGATCTATCATTTGGCAATTAACAACATACCACTTCTGCACATAATTTTGAACCCATAGAACCTCTACTAAGTTGACGGAGTCTATTAAAGAGTTCCTAAGCAACACTGTATTTGCACACTATATTCAACAAAAATCAGTTTTTTCAACAGCTTTTTTCAAGACGTGCCTTAAAATTTTAAGCAAAGAAACACCAGAAACTGAAACAGTATTCTCAGTCAATCACAACCAAGATCATAGCTAACCAATTGAACAACAGAAGCAGAATGTAGCACACAACACCACAACATATAAATTACTATGCTGAATCGTTGACCCAAACAAAGGAAAATAGAAAAGAAAGATTGATATGTTCTGTAACAACGAGCTAATTTTCAGGTAAACAAGATTAAGTGAGACCATAGATTCTGAATTATTCCGAGCATCAGAAGAGGTATTGCAACCCAACAAAAAATGTTGATCCAACACATTAGCACTCGAGAAATCATTTCAAACACTCCGTAACAGGTTCTAAGGGGAGCCTACAGAAGAACCTAATAATATTCAGTAAAGAGGTTACCTTTGTATCCATGTCCACGACTGAACCATAAGCTGAAAAGGAAGACAATCCCCCAGAGGACGAAAACTAAAGACAGAGACACCTTATACAAGCGGCTCCTTCCACTGATCCCTAAAGCTCTTCTGTTCAGAAGAGCTCTACGTGATCTCTGCATCGCATAAAAAGCCAGAGATAAGAGTACACCCTGCATAAAAGAAAAACAAAATTTGATTAATCTTCTACTCTCCAAAGTAACAAGGAAATGAAAGAACATACATTTCACCACAAGAGGAAACAACGAATAGGTTACGATGCTTTAAATGGATTTTAAGTCAATGAAGCAATCACAAAACAATAACTTGCACATTCAGCTACATGTTTCTACATTTTCTAGCGAAATCGAAAATACTTAGATTGCAAATGGTGTTTAGATTGAAAACGAAGATAAATGCCTTCACAGTTAAGATAAAATCTTAAATGGTAAAATTCCAATAAAAACAGAGAGAAAAAAATGATACAAGTCACACCCAGTTGAGAAAATGGAAAAGGGTAATCTCCAAAAGAGAAAAATTCACCTTAGCAACCAAGCAAAACTCCCTTTTAATCCTAAAGGAAACAGTGTGTCACCAAGGCTCTGTTTTACAAAAGCTGCTGGAGAAATGAGTAAAACTGACAAAACCCATTTAGCTAAATTAAAGGGCAAGCCAATGCAAACGCTTTTCCATGGATGCCAGCCTGGTTCTGCCCATCAAATTTCAAAAAAAAATTCTTTCTTTTTATAATTAATAAAAATCGAATTATTTATGCGACCAAGTAATTCCTTGAAAAAGAAAAATCCAAAATACATACACACACATTTAAATACATGTATGCAGATCTTAGTCCAATAATTCCAGCTTAAATTGGGTAGGTAACCAAAGATCGGATCCAAATTCAAATTTATTCAAGAAAATATTATAAATAAACAAATAAAAAGCAAGAAAGAACTAGAGAATCACATGCAGATGCAGACCTTCTGGGTTGGTGGAAGCAGTCGGCAATCGTATCGAGATGATCAACAAAATTAACAAGAAAACAAAACACAAAATGGGGGAAAGTGGGGGAATTTTGGAGATTAGCGAAAGCAAGTCAGGAATTGAAGTTCCAAGTCATCGTGCAAGAAGCAGAAGAGCGCAAACAGAGCGTTGATAAGGCGTAGTTTCAGGAGATTGTCGTCAGCGCTTTTGCCTTTGCGTTGAAGAACGTTAAACGTCGTCACCCTTTTTATATACTTCATCGTCCTCATATCACTGTGCGCGTTGTCTGTCTCTTCCTCTCGTAACTGTTTTGCTTTCGATTTGATTTGGCCGAATAGTTGCTTCTTCGTAAAACGCTTTTTAAGTTTTACCCTCTCTCTCTCTCTCCTCTTTCTCTCTCTAAACAGCTGTCTCTTGGATTTTCTCTGTTGTTTGAAATCGCACTGTCCTTCTCCCTCTCTAATTTTTTAGTTTGTTTTTCTACTAATTTTTTGAGTGATACGTTGAAATCATCACACAATTACAAATCTAAATATTATAATATGAGTAGACCATATTGATAATAAGTTACAATATTTATATTTCATAATATAGTGAATTAATAATATCATGTGTCACTATGATTCACACTAAAAATACTTCTCAACTACTTATTTTTAAATTACAGTTTAACACATGTTCATATATAACTCATTAATATAACCCTTAATTTTTTTATTTTTTTTTTGTAAATTGTGATTTGTTTTGCAGGGAGTAATGAGGCATATAACTGTTTTTTTTTTTTTTTTAAGAAAATGAGGCACATAGTTACTTAGTAATACTAATATTTTTTTCACTTGTAAGTTAGAGGTCTTAGATTCGATTATCGTCAAAAGTGAGTTTGAATCGTATTATTGATAACTTATTATAAGACTAAATCCATCTTCTCTCTTAATATAGATAATATCGTTTATTTCTAAAAAAATAGTCATATATATATATATATATATATTCAAAACTTAAACGTAAGTTCGGATGGGACGTTGAGATTTTGGATTGGTTTTCTGAACTTGGAGAAGAGAAGTAGAGGGAAGTTGCGTCCATGTGTCCAAACAGCAACTATTTGGGATTTGTGGGAATTTTGAAGTCTTGAGAGACAAGGAAATCTACAATGGGATATAATATATAAAACTGACAAAGAGATATTAATTATATGTTAAGTAACTCCACTAATAGCACCAAAGGATTTTAATTATAAAGTTACCATTTCTACATTTTCCTTTGCTTTTTTTTTTTTTTTTTTTTTTTTTTTTGTCAAGCTAGATTTTGTTTTTGCATCTATAACGATAAGCCCAAAATTCAACAATTGGAATTCCTTTTTTCTGTAACAAAAAATGATCATCAAATAAATAAATTACTTGAAAACGACGGATGTAATTAAAGGGAAATATATACAAAAGAAAAATGTTAGGGAATCATTTTCTCAAAAGATATGAATTTGACATTTTTTTTGGTATTTTATAAATATAGAAATAGAAAAAACAACCTTCCTTAAAGATAATAAACTAATTGAAAAGCTTCCATGCTAGTTAAAATGATTGGATTCGTGCTTTATGAATTGCAGATTACTTTCCAATTACATGGTTCCAAATGTCAAATTAATTGGTGAGCTGTAACCGCACAGGTCATTGCCAATGCCAAAATCTAGTTAGTACGTGGCACGTGGCAGAGCCAGTACTTTTCTTACACGTATGCTGCATTGACAATATGACATGAGCTGGCCCTCCTGCCTTCACTCCTAAGTCTCAAGTCTCAACGAAACTAAACTACAGCCGTGTTAGTCGGGTTTTTTTTTTTTTTTTTGGTTGCAAGTGCCGACGTTTGATTGGAAAATAAAACAAGTGCCGACATGTCACGAGGAGTTCATTTGTCATGACTACCTACTTGTAAATTAGTGATCTCATCTTTAATGCACTGAAAATGTTTCGACTCATTTTAAATTTGAGTTTCCTTCGTATTGCTCGCCACGTTTCAATGGGTGTACACGTTATTTTGCATTATCTTTGCTCGTGACAGTCTTCAGCGTCGGGGTCGATGAGAGTGAGTGGTGTATAAATTATATTCGCGATTGTATGATTTACTTAAAAATATTTTTAGAACATTGAAATTTTTTTTAAGCTTATTATATTAACATTCTACAAATTGTTGAATAAATTTTGCATACTTAATACATTTTATATTTGCTTAAAACAATAAAAATTGTTGTTTAAAACAATAAAAATGCACTGCTCGTTGCCGTTGTCTGGAATGAAACCAATTATTGTTGGAGAACAATTTAGAAACAATAAAATAACAGAAATACAGAACCAAAATACGTATACTTTATTATTCACATATATTTGCAATACAGAATGCAATAACACAATAATTACAAAAATTAATATGATACTAACTTGAATGAATTGAAGGTAGAGGCTAGCGCAAACGCTATGTCATTCGAACAGTATTTCCGTCCCACTCGTGTGCTTGTGGTTCTACAACGTATGCTCGACCAGGATACAACTACCTAATTCTACAACCCGCATTGGATTATAGAACTCTAGCGAATTGCTTTGTGTGTTTACTCTCTCGAAAATTTGTACGGAAGATAAGGAGGAAGAAGAAAATATAATGATTGATGGAAATGAGGACTCCAGTTATATAGGCTCTTTCATACCTCTTCAAACACATTTTGGATGTATCTGAAGCTATACAGCTCTTTCCAAAAAGATACAACTCTTTCCAAAGAGTTGTGTCTATTAATCAAAACGTTTTTTAATTAATTTAATTAAAAACTTAATTCGAAATTAAAACTAATTGATCAGATTCCCTTGTCTTGATTAATTAATATTAATTAATATTAATATTATTGTGACATCCCGTCCCGGGATTATTAAAACGCACGTGTGAAATTACGATTTTGCCCCTAGTATGTTTTTCGTCACGTTGTGGGGTATTTTGTGTGTGGTGGCAAGTGGAGGGCCACACACACACACTGACTCACTCTCCCTCTCCCTCTATCCCTGTCCCGTGTCTCTCTCTCTCCCTTCTTTCTTCTTCTTCCTTCTGTGAGTGTACGGACACACACCAAGGACCTTCAAACCATCACAGATCGAAGGAACCAACTACACCATTCGACTCGTGAAGTCGAGGCAAGCTCAGCCATACCCTTTTCAGGTGAGAAAACTACCATTTTCACGTCGTTTCGAAGTGGTCCGAATTGTGTACTGTGCATGCAAAGTTTGTACATTAAGTTTTTGGGTTTTCTGAGCTCGTAGTTGTGTTTGTGAGGTTCCCAGGAGTGTCGGAGTAGCTCGTTGGACGAATTTGGACGTCGGGAAGGCCTGGTTCGAAGTTGGCCGAACTTGGAGTTTTTGGACAGGTATAATCTCTTAGTTTTAGCCCTTAAAACTTGTTGGGACTTGTTCTACTAGTTTAGGGCTTTCATTTGGTCCAAGAATCACGAAAAACGGTTGAAAAATGAGTGAGAAAACCTGAGTTGCAGGTTTTCCCAGTTTCCGGCGCCGGCGACGTTGCCGGCGATCGAAGGAAGAAGGCGACGGAATATTCCGTCAATTCTGACGGAATATTCCTAACGCCGTTAACGGAACCAGTTAGATTTAACGGAATATTCCGTCAGTTTGACGGAATATTCCTGACGGCGTCTGTTGACACCGTCAGTGTGCCTGGCACGTGGCCGCGCGTGGGTGGCGCGTAGGTCCGTGCCTGTGCTGGCGCGTGGGGGCGCGTGCGAGGTCCAAAAATTATTTTAAAAATATGGTTGTGATCCTGAGGTTGTGTAGAGCACGTTGGTATATTCATTTGTCCATTTTGAGCAATGTATGAGAAGTTATTACGAGAAACGGGTTATGTGCTTTAAAGTTAACGTTTTTATAGTTGTTTCGCATTTAGGTGACACGTACCCAGAGGACGAGCGTGCACATGCGAGACAGGGGGGCTACGACCCTTCTACATACCAGTGAGTGGGCTTTTGTTTTCCGTATATACCTATATACATTTATATTCCCAGAAATTGATTTAAAAAGGGTTATTTGCCTTATGCCATGTACTTTATTATTATCGTTTATGCATCATTGCGTGCATTATTTGTGGCATACATATACATGTGCATATGTCATATATATCTATATGTGGGTGCTGTGGAGGCATAGGTAAGTGCCAGGTAAGCGTTAATTAACGATTGCATTAAATAGTGGTTAGAGATGCTTAGAGAGCTCATAACCTGCACCCCCGGTGTTAGTGCTCCCGCCCAGAGTAGGGCACAGTCCTTCACGTGTTGTTCACCTCCCGCACCATACGCTCAGCTTGGATCCAAGCTAGGTGCATAGGCCTGTCGTACAGACCACAATAGGTGGTTCCGACTCGTAGGTGACCCGCGATTATTCGCACAGCCTTCACGTGATCGTAGCACTAGAGCGTATATATATGTTACACCCAGGCTTGTCGTACAGACCACTTTAGGTGGTTCCGACTCGTGGGCAGGTTTAGATATCGATAGTGAGATTTGAGCTCTAGATGTAGCCGTACAGGTCACGTAGGTGACTCCGGCTGCCTGATTACATGATATTGATTATGATTATACCTGGGCACTTGTATATCACTATGAGATTTTGGCATGGCATATCTTGAGCATGATTGGCATACCCTTGAGCATGTTTTGCATGGTTATACATACGTATATATGTTTATTTTCTGGGAAGTATACAGGTTTTACGGCGAGGGGTTAGATTGTATTTTGCTAAATGGTTTTCAAAGAGCTTTGTTTTTGCCCACTCACGCTTTTGTTTTGCGCCCCTCCAGGTTCTAGTTGCTTAGCCGTTGCGGTGGTTTTCCCTTGAGGGCTTTTCGGCGTTCTGACAGACACTCCACATTGTAGGGTCGCCTTCGGGCGTACTACTGTTGTCGTTTTATTTGGACTGCTATAGACCTGCTATGAATTTGTATCGCACTAACTAGCACTTATTCTAGTACTTGTATGCTAGTTTTTAATTATTCGTACTTTTATTTTACTACTTTATTAGCTTCCGCACGTGCACATGGCTACGTCACATTTGTGTGACGGCCAGCACGCTCCGATCTCGGTCGGGGTGTGTCAATTATAGTATAATCATCAAGCCTAATCCACACAACCATAAGGCCCAAGTGTGACAACCTGTTCCAAATTTTACGTTTTTATTTTATTTTAAAAGCGTGAATTTACGAAATTGCCCTAGAGGCAAGGACTTTGACTTCCGTTGACCATCGACCTGAGAGATATGGGACTTATTCTTTAAGCATATCCTCGTAGTACTCTTTGGTACGAACGTATAGGCGAAAGCCGTTTGCGAGTCCGGATTATAACGGTATAGTTACGGACGTTCGAAGTTGGTTATTCAAGGTTTAGTGTTTATTTAAATTAAATACCCACTTTGTGGGGGAAGCCCAAAATCAGAAATGGAGGGAGGAAAGAGAGAGAGAGAGAAAAAAAAAAAAAAAAAAAAAAAAAAGAAGGAGGTGGTTTTCGTCCACCCGCACCCACCGCGGGTCCATCTTCCAAGAACCACTATCTTGAAGCTCTCATTCCCCTCTACAAAACCCACCCAAGAACCACCTTGATTAACCATGGTATGGAGCGGTTTGAGGCCACGAAAGTTGACGAAAATCAATGGTGCTCCAGCCACCCTTTTCGATTTTCCGGCAAATCGGCAAAGCGATGGCCGATGCCACCACTTGGGCTTTGTAGCCCATCATCCCAGGAGCAAAACCCAACCAACCTTGACCCCGTTGGACCACCGTAGACGACGAATCGACGTCGGGAAGTTTTAGGCACCCGCTGGCTTTGTGGGAAAAATTGACCATCTTCCGTCCACTTTTGGACTTCGTGGCAGGTATGAAAGTTGCTCCACTCACTGAGATTGTAGTATAGATGCTCATGGAAGGTCCTTCTCCACAATGACTATTTTAATAATTTACTTAAAAACAATTCCTAATTAACTACTTAAAACTGAAAATTGAGAAATGAGTTTTTGTCACATCCCCGCCCGAGGATGATCACTTCCCGGGCCCGCTCCACCACCGTAGCACGATATTGTCCACTTTGGGCTTACTATTCCCTCACGGTTTATTTTTGGGAACTCACGAGCAACTTCCCAGTGCGTCACCCATCATGGGATTGCTTTAGCCCCCTTCTCGCTTAACTTCGGAGTTCCTACGGAACCCGAAGCCAGTGAGCTGCCAAAAAGTCTTGTGCTAGGTAGGGATGAGAATATACATATAAGGATCACTCCCCTGGACAATGTGGGATGTCACAGTTTTTGAATTTGGGTAATATTAAAAACAAATTTTAATTAAAAACAAATATTAAATCTTCCCAAAACTAATACCATGAAAGAAAAGAGTTTTAAATACCAATTTGTAAAAGCACTAGGTTCCACCATCACCTAGCAATCCTATATATTTTTACCAATTACTTATGATCTACACATGCCACTTTGAAGGTTGGGTTTTCCTAATATATATTATACTTGGAACCTCTAACATAGAACATATATCTAACATGCATTCCGTCAGGACTTCGGATCAAATATGAACATGAGAGACTCGTTATGTTTTATGAAAATCCTTTGAAAAACCATGCAATTCTTAAGACATGATGTTCATCTTAAGTGAAATTATAATTATTAACCACAAGAAGTCAGCGTCAATTTGAGGGAATCTTCAGACCAAAATTGCATCAATTTAGTTTTATAAAGATCATAATGGTGATCAAGTATTAAGACAATTAGATAATTTAAAACGATGATCAATAATTCAAAGCATGTATGCAATCAATCATAAACAATTAAATAAAAATTATATATTCATGCTAAGGCTCAAGACTTCACCCTAGCAAAATGGATTAGCTACGCATATTCATAATTAAAATAATATAAAATATTATTATAAAGAAAAAGAATGAAAACACCTTAAAGTAAAACACTGAAAATCTTCAAGAGCCCTAGCCAATTTCTCTGTCTTCAAAGTTGCATAAAAGAGAAGGTAGAAAAACTAGGGCCGGTCAAAACGTTAAATCCCATCCAAACCATTGCACAATCCCTAAAAATTAGTCTTTTGTTCCATCTAGGAAACCAAATAATAATAAAATATCTTATAAAATAAAATCTTAATTAAACTAGGAGAATGTGCCAGGTAATTGTCCAGCCACATTTAGCCTTAAATATCATCAAAATCCGACCCATAATAGCACATTTTAAAGATCGGAACGTTCTAAACACATCTCCAGAAGGCCACAAACCCATCAGAGATCATTTTGGGCTCCAAAAAAACAATTCAAGCCCATAATGTCATTTTTCCAGCACCGCGTACTGCACCTTTATTCTATTACCAGAAAATCACATTGGTAGAAAAATTCCAAATTTTGACATGATCAAGCCAAGTGACTCATGAACGTTCTTCAACTAGAATTACTCCAAAATTCATCAATTTGATCATGTTTTGATCTAGAGAAAATCGAAAGTCCTTCCAAATAATAATTAAAATATACTAAGAATAAGAATGAAGTTAAATATATAATATAAAATCTATGTACCCACTTACAGGAAGACAATATTGATTTGATTCGGTTAGACCGGTTCAGAAAAACGAACAAGAGACGAACTGATTCTAAACTTGTTTGATTCGGTTCAACACTCTAATTTTTTAATTTTTTATTTATTTAGGTTGGGGTCAGTTCGGCCGGTTGGTCGATTTTGTTTCCAATTCTATCTCAATTCTCAATACCGAAGTCACCCCCCTAAGACTTTGATCAGATAGAGGAACCAAAATGGCTTCTCAGAAAGAGGTAAAATCTCCTCCTTTTTCTTCTTCTTATTCTTCTTATGTTTTTCCATATGGTTTGAATAGGGGGCAAGCTCCTAATTTTATCTCCTGAATTCCAGACCGCTGCCGAATTGGGACAGAGTGATGATAAATTGAGGGATTCCTGAATCGGGAGGCAGCGTGTGTGTACGTACGTATTTCAATTTTATTTAAATTATTAATTTACCTCAAGTTTAAGAGCATTGCCTATATCAGATAATCTTGTATGTATTGCAACAGTTACCATCTAGTACAGAGTAGATTCTGAACACTAAAGGCCTTGAAGGGACATTGGTTTATGAGCATGAACTCGAGGTTCCGAGTTCGATTCTCCCTCCCTCAGTAAAATATAGTAGATTCTGAACCATGAAAAAGTAATAACGAGGCCGTAATGCAACCGAAATTCATTTCTTATGTGTTTGAGCAGATGATGAAAAGCATAAGACATTTATGATTGTGTGTGTTTTAAGTTTTTCAATTTAGTCGTCGTAGATTTGTCATTCATCATGAGCATCCCCACACGCATAAACCTTATTGTACCAAGTGATGTCAATTGATAAATAGAAGAAGAAAATAAACAGTGCTATTGTTTTGATTTAATCATTTGGTCCTAAGCAGAGTGGTTTCATCTTTTCGAAATGGGGGATCAGAATCAGATAGACGGAAACAAAGAAAACAAGAAACGTGCTTCATCAGGCTCTTTTTACAGCAGAATCAATGGTCACTGCTTGATTCTGACCTCCCAACAGATCCTATGGACGTAGACAGAGAAACCAAAAAGCGTGCTTCATCGGACTCCTCCTTACAGTGGAGCCAATGGCAACTGCTCGATTCAATTCTCCCAACTGGCGGTTTTGCTCATTCTTTTGGTCTTGAGGCTGCAATCCAAGCTCGCATAGTCTCCGGTTCTGAAGATCTCCAAACTTTCATAATACATCTGTTGGAGAACACTGGAAGCTTACTGCTTCCTTTTGTGTATTCTGCAACAGTATCACCTGATTCGGAGACCAGGCGTAGACTCGACAAAATCTTGGATGCAATGCTGACTAATGAAGTGAGTAGAAAGGCATCAATTGCACAAGGGTCGGCACTGATGAGGGTGGCTGCATCTGTGTATTCGGAAATACCGTGTCTTAAATCTATGAGGGAAGCTTGTTTGAGTGCTGGTGTTGTTTCTTTTCACCATGCTCCTCTGTTTGGGGTTATATGCGGACTGCTTGGGTTGGATAGCACTACTTCTCAAAGGGCTTACATGTTCATTACAATGAGAGATGTTATTTCTGCTGCAACGAGGCTCAATTTGGTAGGACCCCTTGGTGCGGCGGTACTGCAGCATCAGATTGGTCCAGTTGCCGAAGCTATACTGAATCAATGGAAGGACCGTCCTGTTGGGGAAGCATGCCAAACTGTTGCTTTGCTTGATATCGTGCAGGGATGTCATGGCTACTTGTTTTCTAGATTGTTCTGTTCTTGAAGGCCTAAATAAGTGCATCAACTGGTGGTCTGCTTGAACTTTTTAAATCAAGATGCAAGAGTACTGCCAAAAATCGTTGACATCAAATTTCAGTCAGCATAAACTTGCTAACTTGTGCAAATTAGCTCCATTATATTGGAATTGGAATGAAAGCACTTATTGGATCACTTTCAAGCAACTTGCACTCCCCTCCACCATTGACTTCTTAACCACCGTTATACAAGTTGTAACTTGTTCGCCTTGATGGCGCTGCAGCTTGTCTCCATGACTCGCCATGATCAACTCTTCAATTGCATAGAAAAAACTCATAAGATTCTTCTGCTTTCTCTCTGATAGAGAGATCAAGAATATTCGGTTTGCCTGTCTTTTGTGTGTGTGTAGAGTGAGTGAGGGAAGAGGAGTAATCTTCGTTTGTTCTCCTTTTGATTTCCAATATGTGTACAATCACTGAATCATGGAACTTATTATGTTTCTATGCATACGTTTTCCTAACACTACCAAATTACTGATGGCTAAGAGCCTAAGACTCATATTCCCACTGAAATGAGGATTTTGTGCCGACTGATATGCTACATGGCCGGCAACAAACGAGGTGCCCTCAAGGAATAAATGCCGATCCCGTCTCCTGGTCAACTTTCCAGAATCCTCCTCTTGTTGAATTTGAGCTTCGGCATTGCTGTCAGCGCCATGGATTGATTGCTGTAACTGCCTCTGTAGCCTCCACACTTTCCACTTATTCGAGTTCCTGAAACAGTAATTGCAAATCAATTTATTGAAGCGCATCTCCAATCGCGGTCGGGAATCACAATCAGAATGGAGTACAAAACTTTTAACATTTGAAGTCAAATTCATATCGTACCTGGAAAAAGCATATAGCCGAGGACTCCAAATGAAATTGTACCAAGCAAAACCCCAGTTCAGAATAGTGTGTTTGTTTGTGGTGTAAGATCTGCAACCATCTCATCTTTGGACATCTCGAACCTGCAAAAGATACCAACATCAGTTAAGAATATGCAGCTGTAATAGGAAAGATTCAAGCAAGCTGACTCGAGAACAAACTCAACTTACAGAAAATAGGGAAGATTCTTGCAAGACTCGATTTCCGGCACTACATTTTTGAGACTGCAGAGACCAACAGCAGTAATTTCCTCAAAACCTCAAGCAAAATACGTCATTATTATCCCACATTTCGAATAAAAATGACAAGTTAAGAGATGAAATAGTACTCACTGGGTATTGATTGCCAAAAAGTGCCAGTAGGGATGAGTAGGGGGAAGCAATGACAGGATACAAATGTTGATAAACTGCAGTGAGAGGTAAGGGATGGGTTGATCCATCCACATTCACAACAACAGAACCCGAACTTGGCTTTCCGCCACCACTTTCAACAAGAACGAAAGGAACCTACACATATGGTAAAATTAACCAAGTTAACGATTTTTCTGACCAACTCAGACAGAATATGGCTCTATAAAGTAACTTGAGTACCAAGTTACCAACCCTTCGTATGGAGACGGATTGTGGCTCTGTCAAAGACCTCAAAAATGCAATGGAATAATCTTTCAAGTCAGGGCGCACTACGAAAAGGTCGTTCCATTCATCACCCCGCAATCCCAAAATCCTATCCAACTCGCGAAACATACCCTTCACAAAATAACATTAATTCAGCTTCACATCCAAACAAACCAAAAGAAATTAAATTAAGAATAAAATAAAACAAAACCGCAATGCACCGTTTTAGTGGTCTGAAAGACGACGGCTCTGTTTAGTGTTCCTCGGGAGACTAGGGAGATGAGGTCGGGCGACAACATTGTGGTGCGGTGGTTTTGCGGTAAGTGGTGAGTGGCGGGGCCGGGGCTGGAGGGAGAGTTTTGGCGAGGATGGTTTTATTTATAGTAAATGGCCTTTGACTTGGAGATGAAGCAAGGGTTGGAAGTAAGTAAAAGTTGGGCTGGTTTTTCAAGTAGATTAATGAAGAAACACAGCAGTTCTTCTCCTCCCTGTCAGAATCATTGTCAAAACCAATACAGATATTCTATTAGAATCCGAAAAGTGAATATGTTTCCTGTAATATTTCAGCTAATGTTTAAAAAAGAATCCTTCACCAATAAGGATTAGCGTTCCTCTTCTAATAAGACTCTTATTCACAATGGACTGAAACAGCCGGCCTCTAATAACACCTAATCTCATGCTCATACTCTAACAAGCTGAAAGCTTACTCTTTTTTGTTTCACTTTACCACATGTACTCATTCTTTATGTCTTCACCATATTTTCATTTCTTACTTGTCTAACTCCCGATTATCTGCAGAGTACCAGCGTCATGGTGAAGAAGCAGAAGATGGTAATCCAACAATATATTACCGGCCAGACACCAATTCAGCTTCACAAGGCTTACTCATCTCAAGCCAATAGGACAAACAGACAAAGGGAAAATGCGCCTCTTATCTTTCTGATTAGATCAACTAGTGTTGTATTTTCGGCTGCTGCTGCAATAGCTTCTCTGGTATACCCTTTTGCTACTTGCACCCGCAAAAATACTAGGTGATGATGTAAGTCGTTGATGCGAACAATGGCATGGAAGAAGAGTTTGAAGTTGAATTTAAATTTGAAGCTGCCTTACCAATTAGAGGATGTGACAGAATAAAGAAGACACAATTAGTTTGTTTTCAAAATGCATTGCTTTGTTGGTTTGTTCTAACATTTTGAGTGTTTCTTGATTTCTAACCGTTGTTTGTGTGACGACTCTGCATTGTATTTCAAACGATTAAAAAAATAAACAGTTTTTGTGTTTAAAAATCAAAGATTTAACAAATTTTTTAATTAGATTTACCAGTTAAAACACTCGTATCATTTAATGGTACGTAACATTGCATTGTATTAATTTGCTTTTGTTGGGCCTTGGGCCCTTCTATGTACCGAGAGAAAATTGCTTGGCCCACCCGTGTCTTTTCCTTTCCCGGGGGAGGAAGGAGAAGACGACGTGTCATTGAGTATTACAGACTGGAAATTCAACGGTTGCAAATTTGCAATCAGAAATCCGACGCCAAATCTGAGTCGGTAATCTCAGATTTCAGTGTAGTTGACTATATAAAGCAGAGTCTCTTCAAACGAAGAAGCAGAAGGTCGTTTTTGTCTGCGGCTCTACTGCGTCGTTCGAGCTAGGGTTCCTCCTCCGATCTGCGGAAGTCAAATCCACCATGTCCACCCACTCAAAATCCAGCGTTTACATAGGTCTGTCATCCATCCGTTCTTTCTAATTCGTCGCACAATATTTGCTTCTGATTTATTCAATTCAAGGAAAATTGTTCGTAGCTCAAAGTCCCTAAACAAATTTAAAAACAGTGTGGTTAAAATTGTGGTTTTGGGCGTCACTGAAAATTTCCCAAATTTAGAATTTAGTTTGAAAGGTTTTGTTGCTGAATGAATCTTGCAGGGAATTGTTTTGTTTTATATTTGATGAGGAATTAATTTTTCAGAATAATTGGTGTACCCCTCTGCTTTTATTTTGTTTAAGTTTGATGGTGATATGCATGATTAGATGACTTTTATTGTAACAGGTAATTTGGACGAGCGAGTGAGTGATAGAGTTTTGTATGATATTCTCATTCAGGCAGGGAGGGTGGTAGACCTGCACATTCCACGAGACAAAGACACCGATAAGCCTAAAGGTTTTGCTTTTGCAGAATATGAATCTGAGGAGATTGCTGACTATGCTGTTAGGCTCTTCACTGGTCTTGTCACTCTCTACAATCGGACACTCAAGTTTGCGGTATATTGTTTCTCTCCCTTGAAATGCTTCCGTGATGTTTCTTTTGCTGTGTTGAATTCCTTGTTGGCTTTGATAAGTTGTGTGAAATTAGAGTTATATAGCATGTGGATACCATGACGCTCTCTCTGGATATTTAACTTCTTATTAAGATTCTTGACATTGACACATGGTTTTTGGCTCACAGATATCTGGGCAAGACAAGCCCTCGCATAATACTACTTCTATGGTGACATCCACACACAATTTTCCTCACAAACTGAGGTCCGCCCCTGTACCAATTAACAGTATGGAAAACTCTCCGAATTCCGTGGGTTTATCGACACCCAGAATTTCAGACTATCCCCCAGGTGATGTGTTTTCTCTCTTCTTTTGTTTCATTTCCTTGGGTTTCTGGTTTTTTTCTTTTTTTTTTGTTTAGTCAAAATTTCTACCGGCTGTTTTGATTATTTCATACTTGCTGAAACATTCTTTTTTATTCAGAGCCCACTCCCCCTGGTGTAAATAACCAATCTAATGGGTATGGATTACAT
Source organism: Pyrus communis (assembly GCF_041283825.1). NCBI lineage: Eukaryota > Viridiplantae > Streptophyta > Magnoliopsida > Rosales > Rosaceae > Pyrus > Pyrus communis. Next base: position 411,573 of record NC_142574.1, read on the forward strand.
TTCAATGGCAACAATTACGATTATAGTCGAAGAGTTATTGGGGCAACACTGGATACCATTAGTCGCACTAGGTCACGCCGCTATGATATGAGCAACCCAATCTCCTATCCTTCTTACTAGAATTTAATATGAAGATGAATAGGTATCGGACCTTTTCCATGGGTAATACTTCTGGTAAATTATCAACTTCAGTCTACTTCGCGTTGGGGTATTTAATGGGTAAATGGAAGTAAGCTAGTTTGTTTTGTCAATGCTCACTATGCCAATTCATAGGTGTATTCAGGTATGTATATTTGTTGTGCTTCCCATGTTTAGACTTGAGAAGTGGTAGTTCTGTTTGCTGTAGTTGTTGTAGTTTCATTATTTAATAGTACGATGCTTATCTTCAGAAGGCTGACACTGAACTTTGGAATTCGATGATTTGTTAAAAACCCCGCTACAAAACCTATGTACATTAATATCTTCTTAATGTTAGAAATTTTTTTTTTTTTTCATATTTGTTCTTAGTTCTTGTTTATAATCGTTGACATTTTAATCAAAGTTTGATGGAGTTCCATTTAGATTGTGAGACTGTTACACTGTGTTCTAAATAACGAGTTTGTAGGAGAAGTAATTTGGTTTGCTGTGCATATATATGCACTCCATGTTCATGCATGTAAGCCCAATATCTATACACAGTGATCCCATATTGTGTTGTATTGGTAGTGTGTATTCTCTCTATGGAATGCGATGATGCTTGTTAGATGTTTGCTGGTTGGTGTATGATCTGACTTGTGGACCAATTGACTTTACAAAACTCACTGAGACTTTCAAAAGCAATGGCATGTCTCATTGTGCTTTGATCAATCAGTGAATTTTTTTTCTTTCCCATAGCTTTATGCTCTGCAAAGTAGTTACAGTGTGTTTGTTAGACCTAAAGTAGCTGAGTTTAGATTTCTGCTGCTCCCATTCTCTGTATTTTGATTGTTAACATGGACTAATGTGGAGGCTGTGTTTTAATGAACTAATATGTAAGGTGCTCCAGTTTTTTGAGTGACTGCATCCAAAACCTACAGAAACACTACCACAACAGCGTTAAGGAACTGTAAGCTCCTTGATGCTGTTATGGTAGTGTTTCTGTAGGTTTTGGATATCAGAGTTTCCATATATGAAATGCTTCATTGGTTACAAAGCATCTAGGTCTAGAAGGGAATTCCTGTTGAAATAGCATCCTTTGGTAGTGTTTTTGCTGCTTTTGAGTGTATTTTGTTTGGGGCTTAAGCGTCTAGGTTGTTTACTTAGTATTTATATTCGAATTAATAGTAAAGGATTCGGTTTCTCATATGGGCTGTATATTTGTTGTACCCTCTAGTTGGTCATAGTTTTTTCACTTCTCCCCTCTACGTGCCTTGAGGTCGGCAGCTTTTTCATTCCATTCCAATCTTACATACCAAATGAGCCCATAATGTGGTGCATATGCATGGGTTCTCTAGCATTTTCCTTTGTCCTTCCTCTCTTGCGCTGCTGGTGGCATGGCGCCACTCCGTAACAGAATTGGAGTAAAAAGCTTTACTGGTGTTACAAGTGAAATGGATAGGGCTGCCGTGTGCTCATTGCAGATTGATCAAGTGACTGGACGCTGTAAAATCTGATCTGGCATTGTTGATTTTGGATGTCGAAGCATGCATGTTCACATCAGTGTGCTAAATGTGCTCATGCATACCATCGTAATCAGAAGAGGATTACTTAGAACGGTAGACAAGCACGTCCCTTACCCGTGCATAACATGTGCACGCTTCTATCAGTTTACATGTTATGCTTCTCTCGTATAAATGATTATCACGGAAGAATGATAGAATGTTAGTGAGAAACACTGGCTGTTTGGTAGGAGGGGCAATATCTGATCAACGGAAATACGAGGCAGGTTGGTGTTGTCAGTAAGGGTAGGTTCGGTTTGGTTTTGTTCATTTTTTTTCGGTTTTTGTTAGGTTCCGTTTAATTTCGATTTTGTTTTTTTTTTTTTTGGCTCAACTTCAGTTCGGTTCAGTTTTTTTTATAAAACTTATTTTTTATTTTATTTTTTTAAATTTGAAAATTGGTCTATGCTCTACAACTTTGCTTACAGTTTTTTCATTTTAAAGAAAGTAAAGGAAGAAAAAAAAGGAGAGAGAAAGAAGATGCAAGAAGAAACAAAGAGAAAAAAAGATGCTGGGAGGGTCGGGTGGGGAGAAAAAAAAAAAGGAAGAAAGCAGAAGGTCAGATGGGGAGAAAAAAATGGAAGAAATAAGAGGGTTGGGTTGGGAGAAGAAAAAGGACTTGGATTATGGGTTAATAATCGGCCTAAAACAAAAGCTTAAAACTTGGGTCTAAATTTAAATTGGGCTTGGAATATAAACACTTAAATATTAAATAAATAAATAAACTTAAATATATTTAATTTGGTTCGGTTCGGTTTGGTTTGGTTTTTGAATCATTGAAATCGAAACTGAACTAATAATTTTTGGTTCGGCTGAGTTTTCTTAATTCTGTTTGGGGTATTTTTTTGGGTTAGGGTTTTTTTCGATTTCGGTTTGATTTTTTTTCGGTTATCGGGTTTTCCAACCCACCCCTAGTTGTCAGTCGCATGAAGCATGGTGCCTTTCCGGTTAAAATATAGCATGTCATACGATGATTCTTGTTATCGTGCTATGTATATGCAAAAGAATTTGAATGTGTGTATTTACAAGTCGAGTCACGAGTGGTATGGGAATGAAGCACTGAAACCTAGCTGTTATATTGAACTTGCTGGTGCAGGTTCTCCATGAAGATTCTTGAAACAGAAATGCAAGCAAACTAATAAAGTCTTGAAAGTTTGCAAATTGCCTGGGACTGGCAAACTAAGAAATAATAACTTATTCCGTGTGCGACCGGATACGTGATCAATTTATTTATTTTCCTTTTCATTTGACAAAAGATATTTTGCGGAATAAATTACATTTTGTCTTATTAAGTTTTCGTCCAATTTCAAAGTCAATACATCTTTCAAAATTTTCAATTTCATATGACAACTCTTCCTTTTGCACCAGTATCGTGCAATCGTTAGGCAATCTGCGAGATTGACCGTTAAGTGTTAATGCGGCAAGCGTAGAGCTCACATTTAAGAAACAAAAATTATTTAATAAAGTAACAATATTATTACAAGAACCGTGAGCTACGCTGCAACAAATTGCTGTCAAATATAACACATCGTTGCGAAGATCACTCTACATTATTTTGCGGACTTGTGTATTGACATGAATGCAATCACCTAATGACTGGGAAAAATGGAAAGTCACTATCGGATAAAATGGCCGTCAAGTGTCACAAAATTAGCATAAGAAGCTGTTTACGTAAGTTTTGATCAAACGTATCAATTTCTAACATTTCACCCTAGCCTACGTATACGACACATTTGGATTCAATTCTCGTCCATAGAAAGTCCCAGGCAATCTGTGTTCATACTCGAAGCAAACTTTTGTTTATCGGGTTGAAGGAAACCTAAAAAGCATTGATCAATGCTCAAACTGGTTGGAGATTTTATCAGCAGACGCTGGAACCTTAACAGCTGGGGTGGAAGAGCTAGCACAAGCCTCTTCTGCTGCATAATGTTTGCGTAATCTCTCCTGAAGGGCACGTACACGATCCTCAGTCTTGCGAAGCCTTCTCCATCTGTAGGTACCCCAGAGAGCAAAACCACCGTATACAACAATGTAGGAAGCCCAAACGTAAGGATAGGTCTCTGCATGCTCTTTGATTTGCCGGTACTTTGCTTCCACAGCTCCTCTCAAACCGGCAGCATCTTGGGGACCTGTGGTTTGCTGCAATACTTCTCCCTTTTCCTCGGTTCCCATTCCTCAATGTTTACACGCAATTTTGCATTCGAAATCCCTGCAACAATGGACATAAAACAGAGACTTTATACATTGGATTCGAAATTGGAGCACCCTGAATAGCCATCTATATTACAATACCATGTTAACACGATCAGAGGACTAACGTGACCATGTTAATCAGCATCGATTATCTTTGAAAAACACGCACAAATACAACCGGTTACAAACTCCGAATAAAAAATAGAAACACCGCACTAACAATAAGCCGAATATTCACCACGATTAGTCCCCCTCGATTGACTACTTAGTGTCCCTTAAGTACAATTTCTTATTAATCATTCGTAGCAGAGATGAGAATGTTCGGTTGGATGTGTGAGCACACGAGAAAGAACATAATTAAGAACGAGTATATTCGAGATAAAGTAAGAGTGCCGCAATTAGAGAATAGATGAGAGAAAAACAGTTAAGGTGGTGTGGACATGTGAATATACTCTAGTTAGAAGATGCGATAATGAGGTAGAGGCTCAAGGAAAAGGGGTTGAGGAAGACCTATAAAGACTTGGAAAGAGACTCTAAGAAAATTCATAGAGTATTTGGAGCTAACGGAAGATTTGACGCCAAACCGAGGGCAGGCCTTCTAGATTCATAGAGTCGAACCCACTTAATGGGTCCATCAGTGCGTGTTTCCCATTACCTTTCTAAACAACAAGTCCACAACCAAAGTAAAAGACAACATTCTGAAATTCACAAAATTACAAAATCGAGTGTTGAACATCAGACAATCAGATCAAGCTAAAGAAATGAAAAAATATATTTTTTCTATTCGGATCACAAACACGAACGACAATTCCAAATACTGCAAGTCGAGACATTGCATTTGTCAATATATTATCAGATTGCAGCAGAGAACACAACCATCCAGATCGAACAATCCACCAATTAGCTTCGAAGAATAAAAAATTTGAAGTCTGTAAATATACCCAGATGAAGAATCCAATGAAAAATGGAAATCGAGTTCAGAAAGTGAAATTAGAATTAAGAGCTTACCAGTCAATGGTGGAAACGTTGAGAATCTTGAGAGATTTGCAAACAAGAAAGAGGAGGAGGAAGCCAAGGGTTTAAGACCCCAAAACCCCAGAAAACAATCTGGGCTTCGGATGAAACGACATGTCGTGATGGGCCTGTTGCTCAGTCAAAGGTTTGGACCCAACGTGTTGGTGAATCTCACTAGAGGTGCATCCGGTTCCAATCGGTTCGGTTTTTTTGCCGAAATCAGATATCAAACTGAAATTAAGGGTCGGTTTGGTATGGTTTAATTTTTTTAGTTTTTTTTCAATTCGGTTCAAAGTTTGTTTTGGTTTTGGTTCGGTTTGAGTTTTTCTTTTATTTTGAAAAGTATAGTTTTGTTTAAAAAAAAAAAATTGAAAATTGAGAGAGTCAGAGGAGAGGTGGTTAAGCCATGGTTGAGTTGAGCAACATATACACACACATCACAGATGGGCAAGTTTATGGTGTTGTGTAGAACAAAGCCAAGGCAATTAAGGTGTTGTGTGCAAAGCCTTATGAGATAGAGAGGTCTAGACCTCACGCCAATCGAACAAGACTCCGATCTCAACAGGTGTGCGTGATATCTGCAAAATTTAGTTGATAAAATTTGTTTTGGCTTTGCTTTCAAGATTGATATGGTGCTCAAATCCTTGATCAGATTGGTAGTAGGGATACATCTGAACGCATCCGTACATACACTTTTTTCCAAGGACGTGTAACTGATCACCGTGTTGGAATCACACATCATTCGATAAATGATGTGATGCAGGGAAAGAATCTGGATGTATTTGTTGATGCCCTTCCTTTGCAAGAAGAAATGGATGCAATTGCTTCTTTCAGTTGTTCGCAGTGAAAACTTGACGACTAACAATAGTATACTATACTATGGTTTTGTGCTCAGATTAACCGTTTTTGGTGAACAATAACTAGTGCTTTCGGCTAGCATCTTTACCATGCAGTTGTACACTTCAGCCGTAGTATACTAGCACCGTATTTTTATATGCCCTAGCATTCGTGTATTTATACACTTTTGTCAATTTCGTACCAATTAAATTGTGTTGCATGCCAATTTCTTAAATGTACGAAATGATATATTTTTCATTCATGCACCTATTCAACGAGTAAAGTAGTGCAACCAAATATGATTCTCAACTTACGTTTGGTAACCATTTCTTCTGTTTCCCTGGTGATAAGCGGTATCGCGGATGCCTGTATCACAATGGCTATGGCAGTTTAAATTTTTTGCTACCGCATTGGACTTCAAATTGAATATGTTGCAAGTTTTGCCTCTTCTTTTTTCTTGCGTGCTTCCCTTTTGCAGTACTGCAAACAGTGACACATGAAAATCCAAAAGCTTTGATCTCATAATATGCTGCTCTTTGCGAACATATTTTGAGTTCGCGCGGCGGCAATGAAACAAGTCAATCGATTGTTAAGGAAGGAGAGAAGATTAAATTGATTCAGGAGAGTTACGATGAGAATTCGAGTTCGGATTCTTTGGTTCATGTGAGTAGTAGTAGTCAGAGCATTAGCAGAACTGAGGAGTTGAAGATTAGAGTTAAGGATGATATTCCTCATGGTAAAAATGAAGCTGTGTTGGTGTCGATTGGACTCTCCGTCGGCCGCGCTCTTCCTCGCAAACTTCTGGGGAGTTGTCCGGAAAGTATCGGATTCGGCTCCAATGGTTCTGTCCATCTTGATGGTAATTCTTGAATTAAGAAGTTCAGATCATCTAATTCCCAACCCAACTAAGAAGGGAGAAAATACATACAAACCCCCCGATTACTTAGAAAGAGAAGTATCAAAGAGACCAATGCATACATACATGCACTAGCTTTTTAAAATTAGGTCTCTCTTTTTTCAATGTTATATCTTAAAAAGTTACACGCTCCACTACTGATGTAGTTATTTTTGTTTCCATATAACTTTTATTATGGATAACTAAGTCAATATGTTTTTTTTTTTTTTAACTACAATAATAATCTCTCTAAAATTATAAAATTGGTTTGATCCTAACATTATGACTGTATAGAGAAAGAAAAAGAAACGGAACCATATAGAGAAGGAAGAGAAACTCTTTGACACTGAGTCTGACACATGGAAATCCAAAAGCTTAATTAGATCTCACAAGCTGCTCCTCTTTGTGAGCCTGAGGTCATCATCTAATTTTTCAACTACGACCATCATCTACATACCACATCAAACTAGGAAACCAGAAACACACAGAAATATCCCTTCCATTTCGTGGTGAGATATATCATATAGATAGACCCCCTTTCCCTTCGGGAACAACAGAGATGGATAGTTATCTACAAGTAATATAAGCCCCTGATTAATGAGGTCTCCATTCAACTTCTGTAGCTCCCTGCAAAGAATGCCAAGGGCCCTACAATAGCGCCATTTATGTACGTTGCAGGCTCCGAATGGCTGTAATCGCCGCGATCATCTGGGAATCCATCGTTCTGGTTTGGACCTCCAACAATGGCTCCAACTAAGATGTTGGGATTTGGGTTTAGCGAATAGAAGAATGGTTGGAAACCACCATCGCAACCTATGCTCTGGCGATGGCTTGTCAATGAAGGCAATGAGGATCCTCTGTGGTGAATTCTCTTGGGATAGTAGGGGCCATACCCAACCATGTAGGACATCTTCAGAGGGTTTACCCCTAATATGTAGTCCACCTAAAAATTTCAATAAAATATCAGCCCCCATATAAAATCACAAATGTATATGTCTATTTATACGATAATGATTTTTTGCTAGTCTTAATTATCATGTCCCATTGAAATTGTAAGTAAACACTCGGAAGTAATTAACATGATCATTTGTACAAATTTACAGTATGACATATTGTCATGCAGGATTAAGTGATGTACCTGTTGTTTTGCAAGGTTTCTTAAGGCCATCGGAGTGACAACGAGGTTACCACAGTCAAATGTGAGCTTTCTAGCAGCCATGTACTTGGCATAGGTAGTAAGCAAGAATGTTATTGAGGTCACATATTGGAGGTTACTTCCAGGCAGCTTGTATATGAGCCCTCCTATATTTTAAACGGTTATGCATGGTTAGGAAAAAATGTATTTTACACTCCTCTGTAACTGAAAAACAAGGAGGAAAAACACACGATAACTATTTTAAATTGCTAATAATAATTTCTTACTAAACATTCCGTTATATTTGAATCTATACTTGTTGAGATTTTGGCAGGCCAAGACTTGGTTGAAGTGATGGAACCAATAGTGCAAACAACTATGTTTACCTTGTGTATATTGAGTACTTGAAGAGGGTGAGTTCGGCAAAATCCGACACATAAATTGCTCAGCTTCTTGTTTATATGGCTCAAAGTTCTTGTCGTTATTCAACAGTGCCCTCTAGAAATAAATAAATCACCTTATCATTTTAAGGTTAAAACAAAGTATGAAAACTAAAAACAAATCATTATTAAGTGGACCCTTGATAGAAAAATTCTATTAAAATAAGGTGGAAAGAGGTTGATGATGAGTATGGAATTTTACCCTTGATAGTAAAACATAAGCACCAGCAAATTTGTTGTCCCAGCTGAAAATATCCGTTGAATCACTGGCTCCCAAGGATTTTATAAAATTGTAATAATAAATTTCATTAGTTGCTCTAAAAAGCCATGCAGCTCCCCACAGCAGCTCATCCTGAAATTAAATTATTATTTTTTCACCAAAGTAGAAAGATCAATAAATTAACAAAGGTCGACAAAAATAGCAATAAATTAACAAATAAAAAAGTAATGCAAAATATAGTAAGGATAAATATGTGACCTACATTATATCCAGAATATGAGCAATAAAATGGGCAGACTGCAGACCCAAGGGAATCACTGTATGCACCTCGGTACTGAATTGCAAATTGCATCACGTTCCTGGCCGTGTTGAGCAGCAACTTTGAATATTTTGGGTCAACCCTCCGGAAAACTAAAGAAGCGGCCGCTAATGCAGCGGCTGTCTCTCCAGCAACATCCGAGCCCGGGTTGCTTGGTGAGACTGAGTACACGGTTCTGGTAGTGTCCATGTCTTCGGGCCTCTCCCAACATTTATGGTCTACGTTAGGGTCACCGACCCCAACGTAGAGTCTGCCAGGTGTTTGCCTAGCACATTTTATAAGGTAATCTGTGGCCCACCGGATTGCCTCGCGGGTTTCTGGTAACTGAGGGCCCATGCGCTTGCCATATTCAAGTGCTCCCCATGACAGCATTGTGGTGGTGAATGCCATTGGGAAGTTGAACTTGACATTGTCTCCAGCGTCATAGTATCCTCCAGTTAAGTCCACCTGCAAAAATTGATGCAAATATTTTCATATAGGTAGAATGTTCATGTTAGTCTCCAACACAAATTTTTGTCGACACAATAATATTTGGCACACGAGACACAAAATAATTTCTCGTTCCTGACTTTTTAGTATTTTTTTAGAATTTTAAAAAAATCGATTTTTTTTTATAATACGATATCATCGATGTGTTGATATCTTAAGTCAATTACACATTATCATGTAAAAAAGATTTACAACATATAATAATGCATCGCGTGATTTATTTGAGATACCGATAAAATATACATGTTAAAATAAATTTATTTTGTACAAACATAGTAGATAAAAAGAAAAAAGGAAAATCAAAGAGCTTGTTTTCATTACATCCACCATTCCTTTTCCTTTTACATCTACCTTTTTTTGGTTAAGAAATCATTTGAGCTCCCAAATTTAGTAAAATGAAGCTTAAACTATAAGCTTTCTTAGGATATGCATAGATCATCAAAGAAAATTATATTGAAATTCGGAAGGTTTTATTTGCACTCATATTTTTCTTTTCTTTTTGTTCGTATAATTTACATATGCCTAGCTTATCATCTTTGCACATATATAGCTAGCACAAAATCAGTTGATGATAGTGATACTCCAAGCATTATCCATTGAAACAATACTTTCAGATCAAAATTTTAAATCACACGATGTAAGAGCATATTTATACATTTCACGTCACTTTAATATATATGGTGAATGTCTTAATTTATTAAAATTTATTATTTATCAAAAAAAAAAAAACTTTTAACCTAAAACACAGTTAAGCATTTTAACGTTCCCGCCCTCTTACCGCCCATCCACCACATTTCTACTTACAGGATTTCTCACATGTGCGGTTGACTATAGCATCACCTTCCCTTCCCTCCCTAACTTACAGAGACCACATTACAAATAGTGCAAATAGGTTTGCATGCATGAGAGGTAAGGTAATGTCCCAGAAATTGAGCATCTATAGTGAACTTAATTAAAAATAAATAAATAAATATATATATATATATATCAAAACACAATGCAGTAATTAAATATGTATGTACAGCATATTTACATATGCCTGACGACCATCGGAGAGTCCAGAATTGGACCTCCATGTGATTTGCTGGGCAGCGCCGGCGGGGAGCCTCCCTGACCTTTGTCCCTGGAAGAAGAGTAAGGACTTTGCCAGGGCCTCTCTGTAATTAGGGTTGCCTGCAGCTAGGACTTGGACACTACTACTAATACTACTGCCCAATATAACAAAGAGAGAGATGAAGATGCTTAATGATAATCTCATTGCCATTAGTACTTAATTTTTTTTCCGAAACGTAAAAATTAAGCACCCAATGAGTAATGCGATATTGAGATTAGTTCATGACTTTATGTCGATTGAGATGCCTTTAAATAGGGGCGGGAAAGACCAGTCACCATTCCGCAAATTCTGGCCTTTTCTTCCTCCTTCATTCCCCCTTTCTTTATGTGTATATATATTATATTGTATATGGTATTAAATATAACATTATGTTTACACAAAAGCATATATTTGCTATAGAATTCATTATCCACAAAATTCGATATTAAGGTTTTCTTACAAATGAAAATAAATACAACTAAACAGTAGTCTTAATTAAATGAAATATAATATTTTACTTATTTTGTTTCCTTTTTTTACCTTAAAGAATTAAACAACATTTACAAGGAGGAACAAAACGGTGGCTCGTGTTGCAAAGTAATATATCTTATTCAACCTTTGATCTTCTTTTTCAAGCACGCACCATAAAAGTAAGGCCCTATGCCTCGTTATGCATTTTAAGTGAGAATCGTTATGATAGTGAGTTCAAAATTTAATTATTTTGACTGGTTTACTGTGTAAATATTATACTTTTAAATAAAAGATCATAGTATAAAAAAACAAAACTTAAGTCATTATTATCCTTCTGTTGGTAGTGTGATGAATATATAATTTATTTTTATTTTTAACAAAATTACCTAATTAATTAGTCTACTCCAAATCTATGAGAAATTGAGTATAACACTAATGCAGTCAAACATGTTATTTATTTGATCTTGTCCCTTGTTTCGGATGGTAACCCACCATATTGAGCATAAAATGTGGATTCATAATAATTTGTTGAAGCGTAACTAAATCAGCAGATGAATTCCTATCAATACTCCTAATTAAGTCCTAACCACTACTTTACCATCATTAACTATGATTAAATTTACAAACATCATTATCATGCATGGCATGCATTTGGCCCCAGTTTCTCTTAACCAGTGGTCCAATGGCCCCATATATAGTTTTTTTTTTTTTTTAAATGTGTCTGAAATATTATTAAGAGTATACGGATACGTGATGTATTACTCCGTGTACCGATTACATTGAAAAATCTCTCAATTTTATGTGACAATTGTGTACAAATGCCTCGTGGAGGGAGAAAGCAGAGTCCCTGATTTAGGGTCATGTGCGAGGGGATTAGGGTTAGGCAGAGAATTCACATACGATGGAGTAAAAATAATGGTCACTTTATTGAAATTCCCGGCATTTTCCAATATTCCATTCACATCCCAATCCATGTGTGTTTCCTCTTTTTGTCCGTTTGATGAGGGAAAGTGGAGGCGCTAATGGCGCCCCTTTCGTCAGTCATTCAACTTCAACCCCGCGGATGGCGCTAACAAATAGGCGCCGATTACTTTCATAATTTTTTTCGTCATGTCTTCCCATGTGTGTCGCTTTTGTTTGAATCTTAAGTTTTTCAGATAAAGTTTTGTGTGCGGGACTAAAATGCTTATCGCGTGGTTATTTATATACGAGTAGGTGTCAAAGTTAATTCGTCGTATTTTAGGACATAGTAATAAAAAAATAAAAACTAAACACGAATATTGAATTATAGTATAAATAAAATTGTAACACTATACGATGGTGTACAGATATCACACCTTTAAAACTTGATGGGGATCTCCTTAGCTACTTTGTTTCCTTTGCTTTAGGACTAAGCTCGTTTTATAATGTATTTTACTATTTTTGTAGACATTTTGAAGTAGTAGTTTGAACAGAAAGGGAGAAGTGGGTAGTTGTACAGTACCAGACCAGTCAAACACTCTACTTGCTATTTCACTAACTTGAAACCCAAACACCACTTGGACATTTTCAAATAAATCGTGACAGAGCCTACGTGGCCCTCCATCTTTCTCACAAAACCGATTAAATATCAGGTGATAAGCGGTCTCCTTTGGTCGTGCTTCAAAACACTTGTCTGTGTTTTATGAACATACGACATATTTTAGCCTAATCAAATTGACTCTCTATCTGTATTCAAGTTCGAATCTCTTCATGATATTTTATATTATATTTGAATCTCGCTAAAAAAAACAGAGGTCCGAACTCTAACCCATATCTGACATTTGGAAATCATTAGAAGCAAATTACAAAGGTCCTGTCTGAAATGAGGCTTGGTAACATGCATTACTTTGGTTGATTAATGATTATTTAACTAGATAAATCATGCCTGCATGCGATTTGTCATGCAGGCGTTCAAAGCACTTGAGTGTTTACTACCATAACCACAATAAAACCACTTTCAATCTCTCACCTCATGTAACAATTTCCCACAGCAGAAAAAAAAAAATGAACGGAAAGAGTAAAATAGGCGCTTGGCGATGAGTCGGTGACTACAAAATCATATCAGAGCAGTAAAATTCCATTAGCATTTAGCCACCCACAATGTCTTTTATTGATTTCAAACCCAGTCATTGAAGCTGGGCCTGCAACGAACTACTACCCAGAATAATTGAACCGAAAAACCTTTCAAATTACCAATGCAAAATTTGGTGCCAAATCACAACAAAATACAAACTAAGCACAGAAAAGACCAATACATAACAAACCTTGCCATCCCCGAGAGCTGCTGCAGTCACTCCCCCATGCTCGAAATACGACACTTGTATCCCAAAACCATTTACAAAATCAATCTCTCCACACAGCAAGGCAGGCCTACTCCACATGGGCCACTCCCAAATCTTTTGTTTTGCCCTTTTTACATCCAACGTTAATGAAGGTACAAACCATGCATTAAGCTTATAGCAGATCCAAAAGGGGTGGCTGTTCAGTTGCCGATTTGGCATGGCTGGAGCGTGACACTGAACTAGCACCCTTCCCTCTACCTCTTCCTCGACCTACAGCAGTTGATGGGGGAGGAGCAAGCCTAAGTGCTGTCTGCCCATTGTTTCCAGAAGCAAATATGGACCCAAGATCAGCTGATTTTTTATCTGTGTAAGCATTTGAAGCTGACATCGGTTGATTCTGTTTCATAAATCCAATAGAACTCTGGGGGTTAAAACCTGAGCTACCCAAGCCACCAGTAATCGATGCATTGCCTTGATTAAGTCCTATTTGCTCAACAGAACTTCCAGTACCAAAGGCCCAACCGTCATTGCTATTGTTGTAGAGGTTCATACTGTTTGATGTACTGGACAGTGAACTAGGACCATATTTGTTTCTGGGAGACTCTATCGTACCATTGTTGGAAAGGCCCGTTCCACTTACTTGGCCACTAGGCCGTGGGGGCCAGTTAGCAAAAGGATCTATGTCATCAAAACTGGAACTGGATGAGGTTCCTGCATTTAATTGCTTCTCAGCATCAGCAACAGGGTTAACTCCAGAAGACGCTCGAGGAGGCCATTCTATATCAACTGGGGGACATGACACGGGTGTTTGCTGACTAGATACTGCAGTTCGCAACAACGAATTTGGCTGTGAAGAAGTTACTTGAATTGGTTCATTACCCAGAGTGGGATAAGTGGAGGTAATGGAATCTGTAAAATTTTGGAGGGAATTGGAGGGCTGCTTTCTGATGGGACCCCAATCTTCATCCCATGCCGGACTGCTGTTTGCAGCGGTGGCAACATTTCCGCTAATTTTGCTTGGGACTTGGGAGTGGAGCCCATTGGCAGATGGAGATGGTTTTACCTCTGGAATTCCAGAATCCGTCACAGTAACTCCTCGTTTTTCCTCTATCTTCCTGCCACAAAACCAATAGGTCCAACACATAAAAGGAGAGTAACACTCAATATTAGAAAAACTAAACGCGAGAAAGAATTATATAATGCTGAAACTGATAAGAATGCATGTAAGCATGCAGACATTAATGGGGTGAAGAAGCACAACACGTTACCTCAGAATATCCTTGACAAAGAGCATGTATTTGGCAAACTGCTGAACATTTAATTGCTGGGCAGTAAGAAGAGGTATCAGCAGTGGGAGGACATGCTCTGCAACAAATTCTACCCCATGCTGAAAATCATAAAAGCAACGACGACGAATTATATCTTCCAACTTTGTAATAATACATTGCAATATAAGGGTAGAATGCTACAGAAGCAGATAAAACGACTCCAGAACAAGATTCCTTATTGGAAACTGTTACCTGCTTAAGAATTGAGTTTGACACCCCAAGAGTACACATAAGGGTAGGAGCAGAACGGTCAACTGCAGTACAACGCTGAATTGTTTGCAGAATTTCCAAAATAGCACGCTTATCGAGTGTAGGAATCAAATCTCCTAGACAAAGCAAAGCATTGACTCTCACCTGCCAAAATAAGCACATTTGAAATTCACGTCCAATTCTTACATTAAGGTTAAACCACAACAACAAAAAAAAAAAAAATTTCACCCAAGTGACGTTCATTCAAGAGCCACCTCGAACTACCAGTCCCATGGAATTAAGAGCTACAGTTGAACCCACTTACCAATAAAAAAAAAAAGGGCAACATTCAGTTCATTCATCTTGAACTTTCATACTACTGACCGTCAATTCAGAAAAACTAAAGAAAACTGTGTTTTGGGACTTTAGTTTCTTATGAATTCACGGCCACAAGCATTCCACTGTCCCAAGAAAAATACACAAATTGAAGATATTGGAGAAACCAACTCAGGCCAAAGATTCACGAGGCGAATTGCAGGGTGACTCCCACATTATTATTTAATTCCTCTATAATTTTCACAATGCCGAATCACGCCATTTTTTTTAAGTTACATGTTCACTAATGAATGGCAGTTTGAAGAGTCAATTTCCTCAGAAGAAACATGGGCAAACAATCAAATGGTTTAATAATTAGTGGAATCAGAAAAACAGTATATACTGTGCAAATTCAACAAAAGAAATAATTATGCTTCAATAAAAATTTAGGATGTAACAATCACTCAATCAAATAATTCCAGCAGCATTCAGGATCAATAATGCAAAATGTCAGGGGCATATAAGAGGATGCAATATACAACTAGCACACGATGCACAAAATAAAAGCGTGTGATTTAAAATTCCATCTTGCTATGATTAGGTCAATCACTCTTTATTATCGAGTGCCAAGTACAATCAATTAGTCTGCATAACAGAAATAAAATATAATAGAAGTGACAGTTGTAGGGCGTCATTTAAGAGGGATGCACAATGAGAACTCGGCAGAGCCAGAAATATTACAGTAGGGTGTCATTAAGATGAATGCACAATGAGAATGTTCTTAAATTAAACTTAAGAAAAGAAAGCCAATAAAACAATCAATACATACCGCGGCAACAGTTGTCTTAAGAGCTAAGCCATGAACACGAGGCAGAATAGCTTGTTTCACTAGCTGGAAAGAATGAAAATATAAGACAAACAAATACTAGTAGTTGTCCCATAAAATGTTCCTTTAGAAGAAAGATAATAAAACTGTTACATGGCTGAAATATAGCTTTTGTTTATCTTCATCCATGTGCTAAACACAGTTTTGTATTATGGAAAAAAAAGCCAGTGGTATAATCCACAACTGTAACACATCTTCAAAAGTAGCATTCAAAATTAAATTTCTACTGCAGACTTCTGTTCTCCACCGAAAGGAATTTAAACTTTTTTATTCAGTCCTGTGTTGTTTGGGTTGGGTTGCTGTTTGAAGTACTCATTAACAAATGTTTTCATTGCTTCGAGAATAATGTTTATGTGTGTGTGCGCTCTTCTAAAGAATGTAATTGCATACTCACCTGAACATCAATTTTCTTAGCAAGGAAAGAAGACTTTCTCAAAATCTCCTCTTGTATGCGAGCATCGGCATCACCATATGCTCGAACAATCATGGGCAGGACGTGTGATATCAAGTAATCTTGCATAGTCTAAAATAAAAACATAACAGGTTAAGTGTATAACTCAATAATGAGAAAAGCATCCACTAGCAACATAGTAATCCACTGGAACCCGGCAGATATAATTAAAAGGTTCACGACAATTAGCCTAATGTATCAATATAGAAACGAACTTCACATTCTTTTTCTGGTTTTATGTCTGGGAATCAGCACCCCTTTCCACGCACTGAACATCCACAGTACACAAAGAGTGCAGGGATTGAACCACAGAATGCAATAATATCTTAAACTACCAAATAAGAGAATCAGCATACTGTTTTCACTTACCTTGTTGATTATAAGTTCTGCATGCTTCAAAAGCAACAACAATGTGTCTCCCACAGCAGTGCTCAGGACAGGAACAAGGGCTGGCAATGTTGATAACTCAAAATCATTCTTATCCTACGTTATGTTGAAGACATAAACTTAGTTAATCCAATTGAAATTAGTTAATCCAATTGAAAAACCAAATCATGGTAATGAAATGTAAAGCATTCACTCTCACCTGATGATGTGCATAAATTCGAACACTAGAATGTGTGTGCGTGCGTGCGCGCGTGCATGTGAATAATCGTGCCAGTTTCAAAAATAAAGTATCATCACAGTTTTTATGAGATCATCACATATTTGTTTCTTGTATTTTTCAAAAGCTCACATATACCTTTTGAGTGATTCTGTGGGAACACCTTATTTGCTCAGTTAGCCCTTCCAGTGTTTGGACAAGGGTAGCTGACAACAATTTTCTTTTAACAGAAAACCAATATTTTCTTACATGAAAACAACATATATGCACGCTATGGACAAGGCTACATTTTCAAACTACAGCGACAAAAATAAAATTTTCCAAACTGCCTAAACTACGCGCAAAAAAGCATCCATCATTGCTACCATCTTTTTTCTCGGAATTATGATATAATCTTAAGACATCATAACGAGCCTTGTATGATTAGTTTACAAACACTCACAATCATTTACAAAGCTCAATAAATTCACAAAAGCATTTTTTTGTAGGTATACCAATGACTCAATTCCAATCACAAAGGCAAAGCAATTAGTACCTGGGACTCTGCAATCGTGAGAACCATGGGCAGAATCATTGGTTGCATAACCAAATTCCTAAGTTCTGCACAAAGCGGCGGCAGTACCTAGAAAAACATAATAGAGACGAGACCATGTTCAATCATTCAATCCATGTGTGAAGATAGTTAATATCTTCAGCAGTTGGCTGAACAAAACTATGAAATCCAATATAGTCAAATACAAATTACCAATAGGCATAACCAGATACCTGAGGGGATCTTTCTTTCTCAAACCCAAAACAAAAACCATCATGTGGTTTTCATTTCAATAATCATGAGATCTTTTCATTAATCTTTGTTTCCAAAATTCAAACACATATTCAAAACATAAATCAAACCTTATATCGCAATACTCGAGAATCAAAATCTTTCCACATATCAGATAATGCTTTCAGGAATTCAGACTTCTGCATGTTATCTCTTTCCTGCAAATGAAAAAAAAAAAAAAAAAGATTTATGATTTCAAGCCCTTTTTTTTTTTTTCTTAAGACATTAATCTAGGGTAACAATATCCTGGAAGCAAGCACTTATTAAGCAGAAATACAAATCCATACAAGCATGTGGTCGAGAAAGCGAAGAGCACGCAACCTAGTGTCATCCCGGAAAAATGCAGAACCTGCAAACAAATATTATAACAAACCCGAGTATGAGACTAACAGCAATCAAAGTACACTTAATATGTAACAAAACAATAATAACCTGGCCAAATGTGTACAAATTTTATACTGTAGAGATTAAAACAAAAATACATATAGGACCAAACGAATTCTAACCACAATACTATTTGGGACTGATTTTCATGTATCAGGATTCAGGACAGGAACAACCCGAACTCCTCATGCCTTCTATTTGTACGAATGATGGTGGGCTTAGATATTTTATTATTATTAACTTTTAATCAATAAAACCTGGAAATTCAGTTACTCGGTTTAATTATTTCAAAGTTCTTAATAATCTTGGATTGCTTATATTAAATTATCAATAGGTTCCTAGTAATAGTTTTTGAGATTTTGAATATTAATACATACTTGATTTTACCATGATTTATCACTCCTTATCCTTCTCTGTCTCTTTACACACATCATCCTTATTCTCTGTCTCTACATTCTACATTGAAAGGAAGCAGAGAAATGTTTTCCTACATTCAATGATTTACCTGTAAATTCAATTGCTGTTGGCCTGAAAGCCTCATTTGTAGAAATCATCCTTTGCAAGTCAGGAACTAACTCCGAAGGAATAGAGGAAAAGGCATCACTAGATAAGTAACTTAAGGTATTCATATACTGCAAAAGAAAAACTTCAGTATTAACAATATCACTAATACACAAAATCATAGATTCAAGGATGAGGATGACTCAATGAAAATGCAGAAAAGTATTAAAGACCAGTACACATATCCTACTTTCCATGACCTATTTTATTGTACGTGCGGGGGAAGCAACAGCTAAAAGTTGGAGATCCTTGCTAAAGGAGATGAGCATACCATACAAGCACTTTTTGTGTTTCCATACATGAACAAGCTATCAATTAAACACTTGCATTTGCATGAAAGAGTGAAGAATTTGAATGAAGGTTACCATCTTGACATTGTTGTGGCAGTCGAGCAAAGGCTTGTGAGCAATCAAGTGGTAGGCAAGACAACCAAAACTGAAAATATCAGAAGAACATCCGGCTGAAGATGCTTTGCTCTTAGCAATTTCAGGAGCAGTGTAATTCAGTGATGGCTGAAGGGGCAGCACAGAGTCCTCAACATCATATTCCTGTGCAACCCATATCAAATTAGTTAATGATAGGCAGATATTGCTCATGGGGAATTCTCAATGGATATAAATAAGCTTAATAACCTAAAAAATGAAGGTCAACATTTTCACATGAAAGCATCAAACTGATCATAAAGAAAATGCTAAACTCTTAACTATTTGTCAAGAGTCTGGTGTGCAGGAATAGAAAATTCAAGGTCGTTGCAAAAGCAACTGCATAGATGGAAACAATTGGATAAAGACCAAGGAAGAAAATGAAGACATTCATAGATTCACAAATGTAAGTACATGCAGAACGTAAATGCTATAATAAGAGATATCTACAAACCAAATGTGTAGTAATAATGTTTCTGCAGAACAGAATGGCACATTTTCATGATTGTTAAAATGTGCAGGTGAAGTAGAATTCTTTGTATAATAAGATTACAAAAGAGGCTTCACTCACAGCATAATGGAATGCCTGAACATTAGTCATATTTCCTGAGGCTTGATCTGTTGAGATTGCAAAACCAAATCCACCAAGCTTCCAAGCTCCACTTGATGTAATAAAGACATTCTGCAGCAATAGGTTTCACATTAAATTGACATATTCAATATGCAATGAACCTCTAACTTGGAGGACAATTATGATACTAATTGACAAGAAACATGATTCTTAGATTGGGTTAGGGATTGATTCATAAAGATCAAGCAATAAAATGAGAAAGTAGTCTTTTCCTTGGTAAATATATCTCCCCGTTAACATGGACCAGAAATAAACTTAATCGGCTAGATATTCTAGCCTCCAGATAAACAGAGATAAAATATCTACAAATGAGTTTAAATTTTTACAAATTTCACTTCTACATATTTCAAATGTTGTGAGAACAAAGAAAGAAGAAGTTGTAACCTCAGGTGATATAGCCCGATGAATGAGACGCGCATTGTTATGGAGAAAGTCTAAGGATTCTGCTAACTGGAGCAAACCATGCTTCACCTCCAATATACCCATTTCCTGCAAAGCAAAAATCATTTTGAACAAGTTATTATATCTCAATATGATTCAGAACATAGCATATGACAGATGGGAGATTGACTAAAGAAAATGCACTTCCTGCAGAAGAATATTTTCCAGAACATTCTCCCCTTGGGGAAGAGAAAATTTCTAGCCCATTACAAAATTTACAACTAGATCAATTTAATTAGCTATAAAAAATTACTTTACCACCAACAAATTTACTGTTATTTGTTTTACTAATTTCGATATAATAATCCCAATAGTGTTGAGGTTGCTCATAGCATTTTGATTTCCTCGGTCAAAATAAGTATGATATGCATTGAACATCAATGTGCAGAAATCCAAACTTGTTTTCAAGTTCGAGAGTTCATATTGGACAATGAGTTATACGGAAGACAAAAAATAACTCTGAAGAAGAATTAGAAAGTTAAGCGTCAAATAGCTTGGCCTATCCAATACAAGCAAACCGCCAAAAGCAGTGACCTCCATCTTGAAAACTAAGATGCCTTAGAGAAAATAATAACAGATGTGTTCCCTGATTTCTGATAAATGGGCATAGATCTAGAGACAAGAATGAGCACATCGTATTCAGAATACAAACAACTTGCTTGTTCTACAGAACATCCGCTTATTAACACCAATAATGTATCATTCTCAAAAGGCTCAAAATCACACAGCTACATTCGAATTCAAGTCGGTCACTTTACTGATCCACATGAAAGAAACTGAAGCCAACCAAGCATTTCACTGATTTGAACTACATTCCAATAATTACGGGTTGGCATACGATGATACGAATCCAAACATGCATTCACTCAATAACTAAAATTACACTATCGAAACTCGAAACCTGCATTGACAGAAACAATTGAAGCCCACTAGAGCCTACCTACCATTCCTTTAAGCTCCTTGGGCACCTTAGCCACATTCTCCACATTCCCAAGCGCATTTGCCACAGACGCAAACAATGGTTCCGTCACCATTGCCATGGCATTCTTGTTCTCATCCAGCGCCTGCACCACGTGCACCACCCCGGGATGCCTCAGCCTCACCAGCCTCGCCGCATCAGCCCGAATAATCTCCAAAAACCCATCTTCTGCCCCCTTGGTCAATCCGGCGCGCAGGCGCGCCTCCGAGAGAGCCTTCTTATCCAAAACCCAGACGCAGACGGTGGGGTACTGGTGCGCGCGCGTGGAATCGCGAGCCGCCTTGGCCGAGTAGAGCTTCCAGACCAGGCCCGGTCCGGCTGACCCGATCTGATCAAAGAGCTCGTAGTCCTGGAGAGGCTTGGGTCCGGCGACTTCCTGGACCGTGGTCTGTACGGTCTTCTCGATGGCCGCAGCGGTCTTGGCGAAGGCTTGGGTTAGGGTTTTCATGTTGAGAGACATGCTCGGACGAATGGGAATTGCAATGTGTATGATACAAATTAAATCATGAAAGAAGTGTTCGTATATGTGATATGTGTAGGTGTATGTGATGGGCGGAATTGGGAAGGAAGTCTAGGGTTTAGGGTTGACGACGACGGGGGAGACGGTGGAGGGAATTTGGAAGCTTTCCTCAGATCATCGCTGTGGGTTTCTTCTCCCTCTCTCTGCGCAGTTTCTTTTCTTTTAATATTTTTTTATTAAAAATGATTTTTTATGTTTGGACAATTTCTCTCTGCGGGCAGTTTGTTGCTGTTTTCAGTTGGCTTGTCTTGGGCTAATTAATTTTGTTTCTGATAATTTAGGTGAGACGACTGATTCACACGTGGCGGCCAGCGGACTTGGATAGTCCGTAGGTGGGTTGGGCTTTGTAGCAAGTTAAGTGTAATTTTGGATCAATGATCTGATGTTATTTGGGAAATTGGTCCATTTAAATACGCTTCAAAAGACAATCTCATGAAATCATGTTATTTGGGAGTCTAGTTTCTTCTTCTTCCTTTTTATTTTTTTTAATTTTTTTTTAAGTATATTGTTTTTTTTTTAAGTACATCGATATTTTTACATTAAGAAAATAGAAAGTTTGACAAAATCACACAATAAGCAGCTTAATTGGTATCGAATTCGCCATCAACAAGATTCGAACCTAAAACCTCTCACTTCCAAGTGAAGAGGAATATCACCAGACCGTAGTACTGAGTGACAATTTTCTCCTTGTTTGCTGTCACTAGTTTAGGACTGAGGACACTCGCGTTCGAGATAGGACGTATCGTATTGGAATTAGGTGTTATCGTGGCTTCTTGTTGTAATTGAATTCTAGTTTTTTGATAAAAAAAATGCAAATAAGCATCAGTAAAGGCAAATTTGAATCACATTATTACTAGCTCGTTATGAAGCTTAGCCCACTCCCCACCTCCTTTAGTGTAGAGATAATATTGTTTGTTAAAAAAATATAAAAGAAACCTTGCCATCAGGCTAGTTTTAGGGCTGGCCCCTGAGAAGGTGTTGTGTGGGAAAATGGATTAGGAACATGTGACATGGGATTTGAACACATAATGCAGTAATTTCAGTGCAGTACATGACATTAATAATTTATTGATATCATACATGACGTGTGCTATTTAAGAAAGAAATAAACCAAGGGCATGATGCGGTGCATTAATTTCAGTGGTCAGAATGGGGGGCTCATGCAACACCACCTTAGTACAGTCAAATTCGTGGATATATTAAGTAAGACTCACGAATGAAGAAGCAACTTTTTAGAGTTGCAAACTTGCAATGCAAGCTATTACTGTCTTGTGGATATAAGCGATATGAGATACACGCATTTGGTGGAAATGCTCATCAACTATTTGCAGTAAAAAAGGTATGTGATTATGTTAGATCAAGTAGCCACCTTTTCATTTGGGATCTTCTTTCCATGAAAGTTTTCTCCAGCTGGCCTCACAGTTGTTGCCCTTACCAGAGTTTGAAGTCATTTCTAGGGAATTCTACCTTTGGATGCTCTCATGTCAACGAAAAAGATGAGAACTATGAATGCAAATGAGTAATTTGAGAAGCATCCTGAGTTGCAGACAAAGTTTGGCAATAAAATATGAAACGACTGTTTGAGTGGATATTCAATGTTGGGTTTAGTGCGATTAAAGGCCCAATAACGCGAAAAGTAGAAGGAGGATTAGGCTCAGACAGTTAGCAGCCCATGAAGAACTGAAAATCATTTTTGCCAAGAAATAGGCAACAAGCCTATGTGAGAAGTGACAAGTGACAGAGGGCAGCTCACCTCAAGCAAAAAGTAATTTTCCATGGCATGAATAGGTAAATAACAAAAGTAGATGGTGACTCACCATACTCTGGAAGCCATCACCAAAAGGGAAGACTTGGACAGTCGGGCTAGAAAGTCTATAAAAACAATGAAGGACACAAGGAAGATCTCTATCAACCAATCAATCAAAAGACATCAACTCTGCACTCCAACAAGCAAGAAACATAAAGCTTTAGTTTGTTTAAACTTTACCCTTTTAGTCGCAGGTCCACCATAGAAAGTCATATTTTGTCAAGTTTTAGAAGCTCTGCTACCTTTCCCTGTGTTGTAGTATCGAATCTCTTTAGTAAACCCGATTTATATTTCATTCTCCAAGACTTCAACCCCTGTAAAACACAAAGAGAAGTGGTTGCAAGAAGACGAACCTTGCCGACAAGGTTGTAATCTTGCCTGAGTCTCTTTCGTTTGTACTTACATAAAGTAGAAATGTTGTTTATGCATCTTTCATTGAATCCTATATCATTTTCGACTGCTTTCATTCAAAAAATATCTATGATTAATCTTGCTATACTAATTAACCTTGTTTCTTTATTGTTAACCTAAAATTGTAACCAAAGAAATAATTTGAAGGGCCCTGAACTCCCTTTAATTGGACATATGATATTATGAATAAAAGTCATTGTTTACAAGGCAAGAAAAAATAACTTTATACAGACTTAACCCATCTGTAAACAATCTAATCAAACTAAGAAGTTGAAATAACTTGTGGCGCAAGTAATCAATCCATTTAATAACTAAAAAGAACAATTTGTTATACAAAAATAACTGTGGCACGCTCATACCCATATTAGTTTTGATTGTGAGCCTCAAGGCCTAACAAAGACCCCACAAAGGCACCATTCAAACTAATAACAAAATCATATTGCAGTATACCAAGCAGCAAACCTTGTCCGAAAGGCAAGACCCATAAGAGTTGTGCGAGGGACAGATCTAGCCCGAACAATGACTACTAGAGTTATCAAAATTTCAAGGTTTCATTGGTTGCAAATATTTCTTAAAAGTGTCATGCTACTCCTTTTAGGTAATTATAACTAGACTGGTACTACAACTTTTGACAAAGGCGTGCATTTACTTTACATGAGGAAAGTATCTGAATTCATGGAATGCTTTCTTTTCTTTACAGATTCAATATTTCTCCACAAAAGCAAAACTTCTCCACTTAATCTTGTAAGTTTCTTTGTTTTCCACCTGAATTGTTACTTGTGAGAGGAGCTTTTTATTGAGCCGAGTTTTGGCCTAAAATCCTCAAACATACCAAATCCAAATCCACCCATATCCAAAGTGGGACTCGCATAACATACTATTTTTTTATATAAATATAAAATAGCCTTCATGCACGTGCGCATGCAGAAGAGATTTTTTGAATCACAGCATGCTACGCGCGACTTACACGTTGTAAATGTATTTATATGCGTGAATTTCTTCAATAATTTTTTTATGATAAAAAGAAAGTCAAATATTTGAAGTAAATGAATAATATTAGATCATGCTAGAAGAAACCCCTCATAAACCAATCAAAGTAGATGAATCCACCACTTAGTGTAGACAACATCATTTGTTCAAAAACAAAAACAAAAATGACCATTTGACAACTAATTGAATCATATTATTATGTGAGTGCAAAATGCCTTTTTTATCACTGGCAGTACGCGTCTCTTAAGATGTTTTGAATGTGTTTAAAAATAGAGAAAATAATATTTAATAAACAATTGATTGAATCACATTATTGTTAACCCATTGTGAGGCTAAGTCCACCCTCTCCCCCTTAGTGTAGATAATATTGTTTGTTGGTAAAAAAAAAAAGAAGAAAGAAACAATCATTTGATAACTAATTGAATCACATTATTATGCGCTGCGAAAGATTTTTTTTTATAACCGGCACTACACGCCTCTTAAGATGTTTTGAACGTGTTTAAAAAAGAGAAAATAATATTTAATAAACAACTGATTGAATCACATTATTGCTAGGTACTAAAAAAAACTGTACAAAAAGAATTATTATTAAAAAAACACTGTTTATATGACGAAAATACCCCTGCAACTAATTGAATCACATTATTGCTAATCCATTGTGAGGCTAAGCCCACTCCTCTTCCCTTTAGTGTAGATAATATTAATTGTTCAAAAAAAAAAAAAAACAATCATTTGACAACTAATTGAATCATATTATTATGGGCGTGCGAATTACATTTTTTTTTATAATCAGCACTATGTGTCTCTTAAGATGTTTTGAACGTGTTTAAAAATGGAGAAAATAATATTTAATAAACAACTGGTTGAACCACATTATTGCTAGCCCATTGTGAGGCTAAGTTCACCCCCTCTCTTTTAGTGTAGATAATATCGTGTGTTTAAAAAAAAAAACAATCATTTGACAACTGATTAAATCACATTGTTATGCGTGTGAGAAAGATCTTTTTTATAACCGGTACTACACGCCTCTTAAAATGTTTTGAACGTGTTTAAAAAAGAGAAAATAATATTTAATAAACAACTGATTGAATCACATTATTGCTAGCATATTGTGAGGTACTAAAAGAAAACTGTACAAAAAGAATTATTATTAAAAAACACTGTTTATATGACGAAAATACCCCGACAACTAATTGAATCACATTATTGTTAACCCATTACGAGGCTAAGCCCACATCCTCCCCCTTAGTGTAGGTAATATCGTTTGTTCAAAAAAATAAAAAAATAAAAACAAAAACAATTATTTGACAACTAATTGAATCGCATTATTATGCGTGTGCAAAATACCTTTTTTATAATCTGCATTACACGCTTTTTAAGATGTTTTGAACGTGTTAAAAAAGAGAAAATAATATTAATAAACAATTGATTAAACAACATTATTGCTAGACTATTGTGAGGTACTACAAAAAATAGTACAAAAAGAATTAATTATTAAAAAACATTATTTATATGACGAAAATACCCCTGCATTATTTTGGGTTGTTTTTGAATTTTTTTTGTTTGAAAGGCATTTTTGTCTAAAACTTTTTGGTGAAACCCATGACCCCAAAAGGGGCTGTTGGCTTTATATATAGAGATGAAAGTGAGAGTGAAAGAAAGGGAGTCCAATTGTGGGACCTCAGATGGATGGAGGGTAAAACGCTCTTTAAGAAATGAGTTGCAAGCCCTTTTTCTAAAAGACAGTTGCAATTGAGAGCTTAATGTACGCAACAAAATTGACACAAGAAATTCAAATTCGATGTGGTTTGGCATTATCTGCGAGTATAGTTTTGGACCTTGGAGTCCAATTGAAAGACATGCAGCAACCACACACCAGAAAAGGTGTCTTTACAGCTAGCATTGTTTGCAGCACATGCTCCGCTTGCTCACGCAACCTGTATTATGGTCCATGAAATTTGTTGGTCAATAAAAGTGGCCTATGCGATATTTATTAATAAATACAAGAATCAAATATATAGCAAACGAGACAAGGAAATGCATTTTTATCACTGTACAAAGATTGAAATTGCTGTTGAATTCAATCCAGAGGAAAGGAGAGGAGAGAGGAGCAAACCAAGAACACAAAGGCAGCAGATGGCTTCCCCTCCATTAGAGTTTTTGACGGGCAAGATAGTATCGATTATCGAAAATGAAGTGTCACTAATAGGAGGAGTTCGTGACCAACTCGATGAAATCAAGCGTGAGCTGCTAACCATGAAGGCTTTCCTGGCAGATGCTGGAAAGAAGGGAGCTCTCAGTGAAGTAGAGAAAACATGGGTCGAAAATGTGCGGGACGTATCCGTCGATATCGAAGACATCATTGACGAGTTCACCTATCAAATGAACAAGCAGAGAAGTTGGGGTCCATACACAAGAGCCTTTCGTCAAATGATTTGCTTCCCCAAGCATCTTTGGGAGAGGCATAGGATCGCCACCAAATTGCATAAGACCATCATAACAATCAGAGCTATTCGACAAAGAAACCAATGCTATGGCGTTGATCGCATAGAAGGCATCGGTGCTTCACATAATTACGATCCCAATCGAGTCAGAATCTATGGTGAGTCCTCTCTTTTCTTTAAAGATGATGAACTTGTGGGAATCAAAGCTGCTAAAGACAAGTTAGTTGGATGGTTGTTGTCTGAACATCCAGAAAGAAGTGTAATTTCGGTGGTTGGAATGGGAGGTTCCGGCAAGACCACCTTAGTGGCAAACACCTTCAACAGTCAAACTGTAAAGAAACACTTTGATTGTCATGCCTGGATCACAGTCTCGCAAACTTACAACATCGAAGATCTGCTAAAGATAATGATCAAGGAACTTTTTAGAGCTGCAATGGAAGCTATTCCTCTTGACATAAGCAATATGAGCTACAGAGGTTTGGTGGAAATGCTTATAAAATATTTGCAGCCGAAGAGGTACGTGATTGTCTTGGATGATGTATGGGATAGAGAACTCTGGAGCCACATAAACGTAGCACTTCCTGATGGAGCACATGGAAGTCGAGTTGTGCTTACAACTCGGAACGAAGACATTGCTTCATTTTCATTCGGGGTCAGAAGCCATGTGTACCATGTTCATCCTCTCATTGAAAAAGAGGCTTGGGATCTTTTTTCCATGAAAGCTTTCTCTAGCTGGCCAGACAGGTCCTGCCCCCAAGAGCTCGAACACATTGCTAGGGATCTTGTTAGAAAGTGCAAAGGTTTACCCCTTGGAATTGTGGCTTTGGGTGCTCTCATGTCAACCAAAAGATTAAAGTCCGAGTGGACGAGATTCTGCAGTAGCTTGAATTGGGAGCTAAGCAACAATCCAACACTTGAAGTAGTAAGAAGCATCCTACTGCTAAGCTTCAACGGTTTACCTTATCGACTCAAGCGTTGCTTCTTATATTTTTGCATTTTTCCAGAAGATTATGTGGTTAAATGTGGAAGGCTTAAAAGGCTGTGGATGGCAGAGGGGTTTGTCGAACAAGTTCGAGGGGCTAGGCCAGAAGAGATTGCTGAAAGCTACATTGCGGAGCTCACTTGTCGATGCATGCTGCAAGTTGTTCAGAGGGAACCATCTGGAAGGGCAAAAACATTCAAGGTGCATGACCTTTTGCGAGAACTTGCCCTTTCAATTTCAGAAGCTGAGAAATTTTGTGCAGTGTATCACAGTCAGGAAGCAAATGAAGGGTGTAAAGATGCATACCGGTTATCACTGCGAGCAAGCAATGGAGAATTTCAACCACACAGAGATATGTCAAAGGTTCGTACCTTCTTTATTTTTTCCCCTGCGATGAGCGATTCTTCTTCGTTGGAAAAACTGCCGTCTGGTTTCAAACTCTTAAGAGTCTTGGATCTAAAATATCTTCCGCTTGCTCAGCTCCCAGATGATATAGTGAAGTGCTTTAACTTGAGGTATTTAAATCTGAAATCAACGAAAGTGAAAGAGCTTCCGAAAGACATAGGAAACCTCCACAATTTGGAAACATTAAACATTAAGAACACCATGATAAGGTCACTTCCAGTTGGAATGGTGAAGTTAAAAAACCTACGACATCTTTTGATGTACCATTATCCGGCGTATGATGTCAAGTCTTTTAATTGGTTGGATAGCACACAAGCAATGTTCGACATAAGTAAGCTAGAGAGCTTGCAAGTGTTGGATGGTATCGAGGCAGGAGGTGAGCTAATCAAACAACTTCGACACATGACCCAACTCACAAGACTTGGCTTATCAAATGTGAGAGGTGTTGATGAGAAGGATTTGTGCAAATCAATTGAGAGCATGAAACTCATCGAATTCTTAGGTGTCAAGACAAGTGACGAGGATGAAGTATTACGCTTGGATGCATTGCCAACAACTCCTCCTCTACTCAAGACACTTGTCCTAACAGGAAAGCTAGAAAAGGTTCCACATTGGTTTCATTCCCTTGACAGCGTTATACACTTGAGTTTGCATTGGTCCAGATTAACAGAGGATTTCCTTCCTTACATCCAAACACTACCAAATTTGACCAAACTTGTGCTACACAATGCACACGTCGGGAATCAATTAGTCTTTCATACTGGATTCCAAAAGCTTACTGAATTAAGTCTAGGCAATTTCCCTGAATTGAATACCATCATCATAGAGAATGGGGTGATGCCATCTCTACAGACACTGCGAATTGGGGAGTGCATGGAGTTAAAACAATTGCCTGATGGAATTGAACACCTTACATGTCTCCAAGAATTGAATTTTATAGATGTTCCCAGTGAACTCATAGAGCGAATACGTGGAGAAGGAAGCTTGGATCGTTCTAAGGTCAAGCACATCTCCGACATCCGTTATTGCTGCAAAATAGAATTGGGGTTCTGGGCTTGGAAAAGATTGTGATCCTCCCCAAATCCCTTTGTTTTCCGATATCTATACAAAACTTGCTGTGTTATTACCCCGTTTGTGGCTTAAATGTAATACTATTTGGAAATCCTACTTTTTCTTTCACTTTTTAGTTCTTCGTTTTTGCCCCTAATGCTTTGTATACTTAAAATTTGCCATTATGGTATTTCCCTTTTCATACTCTGATTGTGAATTCTGGAAGTCAGGATTGTTACCACAAATTGTAATTAATTAGGTGGTTATTTACTAAAAAGAATTACTTCCTATGCAGGATTGCAGTTTAATTTATTCTTACTGTCACATGAAATTCAAATTATTGAGTTTATTTTTTTAATTTATAACTTTTGTGATAATTTGATGGAACCCCAAAATAGTCCAGGTGGATTTTTTGTTTCTCCTCATGCCCCCTATGCCCTCCAGTTGATATGCCACTCTTACTTTTTTGCATTCGGATTTTAATGTACAAAGATTGGAATTTCATTTATCCATATTCAATTGCAAATACTGGTTTTCATCTTCCTATGCTTCAATTATAAGCATGTTACAGTTGGTGCCACTAATGATTAAACTCGTACAATAATTCATGCATACAACAGATGTATTATGCATACAATGCTACTCTAAAATATCGGAAGCACGATACTCATACCTGAAAATATTACAACCACCACAATGTGCAGAATCATCACCAATAATCTCCACATGAACATATTCCAGTCTCAAAATGGTGGAACCGCTTTGAATCTCGAACTATGATACTCCTCTTCTCAATCAACGATATGAATTTCGCAGTGCTGTGACAGTCTCCACAGATTCTAAGGTTCTTGGTAATAATGATCGGCGAGCCAGCATTCGTCACCAAAAGCCCAAATGCAATGGCTAATTTCTCACTGTGCTTGCTGATCATATCCTCTTTCACCTCCTCTTCAACATCATGTAGAACACAGTCTGTTTCAGACACAAACCCAGCTTCTCGGATCTTTCCAATCACTTCTTCCAATTTAGTATATATCTTATCCGAGTCAGGGTGAGATTGATCACCCACGACAAAGCGATGAATTTTATTTCCATGTTCGATAAAACTGCATCCAGGGTTTCTGATGAGACCTTTGTCCTTCATCAAAGCCCTCACCTTTGAAGCATTCCTCCACAAACCAGCTGCAGAGTACATATTGGATAGCATGATATAGTTTCTGGAATCTGATGGGTCCAAAGAAAACAATCTCTCTGCAACTTCCTTCCCAAGTTGAGTGTTACCATAAACCCTACAAGCACCGAAAAGAGCCCCCCATACGCCAGAGTTTGGCTCCATTGGCATATGCCTAATCAGCTCGTAAGCATCATTTAGAAGCCCAGAGCGTCCCAGAAGATCAACCATGCATGAATAGTGATCCAACCTAGGCTCAACTCCATAAACTTGAGGCATAATGTTGAAGTAATTCTTCCCCTCCTTGACAAGCCCCGAGTGGCTACAAGCACTTAACAAATGTGTGAAGGTGACATGATCAGGCTCCACACCTTCTTTAAGCATGTTTTCAAAGAGCTTCATTGCTTCTCTCCCGTACCCATGCACAGCATAGGCTGCAAGCATAGCAGTCCAAGCTACTTTGTCTGGATTATTTATTTCCCCGAAAATCTTAAGCGAGTAATTAAGTCTCCCCAACTTTGCATACAAATCCAGCAGTCCGGTTGCAATTGTGACAATTTCATTGAGACCACATTTCATAATCATACCATGGATGCACTCGGAGAGTTTCCGCAAACCTAAATTCTCACAAGCTTGAAGCAAGGACACCACAGTGCCATCATCCGGATCAATTCCAGACCTTCTCATGAGATTAAAATAAGCTACTCCATCTGCTGCACTCCGATTCTCAGTGTGAATCGCAATCATTAAATTCCATGATACAACATTTGCAATCGGCATTGTCTCAACCAGTCGAAAAACTTCATCGAAAGAGCCTGACTTTCCATAGAAATTAATCAAAGAATTGACAAGCTTAACTTCCCACAGCACACCCAACTTGAATGCAGAGCCGTGAATGTACATTCCTTCAACAACAGCTCCCCGACTAGCACAAGCGGAGATTATAGACATAAGTGTAACCTCATTGGGTTGTATTCCCATTTCAAACTTCATCCTAAAAAATGCATTCAAGCATTTATCCACATACCCCCTTCGCGAAAACCCAGAAATCAAAGAATTCCAGGAGACCAAGTCCTTATGGGGCAATTCATCGAACAGGTTCCGTGCATCATCTGCACGGCCCAAACTTGAATAACAAGAAACCAGCTGATCGCCAATGAATCCATCTCTATAATCCAACGATTTGACCACGCAGGCCTGAATTGCGCGGCAAAAGGAGACGGAAGTGCAGGACCTCAGAGAAAAAATTAGGGTTGAAAGAAAAGTGTCTGGATTCATCAACATATCCCATCATCTTGCATTCATTCATTCGTTTTGTGTATGCGTTGTTCGATCTGCCAAAACAAAAAGCGTGCTTCTCCTTTCATACATTAGCTTGCTCTGATTCTCACTACTTTTTGTTTGGCGCGTTTGGTATTACTTGGTTGTCTGAGAGAATTTGACAGCAAAGAAAAGGAAAAGGAAGAAAAGACGGGTTGTTTGAAAAGAAAAGGAACAGTGTCATCGCGACGCTGTTTGTCAATAATATAAATATGTATTTAGATTTTTGTATATGTGGTTTGATACTAGACGTTACCATACTTTGTCAGTAATTTCTGTCCATATAAAATTTGTAGTTTGGCATAAAACGTTACAACGACATTATACTTATGTCATGTAATTTTTTTTTTGCTTAATTATTTAATTTAGGATAAATATATATTTAAACCGGTGAATTTGACCTGGCCAAATATAAAGTTTAAAGGTCAAATTGACTTGAACGACTTTGGTTCTCATTCAAATTTAAACTGGATCGATGTATAATAGTAACTTATACTCATGCTTTGGTATGAATATATCACCTACGTCGATTCGTTAAACATTAGTCAAGCCATATTATTTGTATTTTTATTGGGTTGTTTTTAAGAGTATTTTCACCACTTCAAGATTTTTGTAAGTCTTGAGGTATTTATCTTTTGTTTTCTTACAAATTTTACTCTAATTCATCTTAGCTTCTTAAAATCGTGAATATGTACATAAAAATGAGCTAATACATACAACATATGATGCGTTTTAATACAACTTCTACATGTAAATTGATAATTTGGTACAGCCAATACTATTGCCAAAAATACTTAAATTCTAATCAAATGTTGATAAAAAAAAAAAAAAATTTAAACAAATGATCTCTTCAAAAATAAAAAATTTCAAACCATGGAAAATAGAAAAGCATAATTTACACAAAAAAAAAGGAAAAAAAAGTAAGCTGTCAAACATAACAAAGCTCGTTTGAACATAACAAAGCTCGTCTGCGGATGGTGTTAGCAATTTCACCTCCTCTCCTTCGTTGTTAAAGACAAAAGTAACACACAAGGAACCAGGCCTCCCTCCCTCCCCAAATTAATCAGACTGCAAAACCCTAATTTCCGTTTCCCATTTGCTAATCCGTATAATTAGGGTTTGCAAAGCTACCACGCTTGATTGCCGCAATTTCTTCCCCAAAGCTCAAGGTTAGGGTTTTTCTTCCTTATCTCTGAGCCTGTGATCACGCTTTTATGTTATTTGATTCCAGGTTGTAAATTACTTATCTTTTTGCTTCAATTTGGTTCAATATGATCGCAATTTTGGCTGATTGATTTATATTTTTCATTGTTTTGGTTATCTTTAGCTGTGAATCTTATAAGTTCAGCTGGAAATTGGATTCATTTGTGTGGGATTTTTTAATTAATTTGTTTAAATGTTAAATAATTGGGGAAGAAAAAAAAATCTATTGAGATATTAGACGATTGTTCTGGATTTTTCTTTCTGTTGTAAAGCAGAACAAGGTAAGGAACATTAGCATCCTAGGGAAGAGAGTGCACGGAATATATTTTCTTTGGAGAAAAATATGTTGAACGGTAACGGTGAACATGTTATATGCGGCAATAGCATCCGGCTATCCGTGTTCTGAAGTCCTTTTGTATTGGAAGGGTGTGAAGAATAGTTATGTGATTATTTCTAATTTTTGTTTCTATCAGAAAGAAGCTGTTGTTTCAGCATAGTTACAGAAGTACAAACTACCTCTTTATTCTGATTTTTAGGGGCATTTTCCTTGGTTATGGTATATAGTATAAAGTATAAAGTATTTGTAGAATGTACGATTGTCAGGATAGTATGGCCATATTTATTGATTGTGTCTCTATGACACAAATAGAACGTAATTCAGGAAAACAGTTATACGTCTTTTTGTATTTATCTTGTTTTCTCTTATTATGTGGTAGGTTTGCTGCCGAAGGAAAATCTCTTATGGACTGCGCTGGTGAAAAGAAGGAGCTTGAATGGATAGAGAGAGTGAGATCAGAAGGAGCTGTTCCACTTCTTGATCCAGACAATTGTCGAAATGGTTGGGCTTCTCCACCTGGGGACAAGTTCTTAGTTAGAGGTCCTGACTACTTGTCAACCAGAGTTAAAGTTCCTGCTGGTGAATATCTTCTAAAGCCTCTTGGTTTCGATTGGATTAGAAGTTCGACAAAGATTGGGGAGGTCTTAAAACATCCAAACAGTCGTGTCAAGAAGGCTATTGAGGAGGAGTTCCCGACAGGTGATAAGCCTTTTGTTTGGGCTTTCAATCTTCAAGTTCCGAATAAGGATAATTACAGTGCTGTGGCGTATTTTACAACCAGAGAGCCTATTCCTGAGGGGTCCTTGATGGACCAGTTCTTGAAGGGTGATGATGGGTTTAGGAATTCAAGGCTTAAATTGATTGCCAACATTGTCAAGGGCCCTTGGATCGTGAGGAAAGCAGTTGGGGAGCAGGCCATATGCATAATTGGGCGTGCCCTTTCTTGTTATTACTGTGCATCAGATAGTTTCTTAGAAGTAGACGTGGATATTGGGTCTTCCATGGTTGCAAGTGCAATAGTTCATCTGGCATTTGGTTATATCACAACTCTGACTGTTGACCTTGCATTTCTCATCGAGAGCCAAACTGAATCAGAGCTTCCAGAACAACTTTTAGGTGCTGTAAGATTCTCTGAACTAGACCCTGCGGTGGCAAGGCCAACTGAACCATATCTTGGTAGGAGTACTGGCAGTTTGCAGTCTAATCTGCCTACACGTTTATGGAAGTCAATTGGACAAGGATTTTCCCACATGCTTCATCCAGGTGACCATGAAAATGGGTCTAGCTCGGGTTCAGCACATGTTAATGGGATTGGAGATAATGAAAACAGCTTAAAAAATGGTAAGTTCTTCTGACCAGTGGTCACATTTGAGCTTCCCCGCCCCCCCTTTTTTGCACATGTGGAGTTTCTGTTGTGGAGGAAATGTAATCAGAATGGTTCCTCAAGAAACTTCCATACGAATCCAGAGAAAGTTATAATCTTTTTTCTTGCATGCAGCTTAAATTGCTTTTTTTCTTTTTCTATCGTTTATCCCTCTGTTGTTTTCCCTGTTTCTTGGTTCTATCATTAGGAAGTTCTGCAGGTTGGAATGTGTAATCGTACTGAGGCCTGTCCAGTGCACTGTCTTCACCTTTTGTCCCATATGCTCCTTTATTGTGAACAAACAATAAACTATTTCGTTGTCGATGTCTGAACCAATGTTGCTAGTAATTAGGATCTAATTTCTGATGGCATTATGCAAAAGAAGAAATCCTATGACATCATTTATTTGCTTGTGGTCAAATGATACTCTTGACAGAATGACAATGTATCCATGAATGCTGTTTGAACTCGGATTTAAGCCTTTGAATAGAAACTCCTTTTAAAGTTGCACAAAAATATAGACAAAACCTTTCTTTTTCCTTTTGTGGGTGTAATGTTTTGTTTATGTTGTTATATTCAGTTGTTCAGGACCAGGCTAAAGATTTTGGTGTTTACATGTCTAACAAAACACAGCCATAGTAACATTTTGTGGATCTTTTTGATCAAGTACACTTATATTATTATTTCGCACTTTGATTGCATCTATTTTGATGTACGAGTGGACATGGTTATACTTGCAGATAGTCAAGTGAAATGTGATGGCGACAAAACAAAGTGATTCGAATTTGTTGAAGCATCACAGATCAAACTTGTCAATATGGACTGCTTCACTTGTGTCTTCTGCTTGTCTCTGATTATCCGGCGCTATGGAGTAGGAGGCCTTGGGGTAGGCACTGAGCCCTAATTCCAGTTGGCAAGATATTCACATTATCAACATTTTAATTTATGTAGGTACAATTCTTTTGTTCATTTGATATTTAAACGAGTGTGTATAGAGTAGCGTCGCCCTGTGTAAAAAGCTATAGCGGTACCCGGTACCTATCAAGATTCCACTTCATTGGATTTTATGTACTATTGAGAATTATCCCCCGATGATGGCACTTTTTAACGTTTGCTACACTTGTTTCCTCATTTAAAATGTTTCTGACATTTTATTCATGAAAAATTTGGATTCCGAAACCGTTGGATTTCTTGTGTTTAAACATTGCTTGAGGATCCTTGAAAGGTTTGGTGCACTGCTCGAGAGGATTTCGAAAGGTCTCGAGCACTTACACAGGTGCTTTACAACAAAGCACTGGTTGAGCATACAAGGAGTAGCTCGAACCGAAGAAAGGATATCGAAATATGTAACATTTCCACAAGATATGGAACCTCGCCTACCGTCTGTTCTGAATTATTTTCCTTAATGCTTGTATCATACAATGAAAATGCTGCAACTCCCTGTCAATACGATTACACAATTCGTTTCCGATCAATTTCTATGAGAAAAAAAGTAGTAGAATTATACATTGTCTGCTCAACTTAACATTGTCAAGAGATCCAATAAATGATAATAAAAAAATTGCTTCACACAACTATGAACATTTATCATCACATATGCAGAGTAAGCAACAATCTGTCACTCTTTAGCGTCAAACCCGTAGCACCGGAGAATTTGTTTCGCCACAGCATGCAGAGGTGAAATATTCGGCAAGTTCTGAGAATTAGCAGTTTCAAGTACGACTAGAGCTTGGTGGATTTAATTCTGAAGTAACTGGACTTTAAGTCAAGCTTGCATTTACAAATATATTACACAAGCTCAACGCCCGAAGCTGGTAATGCGTTCATTTGCAATGTTCTGCCATGTCCTGATGCAATAAATCGTACGGCTGGCAATGAAGAATCAGCAACAGGTTCAATCTCAAGAAAACTGAAATCATATGCACTGGATCGCTTCAAACTGAACACAGTAACAAGCACAATCCATCCCAACATGGAAACCGCCCAGTAATTGTTCATCCCGTGAATTAAACCCCACGCAATAGCATACCCAACAATGATTCCAGATAAATGGCCAATAAAACTTGCTTGAGGAACGATGATTGAGGTAAAAATAAGTGACTCAAATGGTGCAAAACTAATGGGAAGTGAGAGAAATCCAAAAAGATGTAACTTTGACGTGGGTTGCTTCACCGAAAGAATTGTCATCCACCCAAAAACAACACATGAATACCCAACAGCTGTCACTCGCCGAAAATATTCAATCTTGAATTTTTGGATTAACAAATGGTAAATTCCCAAGACTAGCACTCCAGATAGAACAACCAAGACAAGCGTGTACTGCAGATAATATTCCACCCCGAGCCCTATGGGACCCAGCTTTTCTACTACCCCAAGACTCCAAAGGGCACTCATATTGAAAACAAGATGAATAATGCTTATATGAGAGAAAGCTGAAGTTATAATCCTCCAATGGTGCCCTGCAACCGCAGTTTCATAACTCAAGCCTACATGTGAATAGCCAATGTTTTTCTTCTGTATGTAGAACCAAATTGCACTGCATATTCCTATGAAACAACTTGTGGCTGGTTTGTCCAATATCTCAAAAACCAATGGCCTACCCATCTGTGCCAACCCTTATTTCTCAAGGATGTTTTGAACTCAACCTATACTATCCCAAAACCACAACTGTAGCAAGCTGCAGAAGAATCAAGACCACTTTTGCACTACCAAACATGGCACGTATACAGCTCCTTCAAGGTTCATAAATCAAAGGGCTTCCTCAAAACCGCATAACTGTTTTGGAAACTCAGAAAACAGTTCGTAAGTTAAGAATTTACCCAGATCAAATACCTTCAATAACATGTGATGATTCACAACACCCACCACCCAAAATGTGCACAAAACACCAACCCTAGAAATGGGAAGGGAACTTTGGGATTCAATCCAAAATCACCTCTCTAACGAATTTAATAAGTTGAGGGATTAGGTTCCAGAAAGATAATTGAATCAGAGTAATTAGAGTTTTGCAGACATGGAACTTACTTATTCACAATTGTACAGGGAATGATAAAGGTCGAAAAGGACTGATTAGAACTATAAAATGTATGAAAATAATAAGGGAAAATGTGATATTGGGGAAATTTGTTTAGCAATGTAGTGAATGAAATCAATCTGGACTCAGAGAACAATCTAAAATTAGGGTTTTTATGTTCCAGTCAGATCGAGAGTAACAGAAATAAACCGAGATCAACACATGAATGGACTTAAATTTGTAATTGCATAAAACCCCAAATCAGTGAAATACCTGAGTCAGAGTGAGACGGAGGCTGATGCTGTGCTGCGAAGATCTGTGGAGGAAGCAGATGGTTATGAATCAATTGAATCCTCAATGTTTTCTGGGAAACGCGACTGCAATGTCGAGAGAGATGAGAAGGACGAAAGGAATGGGGGAGTTAATAGAGGTCGGCGCATTCCATGCGCGATTTGTAGAGTGTTCTCGTAGTAGTGTTGAAAGTGACGCAAAGGGCAAAGTACTAACTATCAAGCAAGGTTTTATTATAGGAACTTTAATAAAAAGTTTCGATACTTTTTAATTTAACAAAAAATCATATTTTTATACTAAAAAGTAAATCTTGTTGCTATTTATTTTATTTTTATCATTAAAACTCTAATGCTTACTGGGAGTAATCACAAATATTACCAACACATATACCTATACAGTCCCCTTAATCCCTCAAATAAGCTTATTTGAGAGACCTTAGGATGCTCATTCCTTAACATTTTTCGTAAAGATCCGTCTATATTTTAGTATATTATTCGTAAATCATCAAATGGTAAAAAATTAAACAAATTCAAAACTATTAAGATATCCAATTACAGTGAAGTAAACAGATAAATACATTTTTCCAAAGAAACAATATTATGACTATCATTTAATCCAACAGTTAAATGGTTTGGGATTTAGATGTTTTTCGTAAAGATGATCTTTTATATAAGATCTAAAAGATTGACGATTGGATTGTTGAAATACAATATGGAGTGTGCCTTACAAAGGATCCCTCAACCAAGGGGACTGTGTATACACACATTTGGGAAACGGATCCGGAGCATCATTTTTTTTTCAAAAATTTCCACTTCTTTTTTTCAAATATTTTGACACACATTTTTGTGAGCCCATTGCGTATTATACTTTAACAATCCGAATTATCTATCGTTTAGAACATTATTCACAAAATCATCCTTGTAAAAAAAAAATATAAATATAAAACAATTATGACATTCATTTGTAGTGAAGAATATGGTTCTAAAAATAAAAAAAAAATCCTAAACTCCTAAACTAACAATCATATAGTTTCAATTTGGCTATTTGATAGACATTATTTTAAAAAAAAAATAGACGATTCGAATTATTATAAGATATTAAGAAGTGAATTCCACAAAAAGGTATTGAAAATTGACAGAGCATAACAGAAAATAAACCTAAAACAAATACAAACCCAAAACAAGAAAGCAAAGTAGTAAAAGCCCCCAAAGACCAACCCCAACACAGAAGTGTCGAAGTGGTATTCCTGTTTGTTTGTTCGTTTTTATTTGGTCAGCGCTCGCACTTGTTATTCTCTGCAATCTCTGGGGTTCGGAACGATTGGTGAAGGTAAAGCTTGTATTTGTTCCCATCAATTTCCAGCAACTATTAGATGGGTTTAACTTTTACTTTCTTTATCTTCTGTGCATCCCCAGAACCCTTTTTTTCCTTAAAAAACACAATGCTTGTTTGCTGCTGTGCCACCTCCCTTCAATTCATTTTCAAGTTGGCTTCTTGGTGGGGGTTTTCAGTCTTCAACTTCCTTTTGTGTTTATTTCATCTTCCAAAACCAAAGCTTTCCCCTTTCTCACCTTGGTAATTTGGTAGTTGACTTCATACTTGTAACTTGTATGAATCGTAATTGATTAAGAAGGATTTGACTTAATATTCGTGCCCCTGAATATTTGTAATAGCTTATAGTTCACATCAGAATTTATAGTGATTCAGTTTTCATTTTTTTTTAATTCAAAATTTAAGTGTTGCGTAGTTTTTGGTTCAGGGTTGGGAATGGGATAATCAAATGATATCTAGAGTCACCTGTATATGTTTAATCTTCAACATGTGCGCTTTCGATCATCGTTGTGTCTTGGAATCTTATAGTGTTCGGAGGTGGTATGATTCAAAACCCGACTTGAGAGAAAACCAATTTGAGTTTGAGTTTGTATCTCAATTTTGTTGCGTGCAAGATTTAGTTAAAGTGAGGTTTCTAATTGTTTGTTTGTTATTTTTTAATGAATTTGTTTTCTAGGTGAAAATTGACAACGTAATGCTCCTCTTCTATTACTCTCTCTCTCTCGAAGTTGAATAAGGTTACTGCAAAATGTCTACATACAATAGCTTTCTTTTTTTTATGTTTGATATTGGTTTTGCTTGGTTTGCGGGATGATGCCTGCTAACTGGCATCATTGTGCTCACATGTGAGAACTATTGGTTTTAAAATGCTAGGAAAACACGGAAGGCCTGTGTGAATTGAGGTAGTTGATTTGATGGATTTGAATTTGGTGAGCCAAATCCAAATCCTTGTATTTGGGCAACTGCTACTCTATAGCGCAACAATTTTTTTCTCAACTTTCAATGCCAATTGGTTTTTAGCTGTTGGGTTTCTAACAGGCGGAGTGGGGTTATTACTAGCAGTTACATGAAAACTCAATGGTTGGGTTCTTGTGGAGGACGTGGATATCCTAGAAATGTCATCACTTTAGGCATAGGTTATCCCAAATCTAACTAAAACTTTCAAAACCAAAAGATCAGATTTTGAAATTAACTTATTAAACTAGTTACATCACAAATCACTGCGCACTAGCCCTCCCCAACTCATCCTCTATCTCTCCTGCCTCCCGCTTCCTCCATAGACAATCTGTATGCAGCTCAGCTGGTGATGGAGGCTCTATCTCCGCCATTGATCCATGCTGCATCTGACAGTTTGGTTTATTTGACTCCGTCGAAAATACCGCTAGAGGACAAGAGGGCTTCGCTTTGAGAGAATGGAGGACGGGGTGTTTTGGTTTTCACTTCGAGTCAGTTGATCCAATACGTCTGTGGAGCAATCTATGTTGACTTTCTATACAAATTTGAAAGTTGTTTTTTGCTTTGGTGTGTTTAGGTAACTTTCTTGTTGTTTTCTATAGTTTTAACAAGTATCAGTAATATTTTAAAATTCTTGGCTTTAAACATTTCATCACAAAACCATATGCTTTTATATTTATGAATAGTTTTGTTCTTCAGCAGGACAAGCTGCATAAAACATGGAAAAGTTTGTGGCATTTGTTAAAAGTGTAATTTTTAAGGGATTTGTTTCTATCTGAATATGTTTTGCACCTGGATGAGTTAGAAGTTTCTTGTGGCTTTAATGATTAGAAATGTAGCTATTCACACCAAGGCACAAAAGCTACATGCGATATAAATAAAATTGGTAGACGCTACTTCTTCTTCTTCTTCTTCCGGTACCTTCGCAGGTTATGGCAGACGCGATTGTTTGAAGAATTGATCCTTGTGCTCCCGCTTACTATTTCTTTTTTGTCGTCATTGTCATTCTCTTACAGTTGGTCGTTATTGCCATCTCTCTGCTCACCGTTGATTTTTCCTGTGACGCTCTGCTTTCGAACCCAAGAATTTGGGGGTTTTTCGTCGCAGCTTGCTGGATCTTTTTGAATTTCCAGTTGCTTCATTTTTCAATTTGCATTGTAGCTCTGGTTTGTTGTTTTGGTTGCTGCTCTGTTGGTTATTTTCTGGCCTGGTAATCACTTCAAAGCCTAGTTTTTGTGGGTTTTCTATATACTGCTGCATCATTGCTGAGATTGTTGATTTCTATCATGGATTCTATCACATCTGTGTGGCTTGTCGTTGTTGATTCAGTGGTTTTGATTCTCTGTTTCTATAGCTTTCTTACAACTGAAGCTATCTGCTTTCTCTGTGGTTGTGCACAATGGTTACTGCTAATCAGTTAGCCCTTACTCAGTCTCCAGTTTCATCTTTAATTGCAATTGTGGGTAATACTGTTACTGTGAAATGGGATGACTCGAATTATGTCACTTGGAATTTCCAAATGGACCTTTTGTTGGAGGGAAATGGAATAATGGGGTTTATTGATGGATCTATTCCCCGTCCTGATAAATTTTCTCAAGTTGTATGTGATGATAGTATTATTGACAATGCTGCTGTGATTTCTGATCACTGCTACTTTGTCTCCTTCTGCACTTTCATG
Source organism: Pyrus communis (assembly GCF_041283825.1). Lineage (NCBI taxonomy): Eukaryota > Viridiplantae > Streptophyta > Magnoliopsida > Rosales > Rosaceae > Pyrus > Pyrus communis. Next base: position 453,943 of record NC_142574.1, read on the forward strand.
CATCATTGGTTGTCATAATTCTCGGGAAATGTGGATTACTCTTAGAGAACGATTTGCTAATGTCACTAGAACTAGTATTAGAAAGAGCTGTTATTGCCATTATGGCAATGGCGAGGATTTAGTCATCTTGAATTGTAAGTCTAATATTTCAATTATATGTTCTCAAATTCTGGGGGTAAAATTTGCTTATTCCAGATCTCAAAGAAACAGTTGTGGAGTAGTTGTCTGACCAACGAGAAGACGATTGTGAGAATTGTAGTCATGCTAGACTTTGTGAGGTCAAATCTATATGATTGTATGACTGATATTGGAATTGTTTAATTGCATTAGTTATTTACCACGTATCCTTGGCAGTTATAAAATGGTGGTGGTTTTTTTTTTTTTTGATAAGCATGATAGAAGTTAGTTTTTTGTGCTGATTTCCATATCATTGCTCCATCAATTTATTATGTTTTGGTGTCTTAAAACTGAAGATGTTATTGTTGCAGCCAACATGTTTCACAACAACTAATTGACGGGGCAGGGTGTTCTACGATGGATTCCAAACAAGAAGAGATGAAGACGGCAACCACAGACTCTACAAGTAAAGGGATCGAGGGTTCATCTGTTAATATAAAGGTGCTGTTCTTTGCCAGGGCTCGCGACCTAACTGGCTTGAGTGATACACAACTGGAGGTGTCGTCTGGTAGTACTGCACTTGATTGTTTAGATAAGCTCATCACCATGTTTCCAAACTTGTCAGAGATCCGTGGGTGCATGGTGCTTGCTCTTAATGAGGCGTACACGGCTGATTCTGCTGTCGTTAAGGACAAGGATGAGTTGGCCATAATACCTCCAATAAGTGGTGGCTAAAGGCCATCTCATATAACCAAGAACTGTAAGGATATCCATGTATTCAAAACCTTGAATAGTAATCGAAGATTGTTCATAGCTTTCGTTGAGCTCATATGCATGCAAGTAAATCCACGAAGCCGAAAATGTTGGATATCATTTTTGATAGGTGAAACCCGTGGGTACAGACAATCGTTATTGTCGACATTTGGTAGCCAATAAAGGAGCGCATATGCAGATTATCTTAAGTTCTTGGATGTATGATGTTTTGATGTATGTGTACAAAACAGTAGAACCAAATAAATTATCTGCTCTCTTTTCACATATGCAGATGCATTTGCTAAGGCTGCAGCAGTTGTGCCTAATAATTTGATGACCAGACTTTACGTTTTAAACGTCAGCTGAAATGTTCTACCACTCTGCACTGTCACGTGGGACATCGGATAAATGTTATAATTTTCTCCAGGTTGTATACCATTAATATATCATAACGGTATTGCTCCTAAAGAAATTAAGCAGAAGATTATTAACCGCATAAAAAAATATTATCATTTTTTCTTTGAAAAGAATATATTCATATTGGGCATTCAATGTCCTATTCTTATAACATAAAAAACCGAAATAGAAATGAATTGTAAGGCAGGAAAATATTTGGAAGCCAAATAAAGGTTCCAGGATAGAAATAGTAGATAATATTTTCGTTAATCCAATTGAACGATATTCCAAATATAAATAATCTATGTTTGGTAACTTGGTAAACCACTAGTCAAATAATCATTTATTTATATATCACTTCACCACTATCCTACTAACATAGAGAATTACTGATAATCCACAAGCGGCTTGTACGTGAGTTGGTTTAGATCATTTCTCTCCTGCATACGAAGTCCCGAGTTCCATTCCTCCTTTCCGGCATCGCTATCAAAAAGGAGATTTCTGACAACCTAACTTCAACATGGCAGAGAGCAAAGTAATTGTGTTGAAAGTATTAATGCATTGTGAAGGATGCCAAAGTGAGGTTTCCAAATGTTTGAAAAGTTTTGAAGGTAAAAATTCTTGCACAAATATCTCAGTTTTTTACTGTGCATCTTCCCCATACTACATATGATGAACTTGCAGAAATAATATTTGCAAATTTTCTCTTGGCTGGTTAGGCGTTGAGGAAGTTGTGGTTGATTACCCAAATCATAAAGTGACAGTAAAGGGGAAGAACGCCGACCCTCTAAAGGTTTTGGAGAGACTACAAAACAAGTTTAGTAGAAATGCTCAACTCATATCTCCAATACCAAAACCACAAAACCAAGAGCAAAAAGAGCCCAAAAAGAAAGAGGCGGTATCTTTTTTATTCGAGCGATATTCTAATTAATCTAATCTAAACTACAGAGAGGAGCATTCAGTTTTTTACATCGACATATTCATTTGCTCTTGTCAACCGTTATCTTACTTGTTTTGGTTTCGGAAATGTAGGCTCCGCCTGAGGTTAAAGTTGTGGTGCTCAAAACGTTGATGCATTGTGAAGGATGTGCAATTGATATCAAGAAATACTTGGAGAAAATGAAAGGTAAATCTCTATTGCGGAGGATGTGCAATTGCTAATTCGTGTTATGTATCATCAAAATTTGAAATCGTTCATTTAGCCGTTTAATCTAAATAGATAATTCTTCTCTACAACATGTTCTTAATTCGGGACAAGAATTTTCATTTCTCTTGTTGTATATAGAAAACAAGACCTTAGTAATGGACGAGAATGAAAAACATGGAGAAACGAGTTTAGGGATCAATTAACCTGCTCGGTTTTTTTGGGGCATATTTTAGGTGTTCTAAGTGTGGAAGCGAACATGGAAAGGTCGACGGTGAGAGTGAGGGGAATAGTTGAAGCAGCAAAGCTGGTAAAGTACTTAAAGAAGGAATTAGGGAAGCATGCGGAGATAGTGAAGCAAGAACAAGATGAGAAGAAAGAGCAAGGCAAAGACAGCGGTAGCAACAATTACAGAAGCCGAGGAGGAGGAGGAGAATGTGTATTCCAATATCCACCTCAATATTCAGCTCAACACATTTACCCTTGTCAAACATTTAGTGATGAAAATCCCTTTGCATGTTCCATAATGTAAAAAGCAATTTAAGATTGTAATTGTAGCTCTTTCCTCCTTCCATGGTGCACAAAATCTTTTCGGATGCTTTCAGTTTTTGGTTTGTCCATAGCAATAAATGTCACAACAATAATAAATGATTAAACGGTTTCGGTAAACATAAGATTCATTCGCACAGATGGCTCAAACGAGTGATTAATACCGTATTAACTTGCTAACAAGTTGACCCAAAACAAAAAACTTGAGAGAAGGATTGGTGTAATTCGTAGGAATTCTGGGTAGGCTGGGCTGTTATATCATATTAACGAGGTTCTAAAAGACGCTAGATGCTAGTCGGACGGCGGGCTGGGACCTAGCGCATAGGTGGCTAGGCGGATTTAAATAAATCTATTGTATTTTGTGTAAATAAATGTCTGTTTATACTTAAAATATATATAATGTGTGTGTTATTTAAGTGTTCAATAAATCTCTTACAATTTATTGAAAACAATAAAATGCAAAAGGAAAGTTATATATTTTTAATCTAAGTGAGTTACAACCTAGACAGGTGTTTAGGCGGGTCTGGACGAGCTAGATGGGTGCCTAGGCAGTCTAGGAAGGTACCTAGGTGGTCTAGGCGGGCACCTTAACAGATCTAGGTGCCCTTTCTTAATTTTCAAATGCCTAAACATTAATCGGAACGGTGGTCAACCGCCTAAAGGCTATGCGGTGCTAGGCGGGAATTTTTAGAACAGTGCATATTAACACATTTACATTCTGCATTTTCCAAGTTCCGGGCATGAAAAGCACGCCGAGAATTCAGATAAAACGATAAAGCATGCTACACAACAGGGAAACGAAGAGTAACGATCGATACCGACTGGAAATCTTTGTCTGCATTTTACAGATAATTCTTAACTTTATAGTAAATACATAACAGCCACAATCGTTTTGATACAAACCAAGGCAAAACAACGTAGTACTTTTAGCACGGTCATGGACAAAGTACTTTCTTTTTCTATACACTTCACAGGAAGAATTTTTCTATCTCAAACCCATTACAGGCCATGGATTTATTCCAGCTGCTGGCAGCGAAGGTCGCATTATAGGAACTCGCTTCACCACTGAAAATGCTTCATTGAGACGCACAGCACGGCTCATGAACTGAGACACCTTCTGTAAATATCGCTCAGTTAGATATCCCAGGTTGGCCACCTCAACATATATCTCAAAACATAAAAGCAAAGCTCACATTTGTAAGACCACGTGCATAAATGCCACCACAAAAGAATCATTTTTCTTACAACAACACCCGCTTGAGCTAGAGCTCATTGCCCAAGACAAAATAATTTGAAGAATAAGTAATCAAGATCAAAGATTCACAAATGTGCCCCTTGTTGCGAGAAAAAAAAAAAGGGTTTAGAATACCTCAAGTGTCCACGATGATTTATTCTATAGCAACTATCTTCGGATTCATGATCTCTTGAATATGTTGAAATAACCATTAAAAGGTAACCTTTCACCTTTATGCTAAATTGAAAGTATAAAATAAACTGAGAGACTTCATTACGGATCCATTTTGTTTCTAGTTGTGTTTCCATGCATAACTTTCTAACTGGCATATATTGCAAGCTTTCACAAGTTTTTTAAAAGCTATCAGTTCTCTCGGTCCATAAATTTTTAAAAAGTACTAGATTGACTGATCTCTGAGCCTAAAGTTTCTTTCCGCTTCCAAGGAGCGGCAAACAAAAAAAAATGCAGATACATGAGCATTAAGTTGCATTGAGGGAAAAAGTAGTAGATAGAGGCTGAAGCAAATAGGTGGAACTAAAACCAGTATAGTAGCATCAGCATAGGTCCTAGGATAGTCAACTTGCAGGGTATTAGTTTCTCTTCTTCGGATCTATGTTTTGTTATGAGGAAAGGATAAGAGAATTAGTTTTTCAATGACAGAGAGATCGGGGAATCACCTTTGTGTATAGTTCTCAGCTTCCAAAAATGTTTGCCATCAAAATGTTGTTTGTTTGTATAAGTTTGACTATTTCTTCACCTCAATTTAAACTTTGATATTTAACTTTTATAGTGATCAAATATCCACCGTCTCTCATCCAAAGAAACGAGAAAAAGGGTGATACCAGTAAGTTATAATCTATCAAATAATGGAGGAAGGTGAATAAAACGGGATTTTTACATTCCTTTGCACCAGAAAATGTCGAGAAAAAACAAAACAGAGTGCAAAAAGTACTCCCAAATGATTATTTATCTTTAAGAGAAGTAGTCAAGAATGGAAAGTAGAAAAGAAAGATATGAAATGGTAGCATTAAAATTTTGCTTACACAAGTCTCTAAATGACAAAAAACAATCAGAATGATTCCTATCGCACTTGGGTAGGTTCCTTTTAACGAGTCATTGTTTTGCTACAACAGGACCCAGGAATACAAAGAGTTTGATATAACTGGTTTCAAAAAAGCTTCGTATTTCAACTTTCAACTTTCCAAATAAATAACAAACACTGGTGCATAAAAACAGATGCAGAAAGATGGTTTAAAACTTTTGATTGACAGCCATAAAGTACAGACCACAGTGTAATCTCAATGCAGGCATACTTAACAAATTGCAATAACATGAATTGAAAAACCATGATCACTAAATTAACCAATAATAAATTGCAATAACTGACCTTATCATCCAGAGTAACCTTGAGCTGCAAGCTTTGGCTCTTTCGCTTCATCTTGTGCAATCTCCGCCCCAAGATCACTAAACCCATTACCGCTGCAGCCACAGACAAGGACCAAACAGGGCTTACCCTGAAAACACAATACTTCAAGACCTCAAATGGGACCTTCCACCACAGGATTGTCCTCTTCACTACCTCTTCACCGGATTTCGCCTCTGATTTCTCCTCTTCAACTGCACTACTTTGACTCTCAACCGATTGTCCTTCTTCTGGCTCATTATCCAAGTTAATTGCACATTCCAAGCCACTAAAACCTATCTCGCTTTCCATCGCAACCTTCTCATATTTCAAAGAAACCAGACTGTCGCCGCCTGAATCAGACCAGAACTTACCCAAATCCTTATCAAGACTTCCGTTTTCCCCAATTTCTTCAAAGCTCACTCGGCCCTGAGCATCCAACCCACTAACTTTCTCATCCACAGCTTCCATTTCTCCAGCCCTTCCACAACCCACATGGCCTTTCTCACTTTCCACAAAACCCAATTCTTTTTTACCCTCAAAATCATTACTTTTTCGGTCATCGGACCGATCACTTGCCGAATCGGACCAAAACCCACCCGATTCTTTTCCACCATATTGAGTCACGGAACCCGGGTCAATCCAACTGGGGTTGTCGGACTCAACCGAACCGTCTTCGCTGACATCAATCACCGCCTTACCATACCCCAACTTCCCATGATTATCCAGGGAGAAGTAATCAGGCCTGATCATACCTTCGGCGTGCACATCGATTCCCTCGAAGCTCCTAGGGCTATCAATCGAGTCGTCTGAGTTAACCAGGGTAGGGTCCGAGCTGTTTAGCACCTCCCAGTCCTGCAACTCACCAACTTCTCCTCGTCCTCCGTCCATGGCGGGAATTGATTGGCGGGTATTCGGAACCGGAGGAAATGATAGAAACTCAATAGAACAGTATCAAATTAACAAACCCTAACCCAAAATCTAAATAGAGTAAGCCATACCCTGACCGTGACCAAAGGGAAATGAGGTTTCTTTTCCTTGTTGGGGTGTTGGATTGGCAACGAAAAGCAAAGACAGAGTGTTTTTATTCGTAAACCACACACAAATACAGGTACCCTTTTATTCCCAATTCCCACAGATTACACCCTCCTCCTTATTTTGATATTTTGAGCAGAGCGATGATGATTGATGAGGACTAAGATTCACCCGTTGTTGAAGCTGGGCCACCTGTGGTGTTGAAGAATCGGGATAACACAAAAGATAAAAGCAAGAGGTCAAGTTCGTAAATTTCAATACTTTTTGGGAGCTTTGACTTGTGGGATCTTGCCACGTCATGGGTAAAGTGGGATGACGAGTGGTGGAACATTGGCCCTCTTTAGAATAAAATGACTTATACAGACACGGGTGTACTGTTGTAGTGCCGTTTCGTGTTACTCGTGTTATTGGAATAGAGAAATAAGTTTTTACAAAGCATTTCATTGATACTAAAACATTACGTGCGGTGTATCCGTGTTGTAAATTGTAGGGGAGAATTTTGAGATGTCCTTTTCTTGACGGAGTAGTTGGGGGAGGAATTGAAATTGGGGGATTGTTGGAGGAAAGGAAGGAGTCGGCTCCAAGACAACCCCACACCTCCGATTTTTCTTCGGTCCAACCACGGTACCTATTCATGGCTGTTGGATTTAAGTGGTTTTGGTACCTTGACGGCCTGTTGGGGTCTCTCTGAGACAGACCAATTAGGATTGGACGATCGTGTGCTTATTTTCTTGACGAATGTATCTGTGGTGGTCTGTCACTTGGAGTCTCGCATCACATCCCAAATAGATTCTTGTTCTTTTATTTTTTTCGGCGACAATTGAGAATAATAATCAACAATGGATGCGCCGACTTGTTAGATGGTGTGAGCGGTTGGGATTTGGATGGAAAATTGATTGGGAATTAAGAATTTGTAAGGCGAGAGTACATTATTATAAAGACTTTTGTGTTAGTTATATGAATATATATATATATATATATATATATGTATGTATGTATGTATATATATGTGTGTGTTGATTTTTCATACGTACTTTTGTATTATTAGAATAAAACACTATTATGACAATTTATTCATGCCATACAAGTTGATATCGGAAATTAAACCCAACTTCACTCATTTGACCCACTTTTTCTCCAGTTCAAATACCACAGGTTTTGATTTTGCTGGTTTATTCATTGACAGTAGGGTTCTAAAGCAACAGAGAGTGTCACAATTCCAAGAGAGACGCCAAAACCTTGAACCTGCTTTCTACCTACTGTTTCTCTAAGGTTGTGGTAATGTCCACCACCAGCAAATTTACTGCAGAAATTAAGCAATCATAATAGATGCTTCAGCAATTGCTGCCCTCTTGTCTTAAGTTTATACAAGATTCCTAAATGAATCATACAAACGTACCAAATTGTCTAAAACACTAGTGCCCTTCTCTTACACTTAACAAACGTACCAATTGCATGTCTCATTTGTGTCTCTTTATTAGTTTTTTGACATGTGTCTCTTTACTTAAAAGAGACACAAATGAGACATGTAATTGAGTATAGTAGACCCTTGGCCCGAGTAGCAAACTTCGATGGATCGGAAAAGTCTCTCTCTCCGGCCAACATAGGCCACCATCCACGATGCACCACTCTCCACAACAAAATCTCAAGTGATTGAGGGACAAAGCAATTTGTTTTTCTTCACCAACATTATTTTCCCTACTTTTCTACGCTGAAATTTGTTGCTAATAATTACAAGTCTCCTTTCTTTCTGACCTTGGATCTGCATTGTACGCAAATCTAACACAAGTGAAATTCAAGGGATACTCTCCCGCACATTTATTAATCTCAACGGTTCACACACGAAGAAAATATTGTCAAAGGTGAGAAAAGCTCAACAACGCATCACTCAATTTGTTTGGGGGCAAACGGGGAGGTAAGCGTAAAACTCCGTCAAATTTGCTGTCAAAGTTTTCGAATTGAAATTTTGAATGCACAATTTCTTGAGGAAACGGTGATTTTGTATTATCAAGTTCAATCAGCAACATAGCGTCTTTAACAAAATACAGTTTCTAAAGCATACCCACACACGGTGTACCAAAACACAACAAAAAGATGGATAAAAACTTAGGGTAATCTGGTTTGACATCTTTGGCGCCTTCAAACAATAAATTATGATGAACCCAGCCGTTTTTGAACTTCTTCCACAATTCTATCCCTAGAAATTGTGATTTCCTCGGCAGCCTCCATGTCTTTCAATCTCAGAGTCTTATCATTCCGCTCCCGTTCACCCTCAATTATCATCCAAGGGATCCTAGACTCCTTTGCTCGATCAAAGTGTTTCGTCACTCTTTTATTCACCAAGAATTCTGCTTTCACTTTTTCACCCCACAACTCGCTTGATAGCTCTGCTGCTCGTCCTAAATCATCCCCCAATATACTCACTAGGACTTCAGTCTTCGTTGCTCGTGTTCTCTGTATAACAATAATAGCAATAAGATACAAAACAGATCAATGCCTCATACAAGGCTGCAAAACTAAACTACAAGGCAAGGTATAATGCCATGTGGCTCTCCAAGTTATTAACGAAAATATCAATTGACATTATACCCCTAAAATCTGGCATGTAGCCAGCCAAAAAGTCATATACTTAGACGGACAAATATATATAACAAGAAGCCTTAGAATCACACAAGACTTCTTCCCCAAAAAAAGTCCTTTAGTGTTCTAGATATATTGTGACATTGGAAGCAACCAATCCAGAGTGTAGGAGGACACAATCAATATCGCAAGTCACAGAAACACAACATAGATACCTGGTAACATATGACAGATACATACCTATTTGCTCTTTTTTTTTTTTTTTTTAAACACCCAACCCATCTACCAATGGCAATTCCTTGCTCTAAACTAAAACAGGATTCAAAGAAAAACACTAGGGATGCTGAACAAATGGAAAGATGGCTCTAGAATAACTAGATCTGGCACCAAAATAACGAGTTTTAGTTTCCTTGAAGCACCAATGTGAGAATACTGATTTTCCACTTTATTTCCTTTTAACCTTTGGGTTTATTTCAGCTTCGGTTTCTTTCTAGAAAAGGTAAAAAAGAAAGAGAGTTGAAGTTGTGGGTTAGTATAGGAAATGGATAAATTATTCTCGAGTAAGCAGTCATCTGTGCACATCACATGATTAATTCAGTTAAATTCATCGATAGAAGTTTGGATTTGGATCAACCAACCAAAATTCAGGAACCAAAATGACATTATATAAAGTTTAGGGACTAAACTAAGATATGGACCAGCGCTAGGAAGGCATAGTGCAACTTAACCAAAGAAATGTATAACCTACTGAATTTATAGTTCATAAAATTTTGTTCTATTAATTACCCACTTGGGGGAATAGGATTTGAAGTGCTGTCACTACCAATCAGATTATAACCCAACAATAACATTCACCCAGAACACAAGTATACTATTAATCGACAAATGCACAGAAACATGTGAATTGTCACCTGATTTTGGTCTTTGTTAAGCTGCTCCATTATATTAAATACTCGTTCAATTCCAAGGCTGACACCAACAGCTGGAACCGGCTTTGTACCAAACATCCCTATAAGGTTGTCATAGCGTCCACCAGCAGCAATTGAACCAACCTGATAACAAGATAATATAGGTTGAAACACATAAGTCAAGGTGAGGAAGAAAAGGGAATACGCCATTTATTATTACTTGCACAGTTCATCTGAATTGAAATTTTGGAAAAATGTCACTGAAAGATTATACAAGGCAAATGAGACGTGTTATGCAAACAGCAATAACACACAAATGAATGCAAAAGAATTTCACTACAGCATTTACATAATTTTACCTGGGCACCCCCCTTAAAAACAGCTTCAAATATTACTCCAGTATAATAATCGAGACCCCTTGCAAGACTTAAGTCAAAAGCCACTTTTCCTATGCACTTTGATTTTTCCAAAGCATTGAATAATATCCCCAGGTCATTCAATGCATCTACCGATGAACTGTTTTCTAAGAACTTGCTGCCTTCCTGTTTAAGCTTACTTAAAAGTTCCAGAGGATGTCCACGCTCTTTTACAAAAGCACCAATTTTGTCTGCTGTCTCAACACTTAAGCCCTTCTCTTCCACCTAAAAAAATTCAAAGATGCCAAATATAAAATTATATTCGGGTAAGAGAAAATAAGTCAATAATATGAAAAATGACATGAACCAAGACAAACAATAAAGGATAGAAATGAAAATGTATACCCGACAATTACAGAGAAAAGCATGAAATACGGTTTATTCATAATTCGGGCAGACAAATGTTTTGCCATCCAGTTATTTGGAACTCAAAACCTACTTTTTAAAATCAATACCATTCAGTGTTTTGAGAGTGAAAAATTAATTATCAATCAAACTTTTGGGTTGGTAGTTACAGGACCAAAAGCTTAACCTCATGGTGGAGACTTCAGCCATCCATCAGGCAATAATACAAATACAGATACTAACCAGGAAAACTTCCCAACTAGACAGCCATTCCTTGTCAAGAAGCAGACACATTAGAACTATTATCATATTTCATTCACAACAAAGTCTTCCTCCTACTTGGTTTCAGCTAGCATTTCGTAAAATCAATCTTATGTAATAATCATTGTTCTGTTAAGTTATAAATGAGGAACATCCTCCTTTTATATATGGGATTACTACCAACTACTAGGGTCAGCTTGCTAAGTACTTCATAAGACAATATTATGCAGTAATTAATGTTCTGTTAAGTTTTTCATACTGAATTACAAATAAAAGCAAAGAGACTGGGATGAAATGTAACTCAAGCGAACACATGCAGAGCATAGAAACAAACAAGCCCAAGATACAGCAATGTAACTCAAGCATACACATGGGAAATCAGTTGCAATTTTTGAGTCTTTACCATTTCATTTTTTATCTGCTCAAAAGACTGCTTGTCTAACTTGTCAATACTTGAACAAATAGTTCTGAATTTTTCAGGAGGCACTCCACAGATTTCCAACATTCCATCCAGCAACTTTCGGTGATTCAATTTAATCTGTATAATAAACAGTGACAAACAAATGTAAACTCAAGTTGAGCCTGAAAAAATTAGGCATGCCAAAATAATTGCTCACATTATGATGCAGATGCTACTAAACAAAATAACGTCCATTTTGTTTAAAGATTCAAAATGTTATGCACTTATAGAATAATAATGCATGTAAGGAATCAACATCCATATTCCACAATTTTAGAGTTTAAGCCAGAAAAATAAGGCATAACAAAATAATTGCTCATATTATGACACAGATGCTACTAAACAAATAAACATCCATTTTGTTGAAGAATTCAAAATGTTATGCAGTTACAGAATAATCATACATGTAAGAAATCAACATACATATTCCACAATTTTATTAACCAAAAAAAAAAAAAAAAAAGGAAAAAGAAGAAGAAAATATTGTAGTTGAGCTCCTGCCAACTAATTTAAGCGCAGCATGTAAGATCAGTATAAACACAAATTTTACTGCAATGGACCAAGTTAGGATATCCTTGATTTTTAAAAATCATAAAAGCAAATAACTATAACTCCATTACGTCTCAGACATGATTTTACGTAAAAATCATACAGCTCAAGGATATACACATATGGAAGTGATCTACAATTAGGATGTAAAATGCAAGCAAACATGCAGTCAAAATTGATAGACTCTAAGACATTATATAATGTTTTATCAATTAATCTATATCATATTTACATCTGTTAGAAGAAAAAAAAAAACACTTTACTATGAAACCATACAGCGGAATGAGCGGATGTGATCCTGGAATAATTTTACTTTTCTACTGAGCAAAATGAATTCCAAAACAACCAATTGGAAGTCTGAATAATTGCAGTGTAGGAAGCACTTCATGGAGAGTCTACATTACATTTAGGTACATGTTACATATGCTTCTTTTACAAGTTGACGACTCAAAGACCAAGTCAAAATCCATCTCTCCATAATTGCTCTACAACAAGATTGAAGGGTTTATTAAAGAATAGAATGAGTCTTGTTTCTGTATTCATACTAACATGAATCATTACAGTGAGACGGACACTTTGCTTTTTACTTTTTCTATTGTTACCGTATTGATTGCATTTATGAAGTTTATTCCTCACCATGAACCAATATGCTTCACCCTCAAAAGAATTTCCAGTCATTTCCAATTTAACAAAAATTTGTACGCAACGACATAAACAGAGGGTAAAAATGAAAAGTTACCTCATAATCTCCAATGTTCAGCTCATCAAGAAGTTCTGTCAAAATCTTAATAACTTCGAAATCTGGCCCCATTTTTTCAAATTGGCCAGCAATATCAAAGTCGCACTGGTAAAATTCACGATATCGTCCTTTGGACGGATTGTCTCTTCTGTAGACCTTTGCTATTTGGTATCTTTTGTAAGATGTGATACCATTCATAGCTACATATCTAGCAAATGGAACAGTTAGATCATATCGTAGTGATAAAAGCTCTCCTCCCTGAGGAAAAGATAAACACAAACCCCATTAGACATAAGTGATTATTTCAGTTTTATTGTCAAACTATAACAACATTGTAACATAGCTGCTAGAAACCTAAAAGAAGTAGTTATAAGGAAGAAACAGAAGAATATCAAGGCCCTTGTCAAATGATAATAGGCAATTCCCCGATTGATACATGAAACCATACCCGTCACAAAAATACAACAATACCCGTGAAAGTTTAAAAAGGATAAAATTACGAGCAAGATGCAACCAACACAAGGTCATACAAGGTTATCCCTATAGCCAATTCCTTAGGAAAACCACAAAAGAAAATCTAAGGAGTAGCTCCCTAGCTCATGCACATAAACCTAAAAGGCCTTTTGACGTAATATTTCATAGCCAAATTAAGAAACACTTCATGAAACTTAAAGAAAAATATATTTACAATGGTTAATTATATCAGCACAAAACTAGGTCAAAGCCTTGGACTCGACAGTCCAAATGCCTATCTGGAATGCTGTTCTTGGTTAGAATACTTCACGATTTTTCGAAATACTAAAGGATCACCCAAGAAATTCCGAGTACAAAAAGTGATCTTCGGCTAAAATAGAGCGAGTACTAAGAATCAAACTGAGTTAAGCTTTTATTCCCACCCCCTCTTCACACTGCATTTGTACGAGTCATGACAAGAAAAAACATAGAAATTAACTATGAAACATAAAAGCAAAACTCCACTTAAATTGACAACAGTTTAAATGGAGAAAGTACCTGGTCAGCAAGATCATAAATCAATTTCGAATCTTCCCCATATTTCCCCATCAGGGTTTCTCTCAATTCAAAAACTGGAGTGTCAAGGGCTGTGGCACCATGCCTCTGAAAGACCCCTACAATTATTGAGAATGCTTTCTCTCTTACTGCCATTTGTTCTTTTGAGAAGTCACGAGTACCCTAGGATTTGCAATAATATATACAAGGTCAGAATGCTAGTAAGTCCACTCATCACAACCCCAAAAACAAAATCTCATAAAATCAGTTGAAAAAAAAGAACATAATCTGCAAAGGCAACTGCAACAGCATCCTGAGTATGGTTTCTTGAAGATGCATATTCACACAATTGTAAAAAGCTTTCAATTCTTTGCAAATGATCACGGATGACGGATTACAGATTCAAACTTCTGTTTGTATCGAACTACAACGGTGCAATATCTTCTAAGAAAACTCACTTCTTTTCAAGGACAACACAAAGTAAGAGGTAGATAGTAATAACCACACATGGGTATCCTGACAAACACAAACACAGTTTCCCAAATAAAAAGGTAAAACAAAACGATAAGAAAAGAATGAAATTAATTTTCTACTACAAATCAATGAAATAATGTGGATTAGAGAAAATACTCCGGGACAGATATGATATGTCATTAATGATCCACTGTTATCAAATATTGACATATCCCATAACAGCATAAGATATATGTGTACATCAATTACACAGATAGATAGGGACTAGTTATATATCCCTCTTGGGTTTTCAATTATTAAAATATGATGGACTAGTTAGATAGGATAATTGATTCTAGATTTCTCTACAAAAAAGTCAGATGTATCAAGTAAGAGAGCTAAGGAGCAGGATAAATGTACAGGTTATGGGTAATGTATAAATCAAATAGATGAGCGTAGACTGGTGTAAAAAATATTTAGCCCTGAGTTACTGATTGAAAACTTGATTCTCCATCAACATGTATTGAAATGCTACAGAACTGAATTGTTAACAACATTATTTCATAGATTTCTTAGTTTATTAACCATCCAACATACATTCTGCAAACACTAGTTCAGGGATCAAGTAAACTTACGAGCCACAAACTAGTAAAAGGTGAACAAACTGCATTAATTGTAACTTAAGTAAGTATTATAATAATTTCAGTCCAGCCTACTCTGCTTCCTTCCCAACTAAGCACGTGTTTCCATTCTAAACTAAAGTGTGGTAAGCCAAATTCTTTTAAGAGAGATACTAATATGGACCATCTGGAAATAAAAGAAACACGGAAAAAAAAAATTCTTGATAGGTTTCAAAAAACAAGATCCTATACTAATTTCAAAACCAATAACTAGCCACATATATAAAATTCAAAGTTGTAAAGGGTTAAAAATGATTGCTAACTTTTAAAAGTTTATGTTGATGTAAAAACTCGCTCTAAGAGTGCTTTTAAAGATGATTACTTAAACAACTTCACAATTAGGGGGTACAAGTAACGATCAACTTAGCAGAACTTTTGTCAAACTTTCAATTTCATCTTTTTTCATTATCCACAGCCACCAATCAAGTAACACATGAAAATCAATCCGTTAATCATCTTGAATCATATCTGATCAACTATACTTTAGATTAAATGTCATGAGTACTGGAATCTTACCTTTGCAATCTTTGGGAGTCTTCTACTCTCATTGCTTTCCACTATCTCCTTCACTTTGCTCAAAAAACAATCAAATTCCGGGTTCTTGAGGTCAAAAAACAATAAAAACTCGTCCGCCCAATTTACCAACAACCCCAAACTATCAACAGCATTTCCTCCCTTGCCCTGCAACCTATCTTTAATCAACTGTACTACAACACCAGTCCCTTTACCCAAAACCACCTTCTTCTTCTTCTTCTCACTCCTCTTGTCCACTTTCACATCCCCTCCTCCATTCACTTCACTACCTTCACTCTTGTTCAACTCAGCTCCCTCAAGCGCCACAAATGCCATTAATGCCTCCCAAGTCACAATCTTCCACACAATTCCCATCAACACATTCACTTCGCAAGCAAACTTATCATAATTCTCTTCCGCCTCAGAACTCAATTGGGAAACCAAGTTGTACCCACTTCTCAAGCTTTCGCTACTTGGGCATTTCTTCTCAAACAATGCGACCAAACTTGACCTTAAATCCTCACTCCCCACCTCATCCACAATCATCTTCACACGGGACAAACTACGGTCACCCAAGTGATAAAGCGCCAAAGCCACTGACAACAAAGCGGTCCCCACTGTCCAGGGACTACCTACCTCCCCGCCAGAATTCAGCACCGTTCGAGTCGTGGAGTGCACAGATTTCACTTGCTCTCTCAATTTCGCGTGAATTTGGGGGATTCCCAACACCGTTCCAATTTGAAGCTTACCCACTAACTTAGACCCATTGAGCAAGACTTTCAAATCACTGGCCACCGCAATCACCTCTTTCGAGGCATACCCATCCCCTGAATCCATCGAATTAAATGCCGTTATGTCGGCCTTCAAAGCCTCGCAAGAAATCGCCGCCACTGCATCGGAAAAAGTAGACAAAGTGGCGGACTGGTGGTCCAGAAGCGCACATATCGCGCACACAGCAGAGGATAACTTGGGTTCCTCCAACGCAAGAGCCTCCTCTTCTGTCAAATCGAGCGATCCGAGCTCCAATCCTGGGGAACTGAGGGTTCTGGCGATTCGAACAGGAAGATCACTACGAATGTTGGGGGAACCGGCAAGAGAGAGGAGCTTGCTGAGAAGGACGACGAGGGAGGCTCTGGATTCTACAACGGTTGGGAGGGAGGGGAGGAAAGAGAAGAGGTTGTGGGCGTTGAGAGGCGACGAGGAGGAGGCGAACCGATTGAGCACCGACGAGTCGATGCGAGGCTTAGCGAGGCCTTCGGCTATGGCGTAGACGGATGAGGACGACAGAGACGAGCCCCTACCTCCTACTGTTATCACTGGCAGCTTCGCCATTGTCGGAGCTCAGAGAGAAAGAGACGGCGAGAGGAGAGGTTTAGCCGGTTTCCGAAGTAGGGTTTTTCAGCAGCCACATCATGTCATCAAGTAGCCACATCATATTATCATGTGGCCACGTCATGTCATCACGTGGTTTAAAGGTTGGTCTCCTGGCATTAACCATCATTTATCGCGAAGCCGCCAACGCACTAAAAACCCACCCAAAATCTCTCTTCTTTTTTCGTGGAGGCAGCAGCCATGGCGTCCCTCTTCTCGGCGATCTCCAGTAATCCCGGCCACACACTCTCCCCCAACGCAATGGCCCACGACGCCAAGCCCAGGAAGCTCTGCTACTCTCATTGCCCCACATTTCTTCTCCCTCCTCACCGCTCTCCCATTTGCAGGTAGTCAATTTTTTTTCTTTTCTGGATTCCATTTTCTGTTTGTTTCCCGAGAAAATGGAAGAGCTTTGTGTATACCGAGAAGCGAAAGCACAGCGGAAAATGGAAATGTTTTCCAAGGGATGTTGGGACCTTTTTTGTTCCTTTGTCTAATTGTTGTTTGGTGCTGGTACCTTTAGTTAATTCATTGTTAGTTCAGTTTTTGTTTTATTTTAATTGCGAGCACGCCCGAAAGAGATAGTATCGCATTGCTTCAATCTGGATGAATTTTCTATTTGCTTGATGTCACCGTCGTTTCCAAGTAGTTGTTTTTTTCTTTGAACATTCTTGCTTTCTATATTGACTAGTATTGAATTTGATTACATATCACAACTAACATGACCAAAGTAGGTACTTTCAACCTTCAAGATAGATGTTCAATTTTCTATCACAGTTTTGCATTTTACTTTGAGAAATTTACTTTTTATTGTGCAGTTAAACAGTCCTTTTTTTATCATCCTCCTTTTTCACTTCTAAAATTAGTGATACAACTTTTGATTATCTTAAGTTATTTATTAATTTACGAGGAGGTTTGCTGCCTTTTGCAGAAGGGGTTTTGTTTCGGGGCTGGAAAGGAAAAGGACACTGAAAACCCGTATCTTTGCATCAGTCACTGGTTCATTTCCCATACTTTTCTATAACTCTTCATATATTTCTCTAAGGGTCTTGTATGTTTAACTTTTCATCTAACTCTAGTTTCCTTTCCTTTATTAGTAGATACTCCAGTAAATGCATCCCCTGAAAAAGTTCAGTTTCCAAAAGGTGACAGCTGGTCTGTTCATAAATTTGGCGGTACTTGTGTGGGGAGTTCAGAAAGAATTAAGAATGTTGCAAAAATAATTCTTAGTGATGATTCAGAGAGGAAGTTTGTAGTTGTCTCTGCAATGTCCAAGGTAACAGATATGATGTATGATCTTATCTACAAGGCTCAGTCACGAGATGAGGCCTACATATCTGCATTAGATGTGGTTTTAGAAAAGCACAAATGTACAGCTCTTGATCTACTTGATGGGGATGATCTTAGTAGTTTCTTAGCACAATTGTATCACGACATCAGTAACCTGAAAGCGATGCTTCGTGCTATATACATTGGTACTACACTTCTCTCTCTCTCTCTCTCTCTCTCTCTCTCTCTCTCTCTTTATTCATTTATTATTTTCCACCAAACATCAGGACATTAGTGGCTCTCTATCTATATAAACTCTAATGGATTTTCACAAAAAGTAAATTTGTTGTGTAATTTCAACAGTTCCTATCAGAATTTAAACAGTTCATGTTTAGTATTGTATTGTGTTTGTGTTTATATTACAAACAATATGAGCCACTGTTTTCCTTCATAGAAAGACTAATTCTTTTATATGAATTCTCAGTAGTGTGGAATGGAGTTAATGACTTCTGTAATTCTTCCAATTTTGCTTCCTGATTAATTACAATACATTAGCCGAATGGATGAAATTAAATAGAAGGGTTAGTGCCCTAACATCAGCAATTTCTGTAATTGTGAATTTGTTATTTTTCCTAGTCTTAGCTGTTGTGCCACTTAATTTGGATTTACTGGTTAATTTTCTTAGTGTCCACTCTTCTAAGTTTGGATAAACTTTGAGGTCGGAGCTTATCGGGTTGACTATTTTCCTTACTTATGGCAGCTGGTCATGCGACAGAATCATTCACAGAATTTGTTGTAGGACATGGAGAGTTATGGTCTGCGCAGATGCTGTCATGTGTTATTAGAAAGGTATATTGGTGGCCTGTCAGTTTTCAAGGGCATTTGCTGAATGTCACTTTTCCTAGTTTTCTAATATATTAATATTTTTTTATATTTCCTTCTGCAGAATGGGGTAGATTGCAATTGGATGGATACAAGGGAAGTCCTTATTGTGAATCCTACAAGTTCTAATCAAGTTGATCCTGATTTCAAGGCATCTGAAGACAGACTTGAGAAATGGTATTCCAAAAATCCATCAAAAACAATCATAGCTACCGGCTTTATTGCTAGCACACCTCAAAATATTCCTACTACTTTGAAGAGAGATGGAAGTGACTTCTCTGCAGCTATCATGGGTGCTCTATTCAAGGCTCGTCAAGTCACAATTTGGACAGATGTTGATGGAGTCTATAGTGCAGATCCCAGAAAGGGTTCGTATTGCCTTTGTATTTGGTAAACAGTATAAAATATCATAACTTTTAATAGCTATACATATAAATACAGGTGCACATTTTTTTGGGAGAATAATTGGTTGATGCCATTTTGAGAAAGTTAAAAATGTTACTGAGTTACTGTGGGATTTAACTAATGATAAGAAATCTCCATCTGCAGTCAGTGAGGCAGTGATTCTGAAGACTTTGTCTTATCAAGAAGCCTGGGAAATGGTGAACCACACTACTCACCATCAAAGTTTCTGAGATTGGTGCGTTTACAATTATGACATTTAATATACATGTATGTGCAGTCTTATTTTGGGGCAAATGTTCTGCATCCACGCACTATCATCCCAGTGATGCGATATGACATTCCAATTATAATAAGGAACATTTTCAACCTTGCTGCACCTGGAACAAAAATTTGTCGCTCTACTGGGGATGAAACTGCCCAGGGTTTGGAGTCGTTTGTCAAAGGGTTTGCCACAATAGACAACTTGGCTCTTGTCAATGTGGAAGGGTGAGCTTTGCATTACAGTGATTGTTGATGGATTTGAATTAATATTTACTTTCCCCCATTTTTGTAAGATTCTCCTTTGTTTATCACAGAACTGGAATGGCTGGTGTTCCTGGTACAGCCAGTGCTATCTTTAGTGCTGTAAAAGATGTTGGGGCTAATGTTATTATGATATCTCAGGTTACTTCATCCTCTGAATCCATCATGTTCATGGCATGCTGATAGAGTAACACATCTATGATGCTTAATGTTAGTGATGATTCACTGTAGGCTAGTAGTGAGCACTCCGTGTGCTTTGCTGTCCCTGAGAAGGAAGTGAATGCTGTTTCTGAGTTACTGCAGTCTAGATTTCGTGAGGCTTTGAATGCTGGGCGTCTTTCTCAGGTGCTTACTCTTTATTTGACTAATTTTCTTGGCCAGGTTGCTTGATACTTGCCTTAAGCAGATCAAGGACAATGTACTGACATTTACAATTAGTTTATTGTTTATTTACTAATGAAAAACCTATTGGACCCACATTTTGTGGATAAGTTAAAAAATTACAGCGTACAAGAAGAGTTGAAAATGGTGACATGAATTTTAATGTCAAAGCCTGTTGGTTTTATATTCAGATTTGTTTGTTTCCTTGTGAATACTGAAATTGCACTCTATTTCATTTTTATTATTGAATGGATCTTTGGTTCATTTTTATACCAATTTCTGGCACCTCCTCCCTCTCAGGTTCAAGTCATTCCAAACTGTAGTATTTTGGCAACAGTTGGCCAAAAAATGGCCAGTACTCCTGGAGTTAGTGCAACTCTTTTCAATGCACTGGCAAAGGTTAGGGATTTATTATATTCTATTAATTTTAGCAACAAGTTGGACTATTATATTGGATTTTAACAATTCATGGTTTGTATACTGGTTTACAATGTGGGCTATTGTAGTCTTTGATTCTCATAATCCATTATTACATTATGAAGGGATGTAAATTGTTTTATTAAATGCAGGCAAACATTAATGTGCGTGCCATTGCTCAAGGTTGTTCTGAGTACAATATTACTGTAGTTGTAAAGCGGGAGGATTGTATTAGGGCTCTGAGAGCTGTCCATTCAAGATTCTATCATTCAAGGACCACAATAGCAATGGGCATCATCGGACCTGGTCTGATTGGTGCCACATTGCTAGATCAATTAAGGGATCAGGTACATTATTTCTCCTTTTCTTTTGTTATTATCTGGGTTTTGTACAATATAGCACATGTAATCTGTCAATGAAAATTCTTCATGGCACTTAGAAACTGAAAACTTAGAAGAGAGATTGTATCGTTCTGTGTGCTTTGTTGGTGGCCTTTTTCAGTTTTTGCATATTAGTACCCATCCTAGTCGGATTTAGTTTAGAGAGCAGCAAGATTTTGAATTGTACTGAATCCATTCATGTCCTGTTTATGAGGTGAGATGGGGGTTGCTTGTGCACAGAAAATACAGCCAAATGAATAGTAAAAAATATTCTGAGTGCATGCATGTTGTTCATTTACAGCCACATACAAGTTAAAATAGTTTCATGGCCCAACCAATTGAGTTATTCTCCCTAAATTTATCATCTTTGTCATAAGTTTATAGTTGCCTCCTCTCTCTCCTTCCCACACTCGCACACACTTTGCTCTGATTTTACTATCAAAGTTATATATTGCTTCTCTTACTAACCAAACTTTGATGAACACCAGGTGTTTTGAATTTCTTTCATATGGTTGGGCAAATCATTAAAATTGAAATTTTCAAATCTTTGCAGACAACTACCCTCAAGGAAGAGTTTAACATTGATTTGCGTGTTATGGGAATCACTGGCTCACGGACAATGCTTTTGAGTGAGGCGTAAGTTAAAAAGCTTTCAATGGAATATCATTTAATCAAATGCTTTGCATAATCTGAAGTAGACCTTCTAATGGTGGTGGTCAAATTCATACATGTCTTTAATGAAATGTTTTTGAATTGATAATTGACCAACATGCTTCTTTTTAAGTAGTGGAAATTGCCTCGTTCTACAGTCCAATTACTATATATGCAGAACTTCAAAAGTTAGTTCTCCTTGTTATTCTTTTTGAATTTCAACCTTTTCCGTTGTAATTTTTTCTATGTTTACAACAACAACAACAACAAAGCGTTATCCAACTAAGTGGGGTCGGCTGTATGAATCCTAGAATGCCACTACGCTCGGTTTTGCACCCAGCCTTTCGTTAGCTACAAATACTCCATGTCTTTTCTTAAAGTCTATGTCCAACTCTTCCTAGGTCTTGCTCTACCCTTTTTCCCATGAGCCTCTATCTCATAAGGTCATCCATGTCTTTGTATAGGTTGGCAGTAATTAGTTAAATACATTTACTCCTCAAATCATTCACTCTATAGTTTCACTTCCAGGAACCCTAATCTTTTTATTTTTCGTTGTTGTAGGGGTGTTGACTTATCTAGATGGAGAGAACTCCAAAAAGAGAAAGGAGTAGTAGCAGATATGGAAAAGTTTGTGCAGCATGTACATGGGAATCATTTTATTCCGAATACTGTTTTGGTTGACTGCACAGCTGACTCTAGTATTGCAAGCCATTACTATGACTGGTTGCGGAAAGGAATTCATGTAGTCACTCCCAACAAAAAGGCAAACTCAGGGCCACTTGATCAAGTAGTCTCTCTTTTTATACTGCAAATTTCTTTCGAGTGTTTTTTCTTTGGTGATATCTAATTGCAAATTCTTGTTTCAGTAGTATGAATAATTCCAATTAACTGAGAAAGAACAAGAACATCAACCATTTTTTTATTAGTTCAACTACCCAAGTGCGTTTATGTGGTTTTCATTAATATTTTGCATCCAAAACCCATGAAAGTGGGATATCTCTTTTTTTACACAGTTATCAAGCCATGATTATGCGCATTTATGGTCTCCACCAAATCTGTTTTTCAAGTTTCATATTTCCAGTTCTTTATCAATTTATTATTTTCATTTTTGAGATGTGAACGATGAGTTTTGGTTCCTAACACTTGGGTTTTACATTTCGAGGAGAGACTTCAGTAATACCTTGTTGTCTGAACAAAATGGTGATAACATCAGCTATTTACATGTGTAATTATTCTAATAATCGTGCTTAGATCTCCAGAAATGTTTATGCAAATGCTAAGTGATACAATGTTAATATAAATTTGACTTCCTTCTTTACTATGAAAGATCCCAATATTTGTCTTTCGAATTTAGGGTGGGGTGTATTGGGATGTTGAGGGATTTTAATGGATTTATAGTCTGGTAGTGTGTGTAGTGTTGACTATAGTAGGAATTAAACTCAGCTCGGTTGCTAAATTTGTTTTTTTAAGGATTTTATTTTGAGTTCACACTTGGACCTTCATATCCATTTCATATTTTTAGCATACTATTTTGTTTGATCTGCTTGACTTGAATCCATCTGCAGCATTACCATATACTGACTTGCAGGAAAAAAGAAGCTATTATTTCTGTTTAATTTTGTGTTACTCTAATTTAGTTTCTGTTTGAGAAGAATGCATTAATAGTGTTCATATCTTGTGTATTCTGTTTTTGGTGTTTCACTAATAATGACATTGCTTTGGTTCATGTCCAGTATTTGAAATTACGAGCTCTTCAACGGCAATCATATACACATTACTTCTATGAAGCTACTGTTGGAGCTGGTCTGCCAATTATTAATACATTACAAGGTCTCCTGGAAACTGGAGACAAAATATTGCGCATTGAAGGCATCTTCAGGTATGTAAAATCCCAGTGCAAATTAAAAATATTACCAGAGTAGTTCCTCACTTTTTAAATGGAGTAGTTCCTTTTTTCACGCTTGTAAAATCCCAATGTCTGTAAATGCACACCTCTTATGACTTTTAACACAAGTCTTGCTTCTACCCTTTGATGTTGCAGTGGTACTTTGAGTTATATCTACAACAATTTCACTGGAGGACGCACTTTTAGTGAGGTGGTGGCTGAAGCAAAGCAGGCAGGTTATACTGAGCCGGATCCAAGGGATGATCTTTCTGGAACAGATGTTTGTAGAAAGGTACTATGTGCTAATTTTTTGTCTGCTTAGGCTTACATGTTTTGGTTATTTAATCAGTTTTGAGTTCTTCAATTTTGAATGAGACCCTATAGTTTGTGTTATTAACAAGAGATCAAAGGCATCTTTGTGCTGCTTTTACCCCAAGGCCAAAATCCAATCAGATATCTTGTGATTTTTCGTTGTACTGTCTGAGATTTGCTGCCTAAGCAACACCATAAAAAATGCAGGTCATAATTCTTGCAAGGGAATCTGGTCTTAAGCTGGAACTCTCTGACATCCCTGTTGAAAGCCTTGTGCCGGAACCCTTGAAGGTAAACCGTAAAATCATATTCTAATATATGTTACCAAGTGTAAAAGTTTACCATTGATGTGGAATTTTCGTGATCTGTTTTCAGGATAGTGCATCAGCCGAGGAATTCATGCAAAAACTTCCTCAATTCGATCAAGAGATGAGTAAGAAAAGACAGATTGCTGAGGATGCAGGAGGAGTAAGTACCTCTAATGTGCATTTATTCTCTTATTCCTGTTTTATCACAATCTTAATCTAGCCATTGTTTTCCTCTGATGCCACATTAATTTTTGACATGCACTATGGATTTTTATTGGCCATACTAGTTAGAAAATGTGGATTTTTTTTTATCCTCCGAGTTCTCTGGGCAGGGATATGTAACTGTATATAATATAGTAGATGACGAGTGTTCCCCCTTACCCTTGGTTTTTTGTTTTTGATTTGTTTATATGATTCTCATCTTCCCTCCTGACTTTTTGATGTTTAAAGGTCTTGAGATACGTTGGAGTGGTTGACATGGTCAATCAGAAAGGGGAAGTGAAGCTGCAGAAGTACAAGAATGATCATCCTTTCGCTCAACTATCCGGGGCAGATAATATAATTGCGTTCACAACAACTAGATACAAAGATCAGCCCCTAATAGTTCGTGGGCCTGGTGCTGGTGCTGAAGTCACTGCTGGCGGTGTCTTCAGTGACCTGTTGCGGCTTGCTTCATACCTTGGTGCCCCGTCATAGGTGGGAAGCCTGTTGCCGCAAGATTGAAATATTGTGCAACACGGCCTGAGTAGCGTAGCTTTTTAAGATGAGGATCTTTTGTGGCTCCTGATAAGTGTAGCTTTTTTAGATGAGGTTCTAACATAAAACAACGTGTTATTTGTCTCCTGATACCGTCTCATGTCCCTTTCTATGACGAAACTAAAACGAAAAGGAATAAGAAGCAAGGTTTTTAATGTATGACCTTGAAAGTGTTAACATGAATTATTTGTGCATTTCACTTTTGGCCCTACAGCCATTCAAGAAATTAATATTTTAATGAACAATGTCAGACCATTTTTCTTATCATCTCCAACTGAGGGGCCAAAGGGTCATAGGCCAAACATAGCCTTGTCACAAAAAATCATACGGAGGGGGCCAAAGGGTTATAGGGTCAAACATAATTTATTATTTTAATTGAATGAATATGGTTACTTATTTTCAATTACCTTAATAATTTTACGTTATGGATTGTCAATAATTTTTCGAGATGGAATCTCAATAATTGTACGTCTCAATTTCGAGTGACACGTGTCGATATGTGAGTAATTTTTATGTTGTTAAATGTTTATTATTTATGTTATATAATTTTTATGTTGTTTAACGTTACTTAACGTTATTTAATATTGTTTAATGTTGTTTCATGTTACTTAATGTTAT
This sequence comes from Pyrus communis, assembly GCF_041283825.1. Classification (NCBI taxonomy): domain Eukaryota; kingdom Viridiplantae; phylum Streptophyta; class Magnoliopsida; order Rosales; family Rosaceae; genus Pyrus; species Pyrus communis. Next base: position 479,642 of record NC_142574.1, read on the forward strand.
TTAATGTTGTTTAATGGCTTAGGAAGCTATAGGAAAAAAAAATAGAATTTTTAAATTTTTTCTAAAAAAATTTGTATTAAAAAAAAACTGTAAAAAAAAAAATTCAAATATAATGGCTTGTTGACATTAGCTAGTCGTTGGTTTAAAAATTTTGGCCCAGCCCGAGGCCGGTTGGCTGGCTGGCTAGCTAAGTTGGGCCAACTAGTTGGCCCTTTTCTCCTTTTTTTGGCCCGGTGGGGCCCACGAGCCATTTGGCCTAGCCCTCGGTTGGAGATGGTTTTCGTGTCATTTTGGGCTATTTTCAGCCCTCTGGGTGGATTGTTTAATGTTACTTAATCTCTATTAATTAATAAAACCCTCTTTGTCAACCAAAAGAGGGTGAAAGAACAAATTAGTTTTCTATCACACAAAAAAAATGATGGGCAATAATATAATTTCACAGATCCAAATTTTACCTTTTTTTTTTATTGAAACCTCACCTACATGTGATGTTAAAATACCTCCAATATTAAAAATAAAATAAAAAACCTCCCACTCCCCCACATTCTCTCTCTCTCTCTCTCTCCTTCTCATTTTCTAAAAAAATGTGTTCATACATACAAAGTGTGTAGGCAAATGCTAGTGTTATTTAATATTGTTTAATTTTGTTTAATGTTACTTAATGTTATTTAATGTTAAATGAATTAGGAAGTTATAGGGAAAAAAAATAGAATTTTTAAATTTTTTCTAAAAAAAATTATTAAAAAAAAAAGAATTGTAAAAAAAAAATTTCAAATATAACGGCTTGTTGACGTCAGCTAGCCGTTGGTTTCAAATATTTGGCCTGGCTCGAGGTTGGCTAGCTGGCTGGGTTGGGCCAGCCGGTTGACCCTTTTCTCCTTTTTTGGCCTGGTGCGGCCCACGAGCCATTTGGCCTAGCCCTCGGTTGAAGACAGTTTGCGTGTCATTTTGAGCTATTTTCGGCCCACTGGCCAGATTGGTTGGAGATGGCCTTAGCTGCTTCCTCACTTTCCCTTATTCTCTGCAAATACAATTATCCTAGCTAGGCTACTCTCCTTATTACCGATTGATTTTATAGTGAAACCTCAACTTTCTTTAGTGCTTTCTATTTCAGCAAAGCTTTGTAGAAATGACTTGTCTTAGGTAGATAAGATCAGCTCGTCCTCTGCTTCTTAGGCAATGGGATACAGAAAAGTATTAAATTTTTGATTATCATGTTATTAAATAGGAAAAACATACCATTTCACAGTTGTCCGATGCTGAAAGAGAGATTTTAATTTCTCCTATGTCTTCCCCTTGTTACCTTACAGATTCATTTTGCAGCAAACTTAGCAGTGAAAGCTTTTGAACGCCCATGTGATTGAACTTTTTAACACATATTTATGCTATTTGATTGAACTTTTGAAAAATCATGTCAATAAAATGTTATAAGAACGAATTAGATAAAATTAGTAAACTTGAGCGAGTTAGGCCTGAAACTCGATCGATATGAACCCAGAACAATATCCCAATCCAATCCGAACAGTAAAGGTCCAATTAGAATTGACTTTACTTTTTGACGTGCCCGAATTACACCCCCAACATATATTTTGTACATTTCATCTCCCTCCATCACTCCATCTCCTACATATTGTATGGATCATATTAGAGGTAAACAAAAGAATACATGGCACTCCCTCCACCGCTCTTTTACCCCCAAATAAAATCCCAACCACTCAATTATATCATCCTCTTCCAAGTTTTCAATTGACTTTTAACAGCACAAAATCGAAGTGTGCACACAAAACAGCCCAACCACTCAATTATATCTCCTCTCTTTTTTTCTCTCTTATTTCCTTCTTTCATATTTGAACGGTAACTGTTAAATCACGTTAATATCTTATATTACTTTTTTATAATAAGAGAAAAACAAAATAAGGTAATGTAAAAGGAGAGGATGGAAAGAGATATAAAAACGAGAGGAGAGAATATCCAATTTCCAGACCTTTCCAATTTCCATCCCTCAAAATAATATTATCAATTATCTTCCATACATAATATATGGCAGTGGTGAGACTCCCGCTCTTATCCTATACACAACCCACCACTTAAAATGCGCACCCTCCTCACTCTTAGGCCACCACCAGCACCACCATCTTCGTCGTCTCTTCTCCTCCCATGCCTCTCCGCGCTCTCTCCTCCTCCCTTCTCGTCCCACCTCTTCAGCTTCCGACCCAACAAACGCTTCCACTTCCTCACCCCGTGCTCCTCTCTCAAGCAGTCCAAGAAGAAGTCCCTCCAGAACACCCCTAATGCTCCTCCGCAGAGCCAGCGCTGGTTCTTCAACATCCCCAAGAGCGACGACGGCGGCGATATTGAAAGGACAGGCGAGGATGAAGACGGTGGTTTCGACGGTGACAATGCGCTTAAAGGCACCGTTTTGGCCGGTGTTTTCCTGGTCGGTATTGTAGGTGGGCTCGCTGGTGTTGGGTACGTCTACAAGGACCAGATCAATGCCTTCTTGAATCAGTTTTCCACTCTCATTGAAGGTAAATTTGCCAACTTTTTTACTCTTCTCAGGTTTTGTTTGAATTCTGCTTGGATTTTGTCCGTTCATTGGTTTTAGAATTTGGTTTTGTTGTGTATCCATTCGAGTTCTTTTTTTTTAATTTTTTTTAATTTTTTTACTGGGTGCAATGATTGGGCTCGAATGGATAGGATTGCCATATATGCCAATTGGATATCAGTTTTTCAGATCTTTTGTGATGCCATTATGATTGTAGTTATTGGCATGTGGAATTTCGCTTACCTGATCAATTGTAATATGGAAACATCCGACAAATTCGAGGCATATGGATTGTTTTGTTAACTCAGTTTCTCAACCTTCATTAGATTTAGCTATGTAGAACTAGCCTTTTGAAGGAATTTGAATGGGTGAGGTGATTCTGATTACAAACTAGGCAACTTATTAGGAAAATAAAACTAGGTGCGTGAGCTGTGAACCGTCCGAAGAGCTGGTAGCCATTCATTCACGTCTTCCCCCAACTCATGCCATTTATGGACACGGAAATCTGTCAAGGTACCTAAGAGTTTAATCATTAGTCATTACCTTGCCACACAGTATTCATATGTTCTTCATCTGAATAAAATGAGGCAGTTGAGCAGCTTACAACAAGCAGCGTGAAGACAAAAAATACATAACAAACAGAAAATAAGCTATTACCAGCCTAACATTGCAGTGATACAGATCAAATACAAAACTGATTGGGAAGATGCCACTGAAAATTAAAGCATGTTCTGTTGTTTCATTCTTTTTTTCGAACTTTCTGCAAGGAAGGATCTCCGTTTAAATAGCCTCCATTTTTATTCGAGTTAGATCATCTTCAGATTTTGGTAAACATCTAGCATTTTTCTTTAGCCAAATATAGTTCACATAAGCAATTCAAGCTATCACTAGCCATAGTTGATAGTTTCACCATTCAAGTTTACAACAGCCCTCCAAAGTTCATGAGAAAAACAGTGCTTTAGAAGTAGTTGTGTTGTGTTTGAGTAACAGTGTAACTGTTCTATATATGGTTATATATTTAAATACGTTGTTTTCCTAGGTGCTCTCCCCTTTTAGGTACAATTGCATGTTTTAGTTTGATTTTAGGGAGCTCTTGCAATGGACTCTTTCCCTTTTGCGATACATTGAACATAAGACCTACCCCTATGCAGGGGCAGATCCACGGTGGGTCAAAGTGGGTCAGTTGACCCCATGGACGCCGGAAAGTTGGCTGGGGTGAGCCTTGGTTGACCCTATGGTCATCTGAGCAGGGGGCATTTTGTGCACACCATCTGTTCGACGAAATGCCCCACGACCCTCTCCTCATGTTGCTACCAGCTATGGATCAGATATGACTGATTGATGAAAGAACAAAGATCGATGAATGGTTAAGCGAGAAAAGATTGATGAACGATTAAGCAAGACTTTGCCTTAGAGACCAATGAAATGCGACCTAGAAGCTTTTGGTATGCCAGGTTGCATGCTGGAACCATAAACTCGTGGATGGATGAGGAGGAAAAATTCCTTGCACGTGTTTTCGATGAGGCGAATACCTGAGGTAGCTGATTACTTCCACAACTTGAGATGGAGCCGTCCCTGGAACTTAATGCAACATTTTCAGAATATGAAGAAGCACCATGGACAATTGTAGCTTGTAATATTATTTTTACCTTGAATTATGATTTATGAATGTACTATCGTTTAACTTTTCATTGTTATTTCCGTTTAAAAAAAAATCCACAATTTTACATCTTGACCCCATGAGGTCAAAATCCTGGATCCGCCATTGCCCCTATGGGCTTTACAACAATCAACCCTTACCATGCAGGGGGAAAATGTGCTCTTTTTCCTGCTTTTATTTCTTGAAATGCTAGTTCTTGTACTTTGCATGAGTGACCTTTTGATAAAAAAAAAAAGTGATGTAGCATTACAATGGGCTTTCTGTTTCTTTCTTTTTGGTATAATTTTATATTTGTACGGTGGTTTGGACATGTGAAACAAAGGCCTACTGACTCTCCGGTTAGAAGATGCGATTACGGGACAGAGGTTCAGGGCCGAAGGGGTAGAAGAAGACCTAGGAAGACTTTGGAAGAGACTTTACGAAGAGACTTAGAGTACTTGGGTCTAAAGGAAGATGTGGCACATAACCGATCACAGTGGCGTTCTAGGATTCATACAACCGACTCCACTTAGTGGGAAAAGGCTTTTTTGTTGTTGTTGGTATAATTTTATATTTGACTAAATCTCATGAAACTTTTGGTGAACAGGTTATGGTCCAGCTGGATATGCTTTGTTTGTAGCAGTTTATGCCGGACTGGAAGTATGCCTTTGATACCCATTTCTTAAATGTATTGCTATGTATATGGTTTTTAGCCTTTAATATGTTTTTCTTCCCACTTATTTGTTCGCCCTTGCACTATTTATGTACATTTACCTATGCAAGAGAAAGAAAACTAGGCAACTTTTGTCTTGAACAAGTAATTGTGTGCCCACCTTCAGGTTTTAAAACATATTTTACAAATTATATATGATTGGATAAACAATATGGTTCTTCATGGACTATATATTCTGAACCTGACTCCCTCATCTCTCTTTCATAACCACATTCAACCTTTGTAGATTTTTTTTTCCTTCTGTAGCATCTGTTTTAGATTTATAAATATAGAGAACCAAATCCTCATTTCAAGTAGTAACATAATAAATATTATGTTCCCTAGATCATTGCGATTCCAGCAATTCCATTGACCATGTCAGCTGGTCTTCTCTTTGGCACAGTGACTGGCACTATTCTTGTCTCTATAAGTGGCACGGTGAGTGTTTCTTTTTCCCTTTTTCTAACTATACAAAGAACTATCAATATTTGGTCTAAAATTTTCTTTTCCTGATATTTAACTTTTTCAGGTGGCTGCTAGCATTGCCTTTTTGATTGCTAGATATTTTGCTCGTGAGCGTATTCTGAAAATGGTTGAGGGAAACAAAAAGTTTCTTGCCATTGATAAGGCTATTGGAGAAAATGGATTTAGAGTTGTCACTCTCCTTCGCTTGAGCCCTTTACTTCCTTTTTCGTTGGGGAACTATTTGTATGGATTGACATCTGTAAAGTTTGTACCATACGTGCTGGGAAGGTTTGCTGCCCTGCTCCTTTTTCACTTAGTTAAAGTTCTCACATCTCAAGTTGGGTTTTTGTTATGCAAATGTTTTTATTGGCTGCTCTTGAGAGTTAGGGCTGTTAATTAGACAGGTTGAGCTGGAATTGGGACCCTTTTGATCCCAGCTCAATTCCTAAGTCTCTTAGGATGATATTGGATCAAATATTTAACCCAAGCTTAAACTGCCCTATATGATGGGTTACAGTTTAAGTTTAGGCCAGACCAAAGTGGACTAGATTCAAGTGGTTTTGGCAATTTAAACAAGATTTGGTATATTTCTGGGTCCAACTTGTTATCCCTTAGGTTGTCGAAATGAATTAATAACCAACTTAAACAAGATTTTCCATCCACTTTTTGTCCTGTTTAGATTGAATAGTCCTGACAGATGACATATCGTCGGTTTTTGAAGCAATAGAACTGAAAGTTTTAGTAAAAAGGAAATTTATTGTTTCCTTGCTGCTTTGAATGGTGGTCCAGTGATTCTCATAAACATATTGCTCAATTTTAATTCTGTAGAGGTTATTAAGTGTACAATTAGGGTGTCGTATAGAAAATGTACGATTGAAATATCAAATAAAATTCATTGATATGAGCATTATTGCATTGGCCCATTGGATAAAAGTATTAAAACAAAGTGGAGAGAATGTGGTGGTTAGGACTCAGGACACATCTGGTAATTTATGTATTGAATTAGATCTCATCTCATGAACTGATGTAAATATGCTTTAAGAGTTTGTACTAATTTTTACTCTCTGGTTCTAAGTCAAGTTGTAATTGACTTGCAGTTGGTTGGGGATGCTTCCAGGAACATGGGCTTACGTGAGTGCTGGTGCATTTGGGCGAGCTATAATTGTGAGTCTCTCTGTTTTTCCTTTTCTCTTGTGGAGATTCTACGTTTCTCCTGTCTAAAGGGGACGTGAGTGGTGTTAAGTGAGTGAACGGGTATGAATATATGTTTAGACCAACCATACTGCAAAAGCAAAAAAATTTCAAATTTATATTGACATCGACGTTGATCAGATGAAGACAAAACTTAAGAAAAAATATATTGTTAGTCGCTGAAGCTTAATTTTCCATGATAAGAATATAGAACAATGATAGTACAAAATGGCGACTATAGAACAAGAAACTGACTTATTGCACATCCTCTGGTTGTGAAAAAGGGAACCCAGTGGGATAATGTTAACATTTTTTATCTGCTGAGGTATATTTGTGTCTGTAAATTCTATGAAGTAGGGGTCTTCTTCTCAGTTTAAAATGTTGTGACAAGTTAATATTAGTAGAATACTGAGGAATATAGTGTGGATTTATTCTTTCCGTAAAATGACTTGAACCATCATCAATAATAACTATGAGTGAAGATGAGCTAGGTAACACAAATACAGCTTTTACATTAGTAAGTGGCCGGTTAATTTTTTATTGGATCATCAGATTTCTATCAAACTCTTCTTCTTTGTCTTTTAGTTTTGATACTATGAGTTATAAAAGATTGATCTAGTGAAAAACTTTCACACCCTAGGTCGTTCTTAATTTTTATGATAGATAGATAGTTACCAGACCTAAGTCAGGTATCAACCTTGTCAATTGTGTGGTTAATAAGGTTAGAAGTCTGGGAAATGGATAGGTTCCATAGCATCCAGATGCTTGCTGCTTGTCATGCTGGCATCTGCTACACTGAGCTCTACATATATGTATTAATGCACATGGTTTTCATGCAGTTATTAGCTTGGGTATCCTATCAGATTAGTTACACTTGTTTGCAATCCTTGTGGCGGGGGAATTTGATAAAGTGAATAGTCAGAAATTTCAGGAACCGTCAAATTGGTTTAGAATAGAGACAGTAACAATCCATCTTTTCAGGGGTCCATTTGGTAGCAGTTGTCATTTTCAAGGAAATATTTTGATTGATTATATCTTAAATTAGCTTCGGATATAGTGCGAACTGTACGCTGTTAGGGAAGAGTATAGTGTTATTGCTTTCAGACTGGAATATTTGGAAAACATGAGAAGTTTATGAGAATTATATTCCATGAACAGGTAAAAAGCAGCTGGTTGTAATGAAGTCAATATGAATTTATTACTTACCAAGGATGTAGTGCAGAACATTTTGTTACGTCTTCCAGATATGTAGTTGCATACTGCTGCTGGATAAATTTATTACTTACCAAGGATCAGAATTTGGCCTTACCAAACGCTGCTCGATTTGTTTATCAGACATTTTTATTATGAATTAGAAAACATGTGTTTCCGTCTACTGGCTGTTTAGTTAAGGAATTTAGTTGGGTTCCATGTAGTTAGCCGAGTTTCATTTTGAATCATTTGCTAATGTTCTTTTTATCCTGGTGGTGTTTCAGCAAGAAGAATCTGAGGTTGGTTTGCCAGGAGGAAATGGTCAGCTCTTGACACTAGGGCTTGGACTGTTAGCCACAGCATTGGCAGCTGCTTATGTAACACGACTGGCAAAGGTAAGTTCCTGCTTTGACAAGCATTTTCATTTATAGGGTTTGCCAAATCTCATTGTTCCTTTCGAAAACCAGACGGGTAAGAAGGCGATCTTAAAACCATGTTGAATTCTGGTTTTTGATGCAGGATGCTGTAAAAGATATCGATTAGGGGACGGGTCTGTCTGCCCATGAAGCCTACATAATGTATTTGAAACTTGCAAAAAGATTAGAAAAAGATGATAGCTACTTCACTGCCCGTGTAAGTATCCAACTTTTGGCAAATTCAATAGGAATTGTATCATTAATTCCTGGGTTCCTAGCTGTATATTTAGCCCCATCGATTTCTTTTCTCTGTCTTGCATCGTCGTATGAGACCGATCTTAAAATTGAGAAATGTGGTTCAAATGTTTCCTTCCAGCTGGAGTATGTGTTTTTCAAGTGCAAAATGAAACCCAGTGAACACACCTCAACACAAAATTTATGTTGGTATGGACATTAGTTGGTTTGATGTCAGTTCTTTGTCAAAGTTGGCGGTGCCCAAAGTCAAAGAGTGTGCTCATGTTCGTTCATATTGCAGTTTTTATTTATAAAACTTCTCCGTTGCTATTTTGTGAAGTTTACCATGCAATCCATTGTGCACTGTGTTGTCTCGACGAGTAAGAAACTGCACTACCAAAGCCAAATTACAGCACTTGACAAGTTTATACTTTTGGTATGGTTTTAGTTACCAGTTATACATTTTGTTACAACACCAATAAATAAAATTACAATGGAACATAGATTACCGTCTGATTGAATAAAACTTCACATTCCGTTCCAACTTTGATCTTTCGTTTCATATTATGCTCTCTCTCTCTAATCGAACGTAGTCGGTCACCATCCACGAGTCTTATGCTTGGTATAGTGACGTGTAGGTTTTACAATAGATTACACGAATTCATTAATCTGACATAAAACGATATGAAAATAATAGGTTTGGGGTCAATTTGTTGACGGATCGGGTTGTTTTGGGTCACTTGTCAAGATAAGAGATTCAACGTGATCCGTTAAGATAACGGATACAAAACAAAAACAACCTGAACGTGACAAACACGACTATTGTTTTCCAGGTCTAGTGATGTGTGCGACGAGTCTCCTCCATTGTTCTGGACAATGAAATTTGTTGAAATTTGTCGATGTAATCATCACAGGATGTTACCGATCTGCTCATACTATAACACGTATGTAATGAGCAAGTCCTACGTTAATCTATTTATACTATAACTGTATAACATGTATGCCTATTTTTAAGTCCTACGTTACTAAATAATTGTCTAGAAACAATTATGTAGAAACAGTTTTTGTACAAATTGTTAGTATAGATTAGTCATAAAAGAGAGTTGACAATTTCGATTAAGAGAACACTGAGTGGCAAATATTGAATAAAATTTGGTAAGAACCATAACGGAATAGATTAATCGATACCGTATGCAGGTTGCCATGCATGCAAATTATGGTTGAGTTGAGTGTGATTGGTCACCACATGTCCTGCAGAGGCCATGTTTGGCTGCGACAAGTGTCAAGTGTCTCCTACCGCCCACGTTCAATGTCTGAGAAACAAGCAACAACTTCATCTGCTTGCTTTTCAACCCGTTAGTCACATGATCAAATTCCTCAGAGTCCGCCACGACTTCACCTAATGCATGCATTTCAGATGCTTTAAGGTGCCACTTGTCAAAACTCACCACCCTTTGGGAAAAAGGAATCAAATAATTAAATCAGTTGCCCTATCCATAAATATGCCTCCATAAACTCTTTGGCCCCAGATCATTCAGAATCTCTCCTTCGAACCATTTTGAAGTTGAATCCTTTGAGACTCTATCACCAGCAATCGTTAACTTACGATGGAATGGTCTCCTCAAGCTGCCTTGAAAGCTTACTTAGATACTCTTCAGCTGGTAATTTTCTAATACTTGGCTTTGTTTTTGTGTTTTCTTGTTAGGATTTCATGCGTATTGTTATTATGTGATGCATTTTATATATATAGATCGTGATGTAAAATACATAGTATAATAATAGTTTGACAGCATAACATGTCATATATACGACTGCCCACATCGACAACACTACTCGTTTTCAGTTCTTTTAAGTTCCTTGTTTTGTTAACTGAGTAATTCACATTCAATTGCTTATTCCACCCAGTTATTTTCTCTTAATGCAGTGCAAGTTTCACAATGATCAAGACTTGGTGCATGGAAACACATGTGGTGGTGGTGTTATAGAACCAAAATGCATGGAGTTTATATCAGCTTTAGCAGCTGGAAAGCGAGCAAGGTTAATGTTGCAAGTCACATCTGAAGGCGTAACACCGCTGACGGTTTCGCTTGCGGTGGCTGCAAAGCAAAGTGGAGGCCGACTGATCGTGTGCATTAATAATGACGACGACGACGATCATACGAAGAAGATTGGCAAAACCCTACTTGTGGAAAACGGTCTCGACAACGTCATTGAATATGTTTATGATACTGATCCTTGTAGAATGGTGAAGCATTTCAAGCATGTTGATTTTGCGGCTGTGGACTGCAAGTTTAAAGATTACTTGAAACTTTTGAAGGTTATGAATCTCAACCCAAATGGGAGTATAGTGGTGAGGAACAATATTGGTGTGACTGTTAATGGAGGTCCAATTCTCGATCAAGTTTTCAAGGAAAAGAAAGGACTTGAATATGTGACCTTACCTTTAGGAGAAGGAATGGAGTTCACAAGATTCAGATCCAAGGGCAAGTGCAAAACCCAGAGATATAAGAGATTTCATGTAACATTTGAAAATTAAAATCTCGTATGTATTCCTTTTCTTTGTCCTTTAATTTAGGCCAAGAGGGTATGGTCTAAAATTTGTCGAAACTCTTAATTTAGGCCTCCTTTGATGTCTGGAATTGGATTGAATAGTTAATCCAGCTTCTAGTTGATATTATATTCAGTGTCTGTAGAATGAAGGATTGGAGATGAGTTACAGATCAAGCTCATTTTGGTATCCATGTACAATTGTTTACTATTACTAATAGTATACTTTGATGCACCGTAACTAGGTATGCAGGTTGGATAACTGAAATTGGAAAGAAAGCTTGTTGCCGATATTTTTTCCATTGGAACTAGAATATTTTTGATCAGATATATTCATATGAAAATCACCCCTACGCGTAACTTGTTATCATTGAAAGGTTGGTTCTGAAGGAAATGCTTAATTAAAAGATTAATTTTTCAAGATCAAACCAATAATGATATATCTATACTACAGTGTGTGTGTGTATATCTATATCTATATATATATATATATATAGATATAGATATACACACACACACTGTAGTATATATATATATATATATATATATCAAAGTGGTAGACGATTCGCAAGTTGGCTCAACAAATTTGATCAAGGATTTCTGCCAAGCCGAAGGAAGCGGTTCCACAAATTTGGACTACACGAGCTATAGAGAAGTGCTAGAGATGTTATATGGTCGATTACTTGGATTCGAAAAGGTACCTATTTTCTGTTGGATGATGTGTGGCATATCGAACTTCGGAACAGAAATAACGATATCGCTCCCGGATAGAGAGTACAAGGACTTCAGATATGTACATGTGGCTAGGGCACCGTCAAGTATTCGTACGTTGCAGAAACAGCGAGTAATGACGTGCATTGCATCAGAAGGCAACTTTGTTAAGACTTTTAGGGAACTTGACCCTGCTTACTAGAACTGGCATTACGAATATCAAAGAAGGAGATGAGATGGACCTATGTCTCTCAATCCAAAAGATGAAGCTCCTTCACTACTTGTTCTTAGTGGCAAGTGGCGAAGAGGAATTTCTTAGAACTAATTTGCTATGTTCTATAAATCTTACTCATCTGCAGTTTTTCACTGAATCTATTAACTGTTGAAAAAGGGTTATGGCCAACCTGCATTACATGCACCTTGATAGCTGCATGGAACTGAAGGCGTTGCCAAAGGGTCTTGAATGTCTTGCTAAACTAGAAACTCTGAGACTGGATTTCGTGTCGATGCAACTTCTAGAGTCCATACGACGAGGTGTGGATCGCCCGAAGGTACAACACATCCCTGAGATCACCCCTTGTTACCAAACATTCTGAATATTTCACGATATTCATGTGGTCGTTTAAACTACTCCAGTAGACAAATTGTTTCAAGTTCATAAATCTAATAAGATATCGATTTGATGTCCATGCATCAAATTCTGAATCCTTAATCGTATTTGCCACACAGGATCTACGATCTGGGGGTGTGTTTCTGAAGAATAATTGGGGACTGTATGGGGGCGAAGTTCCTGCCAATGGCAAAGATGTTCAGTCGACTCCCTACCCCATTGTGAGTGTCTGGACCCCTACGAGTGAGCAGAAAAAGGGAGGAAAGAGGCCATGTGCGTGTTTGTGATAATATTGAAGATTGAATGTGTAAATTTGGGAGGCTCATGAACATGTGTTGTATTTAATCCAGATACTGCGGTCAAAACTAGCTTTGGACATGAAGATGAAGTGGATTCAAAATTCCTGTTTTACATATTTTGATAGTTCATGACGAATCTGATGTCTTACAAAAATTTCCACCATGCCGATGGACAAGGGAAATTGCCTGCAATGATGAATCTGATTCTGTTTACTACCTTATTTTGTTTTTTGCAATTCTAAAACACACCAAAACTTATAATATCAGATAAAAGAAAATCTTTCCGAGAAGAGTTGTGACATCAAATTCATAAAACTCGTTTAAGATCATAATCTTATCACGATTTTGAAGGAAACAGTATCCAACACGACGAAAATATGCTAATTTATCCAAGGAAATTCATGATCACCAAATGCAGCACCACGTTGCAGAGAACAAAATCAGCAAAAGCCCGTTCAGGTGCTAAATCCTGCAGATTTACACGCATTGATCAGGATGATGGGATATGATGAGAAAGGTGTGGCAAAACAATGCTACTGACTTATTATCCTCAATCTATTATGAAGAACTGACAGTACAGAATGAAAAGCTGGTCTAGAGTGTGCAAAAATGTCGCAACTAACCATTTGCGAATCGGACAGAAGGACAAGAAAGACACTGTACCTTAAATTCTTTGTTTTCTTTGTTCACTTGAATACGGAGACAAACTGCAAATAAATAAAAAAAATCAGGTTGAGAGTTAATCTCCTCACGTCTAATATGTATTTACACCTGAAAAGAAATAAACTACGTAATCCCCTTACCAGCAAGGACTGCTGTCCCTACGCAAGAAAGTACTCCAGAAAGAAAAGAGTTGAATGGGAATGATCCAACAAGAGCCATGTAGACTACCTGTTCAAAACAAAATAGATGACCAAATGAAGATTAAAGGACTGTTATAGCACTGCAACGCAGGCGTTCACTTAAACCATTCAGGCTCTGTTTTGGTAGTTTTTCAAGCATCATGATATCATCAGAAAATAGGTATTGGGTAGAGAATATGTTAAAGTGATAGACGCAAAGATGGACATGGTGAATCTAACATTGACAAAACAGACCCGTGATTCTAGAAAGAGGGTGGTGGCATGGATCCACGACATGTATCCAAACAAGAACTCTTATATACCTTAAGATGAAACATGGACACCACAAGGTGGTCATGTTGGTGTCAGACATGTAGAGACAACCACCGGAACCTCAAACATATGTTCGTCTAAGCTAATATCTTACTTAACACCAAGAAAATATCATGTTACTTGTACTCGAATCATGCTTGCAGAGTCCAGACAGTAATTTTAAATGGTGAAAATTTCATATATATAAAAAAACAAAGAAATTGTAAGTGTGCCTTAATTAAAGAAGTAGACTAATGTTTGGAAAATTACGACTACCATAACACAAATGATTACACAAAGTAACATTTCGCACAGCAAACAAGCGAGCACAGACGTTTAAAATCATGTATATGCCACGCGCATATTCTAAAATCTTTTAGATGTATCCCGTCAAAGAGTCGATGTTGGGTAGTAACCCCATGTCATGTCATGTGAACATATTTGTTTTACATAGATACGAACAGGTTGACGCGAAATGACTAAACCATATTTTGGACCCTGGTGCAAGTCGTTTTTTGTCATTTGATAAATATAGCTTGTATTACTAATCTTTTCTCTTTTCAGTTCAATTCAAATAGAAACACACAACGACCAAACTGAGAACGAACATTTTATTTGAAAAGAGAAATGCTTGTCAACCGAAATTTGGAACTTAACTAGTTTCAGATCAATACAAACAAAACTCAATTTCCTGAAGATCGCATCGAAATGGGGGCATCGCGATCTCTGCAAAATGATAACTTTCCGAATATTCTGGGCACCCAAAACTAAAATTGAGATGATGGAATTACCTGGATGAGGGCTGTGGACACGGCAAACCCAACATAGAGATCGATGATCTGGAAATCCAACACACAAAACAAAAAGGAAAAATTGGGTTAAGCTTCTCTCTGCTTTCAGTTTGTGGATTCTTAGCGATAGAGGGGGAGAGAGAAGGAGACCTTGAGAGTGGTGGGAGTGGCGGAGTAAGCAGAGCGGAAAGAATCGAAGAGGGCAAGCGCGTCCTGGGCCGTTGACGACGGTGATGCTTTCCCCATTTTTCTCTCTCTTCTTCTTCTTGTTCGGTCTTCCTCTCTGTCTCTCTCTGCTTTCAGACTTGCAGTGTTTACTAGATCCAACGCACGGACTGGTCTTTCGACCTAAATGGTTTGGGGACATTATTGTCATTTTAGGTACATGTGTAATGCTTTGGGTGATTTGGGTGGGCTTCTTCAAAATCTCTCATCTTCAATTTTGTTGAAATTCTAGTTGGGCCAAGATAGGCTTCCTTTTTGTTTAAATCCAACCCAATTCAGAATCTCTCTTGTTTTATTCTCGGACGTGTTGGAAGGTCAACCAAATTTTCATAATTTGGGTTCGAATTGGGTTTCATTCAACTTCAATCGGATTCAAGTTTGATTGGGTTCATTTTTAGTCGTGTGGAATTGGAAAAGCTGTGTGAAGAAAAAAAGAGTCTAATTGCTAGGGATTAGGATTTTGTCTTCTCCTCTTTTCATCAATTTCCATCCCCTCCTCTCACATTATCTATTTTGTCTTTGTCTTTGTATAAAAATCTAATATAAGATGTTGACGTGGTTTAACCGTGACCGTTCAAATAGGAAGGGAGGGAAGGAGAGAGAAAAAAAGAGGAGATAGCAAGCCTTATAATAAAGTCGAATCTTCCATTCTCCCTAGTAACTATAGATATTGGAATCTAGACCACAATGCTTTCCATATTTTAGTGCACGATTCTAAGTGTTGAAGGAAAATTTAGAGAATGAGGACGATGAGAGACGGAGAGAGACATAGGGCGAGTGAGGGGGAGAGGGAGAGGAGGGAGCTCATGGTTTGTAATTACTTGTTTTTTCCTTATGGTCTTGTGTATTTGTTTTATACTAATTACATGGACTTACTCGTTCTAACCAAGTAATACAAGTCATAAGGGGATTTGATTCCCAAATCTGCTTAGAATCCTACTTCTAGATTTACACAATCAAACTTCAAAATAATATTAACTACAACATCCCTTTTTAAGTGTGTAAAGCTCAAGAAGTAGTTGCATCAGGTGTTCTCAGATAACTGTTAAAGTCTTCAAACTACATAAGCAGTTATTAGGGATGGGCAACGATTATGGCGGGCAGGTAACCGCAGTTATTTACCCATAATTGTTTAAGCTTTTACCCACATAACCGTTTACCCGTTGGGTATTTATATAAACGGGTATACCTATACCCATAACCGTTTATAAACGGTTAACCATACCTATAACCGCATATCCATTTACCTATAATCGCATACCCATTTACCCATAACAACGTACCTATTTACGTTTTTGTTTTATCCATCTACCTATTTTTTTAACAACTTGAAAATTAAAAAGAAAGTTGTCATAATTTTCTTTTTTCTAACTATTAAATACTGTTATAAGTATATTTAACATGTATTTTTATATTAACGGCAATATTACTAATGAATATATGCGATGTCTCCCAATTATTTGACGGTCAATCTATTACAAGAATCATGCATGGTTGTAGGTTAATTAATATTCTTGTATACATATACATATATATATATATATATATATATATATATATATATGTGTGTGTGTGTGTGTGTGTGTGTGTGTGTGTGTGTGTGTGTGTAAGTATGCATCAGTTTGCTAATAAGCTAATTTGATAAATATTTGGATTTTTATTTAGAAACTTATGTTCATCGATCCAAGCCATTTAATCGATTTCTAATTTTGGGGTCAAATATTTATTGAAAACTCGAGGCCAATTAAATATATATATATATATATATATATACACACACACGCATACGCATCATCTAATAATAACATGTTTCTAAATGCTCAAGGTAATCATTATCTTGAATTAGTCAAAACTCCAGAAGACTCCAAAACAAAATTGTCGAGCACTCTAATGCTTTAGCACATTCAATTACATATATTAAACATTAGCACGGTCTATGAACTATATTTTTCTCTCAAATGAGGCATATATATATATATATGCATATATTATATGGCCCTTTATAACCAAATATATCTCGGGATACTAAACCTAGTTAGAAACTAATTTTTTTTTTAAATTTTTAAATTTTTAGTTTTACATGTATTAAAATAAATCATTAAATGGGTACTGGTTTATAACCGCGGGTAATATCCATAACCGCCCATTTAAATTTCACGGGTAAACGGTTATACCCATAACCGTTTATTTATCTAAACGGTTACCCATAACCGTAACCGTCAAATTGAAATAGGCGGATAACCGCAGTTACCCATAACCAATGAGTATTTGCCCATCCCTAGCAGTTATACACACGAATCTAAATTAAGGTTTGCATTAAGGAAACATAAACTCACAAAATCCTGACAATAGTAAAAGCCAAAGCAGGACACAACCCAAGTCTTAGTGAAAAAGGTGACAAGTGCAAAGTCAATGCTTGAAGAAAACAAACTGCGATTAATGCTCACACCAGGGTATGATCAAACTATGATAGGTGCATCGTTAAAACCTTGTCAAGTTAACAAATCAAAATGGTACAAATGCTTCTGAACTAAGGGGAAAGAAGTACATTAAGGTCAACTAGGTATCTACCAGATACTCCCTCTAAGTTCGACAAAACTCCTTAATTAAATTGCAAGTGGCATAATTCGAACAATTTACACATTTCAATTCCTTGGACAAGCTTCCAAAAACTGAACTTCGGTAATTAGTTGGTGAAGAGATCTGCGAGGTTGTCATGGGAATGAATTCGCTTGATTTCGATATTATGATGTTGTAGTTGCTACTATATTATGATGCTCTAGTTGCTACTAAGAGAAAAGAATATCAATACAATATGTTTGGTATGGTCTCCTTTAATGCATCCTTTCAGAATTTAGTCTTTACATTATCTTCAAATATCCTTGGTGGGACGTCAACGACAGAGGACATTCCACAAAGTGCTTCGAATATGCTCAAGGAGAATATCTCAACATGGTTCGAATACGTAACAACTAAAGTCTACTTAGTAAAACTTCAAGATATTGTGGTTCTAATAACGGTAAAGACATAACCTTTTTTCTTTTGATTTTTTTCTGCTTTTCCACACACAAATGAAGAATGACATGACAGTAGGAAGTCAAAACTCGTCTATAATATTGAAACTTGTCACACGTACTTCTTAGTAAATCAGACATAAACACAAAGAAGAAACTGTCGTCTCAAAATAAATAGCAACACAGCACAATGGTCAAGTCAATTTGCCTTGCGTTTAAGCACAACAAGATAGACCATTGCCTTCCCTGCCACTACAACGGATTGTTGCTCTGCAAGTCTTTTACCATACAAGTCAAAGAGCTCGTCCAAGATTTCGTCTCCAAAATGCTGCTTGATGAGTCCCTCCATTGTAGCTCTCACTTGAGATGCAAGTAGTTGAGGAATATTATAGACAATGTCATGCGCGGCAAAATGATGCAAATTTTCCCATCTTTCCACGCTAAAGCGTCCATTTCGTTCCATAGCAGCTTCTAGTTCTTTGGATGACATGAAATAATTAGGTATATTAAATGAATCTACTTTCTCTTCATCAACAATTCCCTGCATGCATAAATTCAAAAAAAAACAAAAAAAAGGAAAAACCATAAATATCTAATGATAACACAATAGGTAAGCCATAACTTATAAGTAACGAACTCAACCTAAATATTATATGTACTCACCCACACATTATCTAAACCTGAGACTTGAACTCCCTAGTAGCTAGACTACCAGTGAATAAGAATATCACTAGACATCTTGTAATAAAGTAACATTGTACCAGAGCGTGGTAATCAATTAAAGTCTTCTTTTATTCTAAATTTTTAATTTACAAAGATTAGATTTCATTTTTGGAGAAACAAAGATTACATTATTTAGATGACTACACATAAGGAAGATGATGAACTATAAATAGTAGTTTAATACAACACTAAGATCAGTTTACAATTAATCTCTTACCTTCCTAGCCATCTCCATGAGGCATGATCCCAAAATTTGAAAGAGCATATTCGGCAGAGATTGAGAATGAGGGGTATCGTCCTGGCGACCTGGAATGATAAGTACCATGAGTCCTTCATTCACAATCTCTTGTGCCCTCGCATTCAGGAAGCACTCCATGTCCTCAACATTTTGGGCTTCATAAGCCCTTAACACTTCATCAGTGGCATCTGAGTAAAAGATTCGACCTTTATTCCACGCAGGGCTGTTTTTATCCACTACCTCTTTTGGGACTCGAGAAATCCATGGAATGGAAAAGGAAGAGTGAAAAAGGTGGATGGAACTACTAGGAAATAGCCGACCATGGAAGGAACCTGGCACACCCGCGGCATAGTATTGCCGGTTGTGTGGGAGGGAGTTGAAGAGCAAGTTAAAATCATTAGAGGCATGATCATTAAAGAAAACCTGAAATTCGGGTATTTGGGAATTCAACCCTAGGGATTTGCATTTCAACTGCAGAGCTTCAATTACGTTTTCCACTGAAAAAAGTGTATTGGGGCCAACAGAGCAACCCAAATCTGCAATTCTAAAGGTCTTGGAAGATAACAAGGTTTCCAGTTCAAGCTCTGCAATTGCCTTGTTTACAAATTGTTTGGAAGCATCCGCACCTCCTCTCTACACAAGGAGAAACGTTGGTGTTACATTTATTTGAATCTAGAAGGAATCCAGAACTTTTTTTTTTCCTTTCTGGTGTGGTTTCAAGGAGATATTTTTGTATAAATTAATGTTGGTTTGAATGACTGCTTATGCGTAAAGAGCCAAGCAATGTTCAGTTTATTATACATTACTAAATAATGAACATTACATATATGTTTATAACAGTGAATAGCTAATTACTAGCAACCAATTAAATTGTTTCTTAATTACTCAATTCGTTTTGGCAATGTACATATTCTATGCGTACAATGAGATCAAAGAATAAAGGTTTTTTAGCTAAAATGGTCATTGAGATTGTCATAGCTCCTCACTTTAGTTCTTTAAGATTTGAAATCAATAGAAGTAGTCCCTAAGTTTGTCCCCTATCAATCATATTTGGTCATTCCATGAAATTTTTTGTTAAATAAGAACCAAAATGATTGATAGTGGACAAATTCAGGAACCATTTCTATTAGTTTCACATCTCAGAGACCAAAACAATGAGTTATACCAATCTTAAGACCATTTTATCTAAAAAGCCAAGAATTAATTATTTCCGATTTTAGTCTGCAGACCACTTTATATATATTAACATATTTATAATTTATGTTTGGAGGTACAAGATAAATACAAGATAAATAAGCATGTTTGCCATGGATTGACTAAAGTTTGCTACTCTGATATATACATGCCTATAAGACTATAAGCCTTTATCAATTGCATTTTACATTTCTTTGGCCTAATTAACAAGTGAAAGGGAAAGTTTTTCGGTGTACTCCAAACACGCCACAAGACGTTGTTGTTCCTCTCAAATAAAAACGTACGTGTGTATTTTTTAATTAATGAATATACCTTAGAAGATTTTTTTTAGTACATTGATATTTTTATACTAAGGAGAGGAGGAGTTTGGCAAATCCACACAATGGTCAGCCTAATTTGGTTTCGAATTTGCCATCAACGAGATTTGAACCAAAGACTTCTCATCAAAGTGAAGAGAAATACCACCAGACTATAGTATTTAGTTACATCATGTACCTTAAAAGTTAGACACATCAACCATGTCATTCACTCTTATTATAAGACGAACAATAATAGTACACTGTACACCACGTACGCTACTTGTTTTTCCGCTTTCCATAAGGGGGCGTTCAAAACAAGGCAAGCAGCTACCACCCGACAACCCCAAAATAGAAGGGGAAAAAATAAGATAAGCACTAGAAGAACAATGTTCAGAGAAAGGATCATCAAACCAGAGCACCCACTAGAAGCAAACCCTAGCGGAGGACTGATGAGAATAAGTTATATATTATTTCTATGTAGTGTATGTCAATATGTGTAGTTTCAAACTGCAGAAGAGGTAACTATTTCTGTCCCCAAAAATTAGAATATTAATTGATTCTGACAAAGTCTAGCCAAATGCACTTAAGAGAGATTCATAGTGAAATGAAGAAACCTGGTAAACGGAGTTGTTAGCATAGCCCGTTGGTCCATCTCCACCTTTCATTGGATGAGCTTCACAGATTTTGCTGTTTTCCTCTGTTGCTGCCATCTCTCTCTCTCTCTCTCTCTCTCTGAATATTATCAAGTTGTATATATGCGTTTAGTGAAATGAAAATCAGTTTCTTGTTTTTGATTATGTGCCTGGTATTTTATTTGCATCCCCAACCCAACTGGCAACTGCATGCGTACAATGTGTCGTCAAGAACTCTGCATGCACAGTAGTATGTGTCATATGATAAACAAAAAAAACAAAACGTAATTACATGGTAGGGGACAACTCACCTATTCAAGCCGAGTAATAGACCTTGTATATATGGGGCTGCTAAAATTAGGTGCCTGTAGGAATTTTTTTATGTATATTCTAACTTATTTGGAGGCCAATATATAGTGTACAAAGGTTATAGATAAAGAAGAGAAGTTAATTCTAATGAAAACAAATCCTACTAATAGGAAACAAATCCTACTAATGGGAAACAAATCCGATTAATAGAAAACAAATCCTACTAATGGGAAACAAATCCGATTAATAGAAAACAAATCCTAAACAAGTCCTAATTACAATAAAATCCGATTAATAGAAAACAAATCCTACTAATGGGAAACAAATCCGATTAATAGAAAACAAATCCTAAACAAGTCCTAATTACAATAAAATTAAATTCTAACATGAAATAAATCCGGAAGAAAATCAAACACATCAAAGGTAATTACAATAGGATGCTTTACCGTAGTGGCAAAAAGAAATCATACTTGTGCATGCATTCTGCTAAATTAGACTACAAGTTGCATAATTCGGACAATTTACACATTTCAATTCCTCTGAAAAACTTCATAAAAATAACTTTGACGCAATGTGCTCGGTATGGTCTCTCTTGATGTATCCTTTTCAAGTTTGCTCTTTACATGCAGTATTATCTTCAACTATCGTTGTTGGGATGTCAACGAGTGATGACAATCCACAAGTGCTTTGAATATGCTCGACAACGGCTCTAAGTCGTGTACACTCACGAGCAGCCTTATAGAGGACAAGTATCTCAACATGGTTTAAAGATGTAGCAACTAAAGTTTGCTTAGTAGTCTTAGTAGACCTCCAAGATATTGTGGTTCCACCAAATGTAAAGACATAATCCGTGTGGACATAACCCATATGCGGTTCCACCACATCGTTACCGAGCAGAGCTCAAGACACCATCTTCTTTCCGACGATAGTTCAGGCGAAGGGGAAAGAGAGAGAGTGCGCCACGGGTTGAAACCCCCAATTTTTCACGGAGGGAGGACACCGGCCGGTTTAGGGTTTCAACCCTTCTTTCTTTTTCATTTTTTTTTTTCACGCCCAAAACGTGAGTTTTGCTTACGTGACACAAGACGGATTGAAAGCAATGAAGCCTTATTAGTAAATAAGACAGAAGCACAAAGAAGAAACAATAGTCCTAAAATAAATACCAACAACACAGCACCATGTTCAAGCCAATTTGCCTTGCGTTGCCTTCCCTGCAGCCACTACAACGGATTGCTCTGCTAGTGTTTTACCATACAAGTCAAAGAGCTCGTCCGAGAATTCGTCTCCAAATCGCTGCTTGATGAGTCCCTCCACTGTAGCTCTCACTTGAGATGCAGGTAGTGAGGAATAATATAGACAATGTCATGTGTGGCGAAATGAAGCAAATTTTCCCATCTCTCCACGCTAAAGCGTCCATTTCATTCTATAGCAGCTTCCAGTTCTTTGGATGACATGAAATAATTAGATAGATTAAATGAATCTACTTTCTCTTCATTAACAATTCCCCGCACGCAGAACTTAAAAAAAAAAAAAAAAAGGGAGTAAGCCATAACTTATAAGTATCGAGCTTAACACAAATATTACACGTAATCACCTACATGTGATCTAAACTTGAGATATTAACTCACTAGATTATCAGTGAATAAGAATATCACTAGACATTCAACAATCCTATAATGAAAATAACATTGTACCAGAACGTGATAATCAATTAAAGTCTCTTCTTCAAGGAAAGGGAAATGTTATGACTTAGGATTGTGATTATCTTAATCACAAATTAAGAGTCAAGTTAGTTGTAATTGAGGGTTTTACTTGTTATTAGGAGAATTTGTTAAGAAGGCCAGTTGTCAATTATTGCATGAGGTATTATAAAGCACGTATGGTCCTTGAAAGAGAGATGAGAATTGTTGATGTACAAAATTAGTGAAGACTTTGGAACAACGTTAAGTGTCAAATTTGTGACCTTTGTTCGGTTGTTTTAGTCACCTAGTGAGAATAATATGTAAAGCGATAGAGATAGGGAAGCAAACACAAGATGTACGTGGTTCACCCTAAGTCTGGTTATGTCCACGAAGTAAAGGATTTCTTATTAATAGTGAAGGGTTTACACAAATACATAAGTTTAAGTATAATCATCATCAGTGGGTTCTAATGACTAGTTTAAGTACAATAATGACATTAGGGATTAATTGTAGGAGAATGATCTTCTTTTATAGTTGAGGAGAGTCTCCAGCTTTTGTTCGCGGTCAATGTAGGACTCTATGAGTTTTATTCTGTTGTCGACATGTGCCATGCTGTAATTGGCCTCCTGAGTGGAGGGAAACTCTCGTGCTTCAGCAGGGGTGCCTCAACATGAACCTCTCAATAGGCCCTTGAAGGTATAAAATTGACCCGTGCTTGGTAATTTAGGGATTGGGTAAGTATGGTATAAATAGTGCTCCCCTAAGTTCTTGAGTGAGGAAAGCTTCTCGGTTGGGAAATTGAAAAATTCAAGTCACCGAGTAATCACAAAACTTTTAAGTACTGAAATGTAGTAGCATATAGTAGGAGTCCCCCAAGTCTCCAGTTAAAGAGAGTTACCGAAGAAGGTACCTTGCTAGTAGCCAAGTTGTAAAAATAACAAAGCTCCACATTTTCTCTTTTAAGTGGCAGTCCAAAACTCCTTTCTCATATATTTTTTTAAGAAGGTTGTTAGGCCCAAAAAAGATAAGGCCCACGCCCATTTTCTTTGTTATTTCTGCTTTTGTTTAGTTGCCAAGCCCAAGGAAGAGAGGAGGCCCACGCTTGTTTTTTGGCAGCCTCTCTCTTCTTTATTAGTTTTTTATTTGAATTTCGAACCCTAGGCCTTAGGCTAGGGTTCCCGTGCCTTCACCACATCCCTCCTTTTTTTTTATAGGAAGTTTTAACGAAAAGCCCGCGGTACTGTTCACTTTAACAAAAAATCACATTTTTACACTAAAAAGTCAAACTTGGTACTATTCATTTTACCCTTTATTTTGTCCTTATCGTTAAAACTCAAAGTTTTCAAGCCCTTTTCATTAGTTTTCTTTTTTTTTATTTTTTTATTTTTTATTACTATCTTATATTTTATAATACTTTTGTACGTCAAAATCCTATTTTTTTTGGGAGTTTTAACGAAAAGTTTACGGTACTGTTCACTTTAACGAAAAACCATATTTTTACACTAAAAAGTCAATTATGGTACTATTCACTTTACTCTTTATTTTCTCCTTATCATTAAAACTCAAAGTTTTCAAGCCATTTTCATTATTTTTTTTTTCCTTTTGGCCTTTGTGTTATAAACTTCTTATTTAAGTGTGATTGTGTAAATTCTTGATTAGATTTTATTCTAATTATTCTTTCATATTAGGACTTGTATTCCTTGGAGGAGAATAATTTCTTCTCTCTCTTATTACTATAAATAAAGACATTGCGTAAGGGGAATAACATATCATCTACACAACCCTACAAGCACATCTCTCTCTATATTTTCTCTGTGTCGTTAGCCCCCTCTCCTCTGTCAGTTAAATATAGGCCACAACACGTTATCAGCACGCTCATGCCGCTGTGTTAGGAATCTGACGTGGAAATTTTCTGCATCAAACCAGTTTATCAATATCATCACGCAATCAGGTTCTTTCAAAACAACGGTTTTTATCTCGATATTTTTGCAGCTCTGATAGCATGACTCAACTTTACGTTTTTCGAATTTTAGATTCTACATAAATCGTGTATGCATTATATCTATAATTGTTGAATTATGTGAATTTGATATTGCCACAAATTGCATCAAATATCCGTCCATGCATTAAATTATTTATATGAATATGCATTGAATTAATTTGGAATTGAAAAAATTGTAAAGAATTTTTTTAGTATTTTGTTGAACACCCATTTATGTCGATAGGCTCCCTTCCCCGAGCCGAGAACCCAAACCCTAAACCCGACGCCTAGACAACGTCACCCCCTTAAACCGTCGTGACGCATGGCCTGCAGCCATGCCCAGCCACCATGGCTCCTTCCCCGATGACTGGAAGTCATCCCCGACGGAAATTGGACCGAGATTCACTTGAATCTCATTGGAATTTTTTTGAAAATCCGATTTGAATTTTTCTAGGGTTTGGTTATTGAAACGTTGAGATTAAACCATCTCTGTCTACCATCATGGTCATCAACGACCACCGTGACTCGCCCTAAGTCCTACAAACCCAGACACGGCCGTCAGAAGCGGTGGTGCCGAGCATCTTCTCTGATGCGCCACCCAACATGGCTGGGATCTGTGTTTGGTTTGACCACAGCCTTTTGGGCCTGGACCCTTCTCGGCCTATCTGTATAATTTTTTTTTTTAGGCTTGCGAACCAAACCCAGTTGTTGTTTACCCTAAACCTACTCATGACACCAGCCTAATTGGGCTTTGGTGTCCCCGTGTCCTCACTGTAGTAGAACCCAACCCTCGTAGGGCTTTCGGTGTTTTCTGCACCCTGATGCACTAGATCGCATCCCTAGGATCATTTACGTTGCAAGCAGCGGATCTATGCCATTCAGAGCCCTCTCAGATCTCGCCCATAAGGTTGGGCCTGCTCCTACAGCCCAGAAAAGCCTGCATCCTTTTCTGTTGGCTCGGCCCACATTATACCCAGCCCAATTTTTGGGCCGAGGCTACACGGTATTAACTTACTTAGTCCACTTATGGTCTTTGGCCCATTATTGTAGGTCCCGAATTTAATTGCCTTTTTTTTTAGGCCTTATCGATTTTATAATTTTTCACCCACACTTTAAATTTGGTCCGAAGTCTATATAATTGAGTCAATTATAATTATAGACCTGAAGTTCTATTCACATATTTTCTTGTTGCATATTTCTGTATATATATATATATATATATATATATATATATATATATATATATATATATGTGT
The DNA here is from genome assembly GCF_041283825.1 of Pyrus communis. Taxonomy (NCBI): domain Eukaryota; kingdom Viridiplantae; phylum Streptophyta; class Magnoliopsida; order Rosales; family Rosaceae; genus Pyrus; species Pyrus communis. Next base: position 505,700 of record NC_142574.1, read on the forward strand.
GTGTGTGTGTGTGTGTGTGTGTGTGTGTGTGTGTGTGTGTGTGTGTGTTTGTTTATAGGTACTATGAACCTGAAGTTCATAAACTTTTTCTCGAAAAACATTAATTGAATGGATTTAAGTTTTCGAACTTTTATGCATGTGACTGATTCAAATTAATTTTTATTTCTAGGTATGACCAGTGGAAAAGTTAGTTGTTTGATAGATAGTGCAATCACACACACTGTTTTGCGTAAATGCATCTATTTCACTAACTTCATACCTAAGAATGCACCTCTGACAGCCCTCTCAGACCCATCCAACTAGATCGAAGGATATGGTAAAGCACGTATAATGTTGTCCAATGATACAATTTTGACCATTGACGAGGCACTCTATTCTCCACGTTCCAGAAAAACGTTGTTGAGTTCCAAAGACATTAGAGATAATAATTATCATGCTAAAACCTATGTAAAAAATGGAGTTGAATTTATGTGCATAACTTCCTACAAATATAGCCAAAAGCGTGTTCTTGAGAAGATGAAGCGTATCCTTAGTGGTTTGTATACTACAACCATAAGCCCTATCGAAAGCCACTATGTGGCCGACCCTACTTCTGGGACCACGCATGAAATTACACTTTGGCATGATCGTTTGGGACACCCTGGACGAATAACGATGTGCCGTATCCTCAAATCATCACATGGGCATCCACTAACCCGAAGTTTAGGTTTAATTCAAGGAATCGCATGTCAAACTTGCTACATGGGAAAGCTAATTATTAAGCCTTCTTATGACAAAATTCGTTTGAATCCTCCTATTTTTCTACAAAGGATTCAGGGGGACATTTGTGGATCGAATCACTTTCCCTGCAGACCATTTAGATATTTTATGGTTTTGGTTAACGCTTCCACACGTTGGTCACACGTGTGCTTGTTGTCCACAAGGAACAATGCATTCTCCAAACTGTTGGCTCAGGTTATCAAGCTCAGGGCTCACCACCCTGATTATCCGATCAAATCTATTCGATTGGATAATGCTGGATAATACATATAAAACTTTTGATGACTATTGCATGTCGGTTGGGGTTGAAGTTGAACATACAATACCTGATGTTCATACCTAAAACGATCTTGCAGAGGCATTCATTAAACGCTTACAAATGATTGCTCGATCATTGGTCATACGTACCAAGCTTCCGATCACTCCTTAGGGCTATACAATATTGCACGTAGCCATGTTGATCCGCTTGAGGCCTATTGCGACCCAACCATATAGGGTTCTTCAATTGGTTACTGGATACGAACCCGACATATCGCATCTACACGTTTTTGGTTGTGCAATTTATGTACCGATTTTACCGCCCTTACGTACAAAAATAAGGCATCAGCGAATGATGGAAATCCATGTCGGATATGATTCTCCTTCGATTATTTATTACTTAGAACCTTTGAAAGGGGATCTGTTTACCGCTCGTTTCGCAGATTGTCACTTCTGTGAGACAATCTTCTCGTATTTAGAAGGGATAAGAATGTCATCGTTCTTGAAGAACAACGCAAATTATCGTGGACGACTCCCACTTTGTCTCATTTAGATCCCGCGCTGCTCAGTCTGAGACTGAAGTGCAACACATATTAGATCTTCAGAGCGTACCTCATAGCATGCCAGATGCTTTTACCAATCTAGAATGAGTGACAAGATCACATATTCTAGCTGTGGATGTGCCTGCAAAGATGAATGTACCAAATGTACGACGAACTTCCCTCTTGGAGGCCCAAGACACCACTTTGGCCTATCCACGTACATTAACAGCTAGCCAATCATCTGCTTCTACATAAAAGTGTGGCATACTTCTTGGTTCAAAAGATTCACACCCCTGGAAGAAGAAACCCACGACACAGGCACCTGAAAAGCCTATCGTGAATCTGATTATCGCCTACTTATTCTATCCAACTCATGAGGAAATTATAGATTACAGAAGTGTCTTTGAAGAGAGAATCCACCTTCTGAGAATCGTGAATTTTTGGTCTATTATGCTAGCTTGGATGATGTTTGGTGTAGAAATAAGATAATCATCGACGATGCATTAACATATGCAGCAGCTGCTGAGATCATGTTGAGCGATGACATTGAACCTCGTTTCGTTGATGAATGTCGACGTAGAACTGATTGGTCAACCTGGAAACAAGCAATCTAAGTTGAACTCGATTAGCTTGTGAAACGTAAGGTATTTGGACCTGTAGCTCTTACTCATCGACATGTGAAGCTCGTTGGTAACAAGTGGATTTTTGTTCGGAAGCGTAATGAGAAGAACAAAATTGTACGTTGCAAAGCTCGTCTTGTTGCACAAGGCTTCTCACAACACCCTATGGTTGACTATGATGAAACTTATTCACCCATTATGGATATGATTACTTTTCGCTACCTTATCAGTTTGGTAGTTTTTGAAAAACTGAGTATGCAACTGATAAACGTAATAATTGCGTATCTCTAGGGGGATCTTGATACGAAAATTTATATGAAAGTTCTCGAATGACTTACATTGATTGGATTAAATATTTCCAAACCCTAGAACATGCTCTCAATTCAGCTGAGGCGTTCACTTTACGGTTTAAAGCAATTCGAAAAAATGTGGTATAATCGTCTGAGTGAGTATTTGACTAGTTAAGGATATGTGAACAACGAACTATACCCTTATATGTTCATTAAGAACTAATATTTTAGTTTTACGATTGTTGCAGTTTATGTTGACGACATGAATCTCATCGGGACTCTTGAAGAGCTCATGAGAACTGTTGCGCACCTGAAGTCGAAATTTGATATGAAAGATCTAGGAAATACTTGATACTGTCTCGGTCTTGAGATAGAGCACCGTTCAGATGGAATCTTAGTTTATCAATCGAACTACACCAAGAAGGTGTTGCGTCATTTTAACGAGGATAAAATGAAGCCTTCGAGTACTCCTAGGTCGTTCGATCACTAGATGCAAAACAAGATCCCTTTCGTCCGAATGAGAATGATGAAGAGATTTTTGGGTCTGAAGTTCCTTATCTAAGTGCGATAGGCGCTTTATTATACTTAGCTCAATCCACTAGACTCGACATCTCCTTCGCTGTTAATCTTTTAGCAAGATACAGTAATGCACCAACATGCAGACGTGGGACTTGTGTTAAAGACATTTTTCGTTACCTTAAAGGTATTACGGATCTGGGCTTGTTCTATCCTTAAGAATCCTCGAGTGATGCCGCACCCCCTTATCTAGAGTCATTCTCGCCTTGTTGGTTATGCCGACACATAATAATTATCGGATCCACACAAGACGCTATCTCAAATAGGTTATGTCTTTATCGTTAGAGGCATCACAATTTCTTAAAGGTTAACTAAACAGACCTTAGTTGCCACTTCATTTAACCATACTGAAATTTTCACCTTACACGAAGCAACTTGGGAATGCTTTTGGTTGAGAGTAGTTGTAGGCCATATTTAAAGCTCCTGCAATCTTTACCCCGTTGTTGATATCCCGATGACAATCTATGAAGACAACGCAGCATGCATCGAATAGCACAAGAAGAGTTAAATCAAAGGAAACAACACCAAGTACATTACACCGAAGTTCTTCTTCTCACATCAACAACAAGAGCATTAAAAGATTGAAGTTATTCTTCTCACATCAACAACAAGAGCATCAACAAGAGCATTAAAAGGTTGAAGTTCTTCTTCTCACATCAACAACAAGAGCATTAAAAGATTGAAGTCATGCAAATTCATTCACAAGACAATATGGTCGACCTCTTCACCAAATCATTACCGAATGCGACGTTTCAAAAGCTTGTTCAAGGAATTGGTATGTGTAAACTTTCTAAGTTGTAACATTGCTAGTTCTCTTTGGAATTGTGTCAAACTCAGGGAGAGTATCTTGTGGACATTTCATTTGACTTTGCATTACTCACGTATTTTGCCTTACATTATGGATTTTGTCCCTACTCGGGTTTTTACCATAGCCATAGGGTTTGTGAGACTTACTTCCTTATGCAAGTTCTTACCTTATTTGAGAATAGCGTGTTCCCATAATCACGAGTCGACTTCTTCAACCTTTGCATGATGCCGAATCTACTTGAGTATTTACACACTCAAGGGGGAGTGTTATAAACTTTTTATTTAAGTGTGATTGTGTAAATCCTAGATTATATTTTATTCTAGTTATTCTTTCCTATTACTATAAATAAAGGCACGTATGGGGAATAACACATTCTTTACACAACCCTACAAACACATCTATCTTTATATTTTCTCTATGTCGCCAGCCCCTCTCCTATGTCAGTTAAATATAGGCCACAACACTTTGTGTGTGTGTGTGTGTGTGTGTATATATATATTATTTTTTTTATGACTGTGCCCTACCCAACTCCCTTTTTCCTTGCCGTTTCTTTTTCTCTTCCTCGCACAGCCTCATTCCTGGCCTTCGTAACCTAGCTTCTCCACCCCCCCCATTCGAAACCCCAAGTGTGTTGTTGACATTTTTGAGCTCTGGGGACAGAGGTACTACTCGGATCAGCGAGTTGCAGAAGTTCAGAGGGGAAGAAAGGGGCCAAGATTTGCTTGCTTCTATTTCTAAGGCACAACAAGTTCAAAGCTTGGTGTTGACTTTGACCTAGGTTTGATGACGAGACTCCACAAATCGAACAGGCAACGACCTCAACCTGGGTTTGCTGATGACGATTTTATATGGGTTTCGTAGGCCGACCTACAGGCGGTGCGGCTAGAGGGAAACCAATACTTATGAGTTGCGCAATTTGAAAGTCATGACTACAAGTTACAGCTTGGGTAAGCAGTGGCTGCGATTTGATTCTTCTAAGGAATCCACCATTTTTCATGTAATTTTCAAAAGCTATTGAGAAGAATAGAAAAAGCTCTTAGCTTTCCTTTTGATTCGAGAAGAAAGGTCAGCTCCGAAGGGCTGTAAATTTAATCCCACAACGGAAAAGAGAGAAACAAACAATCAAGAAAGGTTTTCCAAAAGTGTCACCTTCTCTCTCTAAAGTTCTTGATTGATGGAAACAGAGATTGGGGTTTTAGGGCAAAATGACAGAATTACTCACAAGGCTTTGAAGATATTTGTGAGGAGATTTGATTTTGCAAAGTGTAAGATGGAATGGAAAGAAGAGTGAGGCATGAGGGATGCTGCAAAGATTTTCTGGAAAAGCCAAAATGAAGGTTTTGGGTTCTTGGTTTTGCAGATTCCGTGGTGGAATGAGGGAGGTTGTGAGGATTTCACGATGGAGAGTGATGAGTGTCGTGGGTTGCAACTTCAGTGGTCCGACGTTCCTCCATTTTTTTGGGGTGTGAAAATACTTGGGATTTGATTGTTTAAATGTGCTTTTGTTTATAATATACTTAAGTTGCATACCAATAATTATATAATATGTAATAGGGATCTTGTGAATGGAGAGAAATGTTTATGTTTATATGTTTGTTGTTCCATAGATTGCTAAAATGTTGGGCTTTGTGAATTTTTTGAATAGTTGTAGCAAAAGTTTGTGTTTGAAAAATATATTAATAGATTCATCACTTGGTTGGTGGAAAGAACGGCAAGTTGCCAAGACATATTGTAGCACATGCCAAAAGGAAAATAAAAATGTATGTTGACACACTTTCGTAGCTCAATTGGCTTATGTATGAATGTTTTGAAGGGTATGAAGTTTATGTTGATTGACATGAGTGATGTTCATGACATGCATGTTGTTTATGAATGTTTTGCTATGCATGAAAGAATCCATTGTTTGGATATGTGAACCATGTTGGTTATACCGCTTAGTTTCACTTACTTGGTGTTGAAGTACGTATGATGATGCTCTAAGTTAGAGTATAGAGGTAGGTCAGAGTTAGACCAAGTGTTCCAGTGTTAGGAATGCAAAAGACTTAGATGAAGTTGTCTGAACTGCTTCTTCATTAAATATTTGTTGAATGGTTTGTGTTACAAAGGATGCCAAACGGTTGAAGGTCAAAACATTTGTAATGTGTATGCCTTTCTATGCAATAAGTGTATGGATGGCCAAAACTTTCTCATTTGGTAGAACTTGACATTCGGTCCCCACCTGTTGATAGGGGTTTACCATATAATGGTTCCCTTGGTATGTCCTTGCCTTGGCAAATGCATGATTATGAGCTTTCGTCATCACCTCAAAGTAAGTCTTCTAAGTGTTAGCATTGATCATGTACTTGAAAAAGCATTCACGCATGCTTACCGCGAAGGCCTTGAGTGCTGTTTTGTCATCTGCCTCAGCGCAACGAGATTACTCGTGGTTGAAGCGACCGTCATATTCATGCAATGACTTCTCTGATTTCTAGCAAATGGTGTATAACTCATCAGCGGAATGTAAACAATCAGCTTGGAAGATGTGTTGAGCCACAAAGTCTACTTAGCTCAGCGAAAAAATCTACCATATCATGTTAAAGATGACAATACCAATGAAAAGCTTCATTAGAGAAAATGAAGGGGAAAATAAGACATTGTTCCTCGTCACTGTATCTTTGGTATGTCATGGTGGATTCAAAGGGGTGGATATGTTCAATTGGATCTTCCCTCCCAGTATACAACTGCAAGCCAAGCATCTGTTTCATTTCTCTTTGTAGAGGGATGCAAATGATCCTCCTTGTTAGAGGGCCTAGCCTTGGCTGTTTCCAGTCAGGTATCCTGGCCTGACGCTCGACCTTCACCTTGTTCACTTCCTCAAAGAGCGGTAGGAAAATAGGGTCTTGGTGAAGTTAGGCACTATTGAAGCTTTCTTTTGTAAGTTTACATCATTTCTTGAAAGTAAGGAAGATTTGTCAAGGACATGTGGCCTTTCCTTGGACTCAACATACTGGCTGTCAGAATGTGCTTATTAAAAGTCCCCCAAGTTTCATACACATTTTTGTTGCCCCAAGGCTTGTAGTTCATTTCCTAGATTGAGGGCATGCCTGGGTTGCGGTAAGGGAACAAATCATTCGATGATCATTGGGCCATTGATCATTGAGCCTAAGTGGATAGGTTTTTGTCGACACCGCCTTAAGAAGTCTCGACAGTCATGGTAAACAACTCTTGACCCTTCCATTTTTTTTGCAAATAGATGTCTTCATTCAATTATCTTGCTTTGATTTGAAATAGCTGGGTTAAGAAAAGTGTCATGTTGATCAATATCTTGGTGAGTAGCTTGCTCCTTATTAGGAATATCCATGTTGAAGACAGGTAACCCCTCGTGTTGGAGGACACCTAGGTTATGGTTGACTTCCACAAAGGTAATGGGCTCGTGTGATTGGGTCTGCCTAGTCTCTTGGAGTATCTCGAAAAGCTTCTCATATTGCTCTTGAATGATCTCATTCTTCATTGCTATCTTGTTGTTTTAAGCCTACAGCACTTCGACCTTAGTCTGAAGAGCAAACTTCTTATGTTTCTTCCTTCGTTGCCTTACACTAGGCACAAAGGGAATGTCATTCTGTGTGTTGTGGCTTCCTTCGCTCCCTATGTTAGAGAGGGGTGCCTGATCAAATGAGAGTGTACGAACGATGAAAACCAGCTTGACAAAACTAGAGAGAGTAGGAATAAGCGTCGCTTCCCACAGACAGCGCCAAATGAAATCAGTGAATACTATGGAACAATATAAAGTGTTAAGTTTGTGACCTTCGCTCGGCCGCTTCGGTTACCTAGTGATGATAATATGTAAATAGATAAAGATAGGGAAGCAAACATAAGATGTACGTGATTTACCCTAAGTCTGGCTACGTCCACGGAGTAGAGGAGTTCTCATTAATAGTGAAGGGTTTACATAAATATATAAGTTTAAGTATAATCATCATTAGTGGGTTATAAGGACTAGTTTAAGTACAATAATGACATTAGGGATTAATTGTAGGAGAATGGTCTTCTTTTATAGTTGAGCAGAGTCTCCAGATTTTGTCTGTGGTCGATGTATGACCCTATGAGCTTTATTCTGACGTTGACATATGTCATGCTATGATTGGCCTCTTGGGTGGAGGGAAACTCTTGTGCTTCGGTAAAGGTGCCTCAACATGAACCTCTCAATGCGCCCTTGAAAGTATGAAGTTGGCCGGTGCTGGATAGTTTTGGGATTGGGCAAGTATGGTACAAACAAGAACTTACAAAAGAAATATAAAAACACAAAAAAATACATTGGAGCCCTGCTCCCTTCTACTTCATCTTCTCCATTTACCATTTCAATTGCAGTTGTAGGTTGACATACGGTTCTGAGATTTGGGATCCTATCAAGACTCATCATCGGAGTTCATGTTGTTGATCGGTGAAGATGTTGGGGTGCAATTTTTCAGCAATGGCTGAGTGGTTATGTGGACATGAAAATACAATCTTACCCTGCATTTTAACAGACCTTCAACAAAAATCTTGAGATTAACAAACAAAAAATAAAAAGGAAAAAAAAATTGTTTTGGGCTAAAATGACTAACAGTCTTAATAACATGAGTTTAATTTCTAATTTTTTCACCATAAGGTCATCATGCAGGTACCGTATGACCACGAGAATGATTAGGCCAATTTGGCCTTATAAAATAAAGTGAAATAAATTAAAATACTATTTAATATAAAATTAAAATAAACTAATAACATAAAAAAGAGAGAACAGGAGAAGTACAAGAATGTATTATTCTCAGGATAGTGCTAAAGAGACTAAAATTTTAAATTAAATTTTGTAAACCAAATAATGTGATTATTTATAATTAAATTAATATTTATATATTAATTAACATGCTTATTTTCTATTGTGACAAATTATTAAGTTCGAAAATTCCTAGCAGTATATTCTCCTTGTTTAACTTGGAGAGTGACAAAGCACAAATTTCTTACGGTATGCAAAACATCTAACTATCGTCACTAACCTGCACATGATGGCAAACCCAACAAGCTGGTAAAAAGGGGATCGATAAGGTTTGTTATACATATATGTACACTCTCTTTCTCTGCGTTTTTGGCATTTCTGCTTCTCCGGGATCTAGGTGTGTATTTTCCCTTCGATTTATTTTATTTTCAATTGCTTAATTTGACATTAGAAACAACTAGACTATGCTAATATTTTGCTTCTACGAGTTGCCTAGTCTGTATTTGCTAAAATTTTCGCATAAAACACTGAATTTGTAACGAAATTGCGCAAATTAGCTTCTAGGTATTACTAAAATGGCGTTATGATGTGGAACTTAGTATATAATTTGTGATGTGTTTCCTGGAATGCATTTTTTTTTTCTCATGGCCACCACCTGTATGATGAAAGTCCTTTATGGAGTGCATGATAGAAAACCATCATGGAGTCGGAACAAAATAAATAATAAATAAAAATAAAAGAGTCAGTGCCATTGATCAATTGAATGCTATATTCAACTGTTTTAGTTTAATATAGTATGGAGTAATTGGAGCTAACGGAATACATGTTGCAAAACCGAGTGCAGTGGCATTCTAGGATTTATACAGCCGACCCATTTAGTGGGATAATGCTTGGTTGTTGTTGTTGTACAGATAGAATAACATGAAAACAAGTATGAACAATGACGACAGTTTTTTTATTTTGTTGGTCTCCTGTTCAATTTGTGGATTGGATTTATGGTGAAGTATCGAAGCTGGGTTCATCCGTATCATGTCCGTATGGAACTATGGATATGAACTATAGTATATCTGTGATCAGTCTTGCAAGACGTATACATTAGTGTTTGAGTCTTCGGTTGGATTTATTGTGCTTATTTTGAAGAGGTTGTTATACAGAACATTGTTTTGTTTTTCTAATTCAAAACTTGGAATTTCCCTTTGTATTGGTATTTGGTTGCATCTGGAAATCAGTTTCTTATACGATTGGCAGAAGCAACATAAGTAAAAAATTGCTATAATCTTTTGAAGTTCTTCTCAAAAGAAAATCCGGTGCCAAACAAAAAAAGACGCAATGGGACCCTCCAGTGCACCAAGGCGGCTTTCTGGGATGCAGAAGCAAGTACTAAGTCTATACAGAGGGTTTCTGAGGGCAGCCCGCACAAAATCTGCTGAAGACCGGCAGCGGATTGAGTCACTTGTATCAATTGAGTTCCGCCGCAATGCAAAGGAAGTAGACCGCAAAAATTTCCTCTACATTGAGTACTTGCTGCGACGTGGTAAGAAACAGCTTGATCAGCTCAGGAGCCCCGATATTGTTGGATTATCAGCTACAAATGTCAGTTTCTCTCAAACGAAGGATCCTACACACTGAAGTAAGAGTTTCATCTGTTCTTATTTATTTGTTGAGCCAAATGTAGGTAATGGAGGAAAAGGAATATTTGGCTGAAAGTTCTTATTGTATGCTAGTTAGAAAACTCCAAATTATGCAATCTGTATCGATTATCTTCCAAATAATGATGATACTTGATTCCTTGTAATCGCCCTAGTTCTGTTGTTTGTGTTGCTTATTATCAATAAATCTTCGTTCTTCGACTTTTGGATTCGTTTATGGTAAAATGGAATTAAAGTGTAAAAAGAATCGGAATATGATTTAGTTATGCAGGACATCCAACTTCGATAGTAAAGATTATACGAAGAGGAGCCCCTGGGGCTAGCTCAAGCGGTGAAGAATAGTAAAGCACGTAATGAGTTAGGTTTAGGTAGATTATAGGTTTTGGTTCCTTCTAATGTAACCGAAAAAAATGAAAAACAACGAATGTGCCTCCCCTTTGCCCCCAGCTTAAATACTGAAGGACGCAAGACCCAGCAAACAAAACTAGGTACCGAAAAAACTAAGCACCAAACATCAACCGTGACAGTAGCAGAGATGAGATGACCAGAAATTGAAGCAAAGAATACTGATTGCATTGCAGCTTCTTTATCTTTATCGCAATTAAGCGCCACCAAATATATGTATGTTGAAGAAATTGCAATTTTTTCATGTGTTGAATTAGAAGGAAACATTGTTAGACTCTTGGGAAATATGACTCAGCTTACCAGGATTGGGATTACAAATGTAAAAGAAAGAGACGAGAGGGACCTGTGTGCCTCAATTCAAAAGATGAAGCTCCTTCACTACTCGTTTTCAGTGGCAAGCGATGAAGAAGTTCTTCAAATAAATGCCCTACGGTCACCTCCTCCCTACCTTCGAATGGTTATTTTATCTTAAACTGGCTCGAGAGACTACGAAAACACTACTTTAGACGACAACATTAATTTGTTAAGAAAATAGATGCAGAACTTTGGATACGGATTCGCTTCAAAATTTGCAAAACCTTAACTTGACTCTGTTTTAGTAATCATTAAAGATGAAAGATGCAACATGATCCCTAATCGTACCTGTTTCTTGCCCGATAGCTTGTAAAAGCAAGACGTATTTAGTATAAGATGGCTTCAACTGCAAAATAATATATGTCAGCATCTTACGGAAATGAGTTGGTTATCAATATCCACTTTGTAGTGAGTTTTGTTCTGGACACTAATTTGATTCTTGCCTGATAGCCAGACTGATGCTCGAGCAATATCATATCGACCACTAAAAGTGAGGATGGTCGTTGACATGGTGCTCACTGCTCAAGCGATTTCTCGTTTGATCGAGGGCCGTATAGTTCTCTCATGTTTCCTTATATTTCAAGCAAGTAAAGAACCCATCTGTTTTCCAAATTCAGTAAATGAAAATTATAAACAAGCTGATAATGTTTAACTCATAAAGATGTATTTAATGGAGAAAATCAAGGCAGCACCACGGATGGTGAGTTTGAGTGAGTACTCAAAAGTCCCCTTAAGAGGAAATTAATTTCAGAATATTATTCAAGTTTTACACGAAAAAAAGTAGAAAGATCAAAATTATTTGAAGTGATACATATATTGGGCGTCAAGGAATGCCAAATTTGAAATAAAAGAAGCTCTACATATAGCTCTTACTGTCCCAAAACTTCTGATTGCTATTTCCTCCTATCCAATAATAAATTTACTCTGTGATCTTTACAAGAGACTGTACCGTCGCTGACTAATTACGTCAAAGAAAAATCTACAAGGACATATAACTTTGTTCATAACTAAGCACCTCATCAGACCAGCATATAACTAATTTCAAAGCCCTGCGTGCTTCCCTCCGATTAGTGCATTGCCGCGGATTGCATATTTGACGCCACGGATTGCATACTTGTCGAAGATTAGATATAGAATCCAAACTAAAGATGTTCATTCATATATTACTGTGGTGGCCAGTGGCTAGACCTTTCCATCAGATGAAGGGAGATTTCTAGTAGCTTCCAAGGCCTTGGAAGAAGATTTAGTCGCCGAGTTTGTGCCTTTGGAGGGAGACGACGCTGGAGTTGGTAGCTTCTTCGGCAGCATCTGATCCCAATTAGGCAACCTTGATGCTTCTGAGAGAACAATGAAAGCAAAAACAAGAGCGAAGAGCAAGCACTTTTGGCTCCAAGAAGTTGACATTTTGTTGAGAATTTGGAATAATACCGTGGAAACTGACAGGCGCTGCTGCTTTAACTTGCAAAGATGGAAGTTGCAGCTTTAGAAGTACTGGTGGCAGCGGACATGTTGAGTAATGTATGGAGACTGCCAACTCGTGTTGCTCGAGGAAAGGGTGGCAATGGCAGACAATGGGGCATTTGATTATTCTATAATCTGTTCGAAGCAGCTCATGTGGTTGCTCTCTTTGTGTAGAATCTGTTCGAGTGAAAAAGTACATTTTTAGGGATTTTTGTTTTTAAATTTTTAAATTTATTATTATATCCTTGGACCCTCCTTTGTTGGGTATAAAATTTAATTTTTCCATGTCTGGTAACAAATTCTTGTTGTCAGAGTTGTTCATAGTGGTATAATTAGTAATGCCACTTGTACAATTTGTGACCTAATAATAAAATAAGTTCACCAAACTTTGCTTTGCAGAATTTTATGTCCATGAGAAGCCGAGATGCCTTTGTGAACTTTTTCGACTTTGTAAGGTGGATTGTCGTGATTTTGCCACCAGCTGATCATCTTTTTACAACAAAAACAACAATTAAGCTTTATCTCACTAAATGGGATCAATACGAGTCCTCTTTTCAAAGAAAAAAAAAAACTTTGCAAAACTTTATGTGTCCCCATATTATATATATGCACCAGTGCACACATACTGTATATAGGTAGGGTGGAGATTTCCATTCTTTTTCTTTAAAATGATGATAATAGATTAGGCAAGTCAAACTACGTGTAAGACTTAGTTGTCGAACTACAATAGTAGAAACTTTACTCTCTAAACCGACACAAACTTTTTAAGCCTATTGTCGAGAAAACCCAACATAAAATTATAGCATTATTATTTATTGTTAGTATTGAATTTCAATCATGCAAGCACGAGGGGAGAGTTTCCTTTTCCTTTTTTTGAGATTACTCACAGCAAAACAAACAAGCCTAGCTATTTAAAAGTTGATGAGAAAAATTCTAAAGGAGTTCAAAGGAAGCATCTCGACACTTTTTGTATGCTATTTTGCCAACAAAAGAAATAGTTTTACAACAAAAAGTAATGGCTACCAGTGGTGTCAGTGAGATATTAGTATATTTTTATGAAAAGGGTTGTGATTAGAGGACCACATTTTCCTAGTTATAGAGGTCCATCCCTTAGTTCAGAAGTGAATTCATTCCGACAAGCACATAAGACATGATTAAATTAAGGAGGCAGATTCTCTGCCTTTCCACTTTTCGTGTGTGCCTTTTTATTTTGTATAGTCAATATTTTATATTTTTTTATAGAGATAATAAGATAAAAAAGAATAGTAATATAAAATGTTAACGTGACTTAACTGTGACCACACAAACAGGAGGGCATGAGAGGACAGAGAATCTGCCTCCTTAAATTAATCAATTGTGTAGGGTTAAAAGTTGGAATAATGATTTCGATTTCGACAGTAAAAAATTTTAATCCGAAAAATTGGAACAAAAATTGGTATGCATATATAGGAATTTTCATCTGAACTTTTTCCAAGTGTTTTAAACTTATTCCGATAAAATAACTTTCCGAAATATTCTTATTTTTTTATAGTTGTTTTCTCAATTATATATTTTGTAATCAATTTTTGTATTTTATTGTTAGTTTTGGATCCAATTTGTTCATTATTTTTATGTTATACATACGCTTACGTATTAAAAAGCATAAGCATATCTACTAGTATACCACAAATTAATTGAATTTATACATAAGCATACACCAAATATTAAGAAAAGAGTACAATAAGTTGCATGTATAAAAAATTAGAGGATATTCAAAAACTTATAAAATATATGAATTTCTGAATTATATTACGAAATCTCCTAGATTACTCTAAATTTGAAATTTCTGAATATGCCAAAAATTTTGAATTTAAAAATTGTGGTCTAATCCGATTTGATTCCAAAATTTTGAAACAGAAATTGGAAACATTGTTTCGGATCAGATCCTTCCAAAAAAACACCTCTCAAACTTAAGTAAAAAAGAATTAAGTCCTGGCTGACTACTAATATGATTTAATAGTCTTCATTTTCACTTGCAAGATACGATTTAGATACAATTATGTCAATGACGAATTCAATATCACATTATTATCAAAAAAAAAAAAAAATGTCCTAGCTTCCTTACAAACTTTCATTTGATACTATGACATATATGTTTTTGTATAATTATGAATTATACCAAATCAGCTCATCGGTTCATGTCACAATGATGCAGAGACTATAACATAAAAATTCAATATTTGTAATGAAAAGATATTCAAAACAAACACTTGTAAACGGCAGCCGTCGTCAATTCTTCACAGTGCTAGTCTGTCACTGAGCAGTCTATGATTAATCTTACCACAAACGAAATGAGGGAATGATTACAAAGGATCGAATGCATTTTCCTTGTGATATTTACTAACAAACTTTCTGAGCATTCGATATAGCTAGTTAAGTCCCGCACAGAGAAGAGAACCATTCCCTATATAAAAGAAATTTTCAGCGAATGTGTGTCTGAGAGTTGTAAAATCGTAAAAGTTGGAAGAATGTCGGGTGAAAGATAATCTTTAAATTTATGCGGGCTCTTAGGGACAAGAGGAGTTGGATTGTTGGAAGGAGATGGGCACTGCACTCTATCTCAAAGTGGTAGGGTCAGTTCTCACTCAAAATACTGAACCATGTCTCACTGGTCAATATTTTTAACAGTCATATGTCATATTCTATTTTTAATATAGTCATATGTCATATTTTACTCTGATCTTGTATGACTCAAACTCGAGTGCATAAGAGAAATATAGTGGTTTAATTAATTTGACTACTTATGTCTACTTTTCTAAGAATTATAAACTGATACAATGGAAAAGATAATTTCTCATTCATTGGAAAAACATATATACAAAGTTAGCAACCGTATTGGCTTGCAGCGCGAGTCTAGAAGATGGACTTACATGGTACGGGTAAACTTTTATCGTCGTGTTTCGTGTCAATGATACAATGACATATATAAGTTTCTCTCCACTTGACATTATCGATGGAAGGCCATGATAACGATGTACTCATGATATATAATTAAATTGTTTTCCATGTCTAGTTGGTTTTTGCAATTTTAGTACCTCATCTCTATAATGTGTTTATAAGATGAATTACTTAAGAAGAAAATTTATCCATTCCAATCCTCCCCAAAATGTTAAGATTAAAATGGAGAAGTTTCCTTCACGTATAATCCCATTCTAATCCACTCAAGAAAAAAAATCATTTTCCTTTATCATTAATACGCCTTGAATTTAGAGAGTGATCCATTCCAATCTAATCCTCTATACCACGCAGCAACGTTCTTTTAACTAAAATGACGTTCAAAAAAATGATATACCGTATTTCGAACATATCGTATCCATGATAATATACCCAAAAGACAGCAACTTCAGCAGTAGTAGTAGTAAGAAAAAGCAGTAACATGTCAAAAGACTACAATACTGAGTTTGAGTATTTCACTTCCATTTATACTCAGAATATCAAGATACAAAAATTGTAAGCCAAATATCCCCTCTTTTCAACAGGGAATAAGTTCACTTAGTAAAGAAAAGGAGGAGCTTTTGGGGGATTCTGAAGCTGAAAGAATATAAATTACGTGAAATTTACACATTAACGTATTAATTTAGTTTATAGATACTTGATCCTTATACGTTAATGGATAAGCAAACAAAAGAATACTTAATGGCTAAATGCCAGTATCGATTAAGCCTTAGGCCGTCAAAGATGCAGATTGAAGCATTTAAGCAATGGCTGACAGAATTGTTTCCTTCTCTGCAGGACGCCAAAACGTCTTCTGAACGTACAGCAAACCCTCGTTGTCTTTTGAGTAAGTAAATCGGATGTCCCATTGCAGAGATTTAGCCATACTCTCAATCTCATTTAAGGTTTCAGCGTTGTCCCATACAATTAGTTTCCCTTCTGGCCTCAGTATCCTATCAACTTCTGCAATCACTGCCACTAAGCTGCATCTGTAGCCAGAACATAACCATATTGAATCAGAGGAAATGTTGGGGGAATTTCTTGCGATTTAAAACTGCAGTAAATGTCTTTTTTACAAGTAACAAAACGGAAATGTTGTATACATACCTTTTCTTAAGGACAGAGAATAGATGATCTGCGTGTAAAAGATCATAAGATCTGGGGTAGGTACTGAACGATTCACACCAATCATGATAAATCCCAATTAAACCGCGCTCATAGATTATTGGAAGCGTGTCACGAGAGTCAACTGGGACTACATTCATAACCCAAACTTTTAAGTCTTTTAGAGCTGCAGCAAACCTACAAGCCGTTGCGAAAGAAAAGTCAGGCTATGTGAAAGATTCCAACATTCTTCACTGCACTGGAAAGGAAAAGCATTTCGCACAAGAGATATAAGAATCACAAACAGTAGCCAAAAGGAGATGATTATTTTTCTAACAAAGAGTATGACACACAACTCCAACTGATCTGAATTTTTCAACCATGTATTTGCATCTAAGGACATACCTGTCAGAATTTTTCACCTTCAGATACCAAGATGTTGGAAATACAAATAATCAACAGTGAAAAAGGAGGAAGAAAATAGAAGGCGGGTAACTGGGCGATTTACTCTTCGAGAGAATTAGGGACGGTGATGCTGTCATAAGGAAAAAGGAAAGTTAAAGATTAATAATTGCTTACCCTCCGTATACAGCTCTCATGTCCATGACATTCCTTACAGTAGACCAATTGATTCCCATCCCATTCAAATAGGTCTCAGAAACAACTTTTTTCCAATGCTTGTAGTCAGAAATGAAATCTTCTTGGGCAGATTTCCCATCAACATCAAGCAGAGACTTTAACCAGTATGGTGGTTTCTGCAACCTTGATGGCCATTGCGGAGGCCACTGAGATCCACGGTCTAATACACCCTCCGGGACTTTGTGCATGCATGCCTCCAATGTTACATTCCTGATGGAGAAATATAAAGAACTCTTAACAATGTTGGAAATTTAAGGTACTTCAATAATGTAAAATATTTTCTGAACCATCACATTTGATGGTGTTTAGCAGACCAATTTAGCGTAAGGACGAACTTGAAAAATCTAATGACATCAATTTCCAATTATTTTTGTTCAAACGGAACTTATCACCTAAGATTTTATTAGCAACTCAAAAAGTATGAGAAGAGGAGATACTATCATTTAAAGTTCTTTCAGTTCAACACTTGTGGTCAATCTTGCAATGGCAAGTACAAATTAAAGCTTTGAAATTTATGCATCTCAAGTTCACAGCACGTGAAGAATTTTCTGCACTACAAAATCCTCCCATTAGTCAACCTAAAAGTTTTTCCGATTATTTTGGATCCTTCTTTTATGCCACTTCCAATTTCTGTACTAGAGACCACCAGTAACAAACATAAATAAATGCCAATGCTTAAACATTTAGATAAAAAGGTGAAGTACCAGCCAGCATTTGGATCATCAGATTCACTGCAGAGAGGAGGGTCATTGCGTGATCTTTTATTGTAGCACTCATTGGTAGAGGGTTTTCTATATATGGCAGCAGCCACTCCATTGAGTTTGTCCTTTTTAATAACCACTAGATCCCAGCACATTGACTTTGTTAATTTCGACATAGCTGTCAATAAATAACATGAGGAGAAAGAATGTTAGATAGAAGCAACCAAAATACAAGATGCTTCAAAGGCAAACAATGTAGTAGGAAGTATTCTACCTTTCCAAATGCCAACATCTTCAGGAAGCTTTTGGTAAACTGGAGTAGCAGACCAGACAAAGTAACCACCAGGTCGCAAGACACGATTAAGCTCCAGGAGCAGTTTACCCCCTGCAATGGAACTCAAATTATATCTCTACAAATATATAGGGACTACAACAACGCATGTATGTGTGTGTGTGTATATAGGCTCCATTTTTCAAAAAAAATGGGGACACCCTCCTGACCGTTAGAGAGATTAAATCACAGGCCACAGAATCTCAACCACAAAATTTCATTAAAGCCAAATCTAATGGTCAAGAGGGGATCCCTTTCCTTAAAGGCTTCCTATATATATGTATGTATGTATGTATGTATGTATGTATGTATGTATGTATGTATGTATGTATGTATGTATGTATAAAATATATAATATATATATATATAGTGAAAACATTACCTTCAATATGCCAAGGGACTCTACACCGTGCACAGTGGATAAGATCAAACACAGAACTTGGGTAGGGTAGTCTTTTGGTACCCATAACAGCTGATATGGCAGGGATTCCCCGTTCTAGTGCAAATTGTACTTGGGCTTCGTGCTCATCCTTGGGAGCAAATGACATAGCAAGAACATCTCTTTCAAATAGAAATCCTCCAAAGCTAGCTACACCACACCCAACATCCAATATCACATGGCTTCTTTTACCCCATGCGATATTGGGAAGAGACTGCATAGCCATAACAAAATATACACTTTACACACTGAAATATTCAAAAATAAAAAAACTTTCACCAACAAATAATGCTATTTTTTATAATATTGAAAATTTGGAGCAGTAAGATAATAATTCTGAATACTAGAGTATACTCAGTAAAAGAACAACAAAAAGAGTGATGAAATCAGCTGGGAACTGCATCCCAAAGAACAGGAATTCATGCTATCCATGGGAAAATGAAGACAATGAGATGGAAACGATGCATTGATGAAGATATGAAATTAGATGGAACTGCATTGCATAAAATTCAAACCCACTATTAAGTAATGGAATAAAGAAAACCCATGTGTATCTTCCTTTAATAGCTTTTGGCTGAATGTTACTATACTATAGAAAGTACGGATTTCATAAAACTTCTATAGCATTCAACATACGCAACTTAATGTGAGGACAGGACATGGCAAAATAAGATGATGTATCAAGAGGACTCACTTTTTGAATAAAATCAATGTAATGAAGAGCGCCATTTATAAACTGAGTTCCGCCACCAGGAAATGTGAGGTATTCACCGGTAACCTTAACCCAATTTTGGTGCCCTTTAACTTCTGCGAGCTTCGTGTGAGGGACATTGTGGTACCATATCTGCATCATGAACCAAGAACATATTTCAATTTCAAGGATTAAAAAAGGTAACTGTTTCTGTTCCACTAGACAGATGGTATACCTTGTCCCTGCTTGTGGGCCACTGAATGGGTCGTTTATATCCTTCTGGTAGGGGAACAAGACAGGTAGGGGCTTCATCAGGGCAGTGCCTCTCTCGGTGTTCATAGTGGCCTCTACCTGGAAGCTTCTTGATAGATCCCCAATTGTCAAGACAAGGGATGTAGTCTGGCCCAGCCGTGACATCACAGACTTTCCACTTCCATTCATGATGCCCACTCTTACGTTCAGCTGACGAAGATTCTTGGGTTTCCTTCTCATTCTGCGACTCCACAACTTCAGTTGTCCCTTGCTCATTTTCAGCTGTAGTTTCCTGGCTTTCTGTGTTACCACTGGTATCACTTTTTTCCTGATCTTTCTCAACCTTTTCCGTCTCAGTCTGACTACTAGCTTCTTCTTCCTGCTTTACTTCATCAGAAGTCTCCTCTCCAGATGTCTTTGTACCTGAACTCTCTTCCACCTCCGTTCTTCCAGCTTCGGAATTGGACTCCCCATCTCCTGAACTAGCTTCTTGATCAGTTATTTCCTCTGTCTTTTTTCCCTGTTCGATCGAAGGTTTCTCATCAGATCTCTCTTCCACAAGCTTCTCTTGCTGATTTCCCTCACCACCATTGTCACTTTCTGGCTCGGTCTTCTCCTCAGATCCCTCCCTTGAAACCACTTCTTCCTGTTTTTCTTCCGTTGTATTCACAGACCCATCCTCAACATTTTGGTCATTCTTAATATCCAAATGGCTTTCACTCTGCAAACCACTGCCATTTTCATCCTCTTTTGCTACAGTTCCCGATAGTTCCCCCGAACTGTCTTCGAATTGCTTTGAATTTTTTTCAGTTATAACTTGCCCGTTTACGTTATCCATGGTCTCCTCAGATGATGACCCTTGATTCTGAATCGGAACAACTGTTGACATCAACATCCAGACCCCAATTAAACAAAACGCTACAAAAACAACCAGACTAGTCTTTGAACAACAATTCGATGACTTCCTTCCATCAACTCGGGAATACTTCCCCACAGCCATCGTTTCGATGTGAAGATCGATATCCCAAGTTATTAAATCACCTGAAAAGGGCAATAACAAAACAGACTCAGCTACCAATGTTATTTCTGTTCTCAAAGATCGTTTCTTGAAGGTGATATCATTTTCTCAAGGACATTGAATAAGTAACTGATAAAGCAAATTGGATCTTCCAAAGAAACCAGATCCATCAATTAACAAAAAAACCCAGAAAAATCAGAACTTTTTTCTGTTGGATTTCAACAAGAACATCACCAAACAAATTAGTTCTTTAGAAAAAAAGTGAATATAACCCATTTTTCAGCATAAAAAAAAAAACCCAACAAACAGAAACGAAATGGTGAGTCAATAATAAGAACAACGCATTGTTTGGTTGGTGAGAAAGTGCAGGAAAATAAACGCGAACTGATACAAACTTTATACTGGGAATATTCAAAAGCAACAAACTTGATTGTCTTTGCATGTCGTTGCTTTTATTCATCAGAAAAACGAAAGTACTTGGATCATTAAAACAACCAAAACAAAGATCTGATCAAATAATGATAAGCAATATAATACATGAGAAGATTTAGAGTGAGAATTTTCTTACTTGGGTCACTGCGTGATTGAAGAAGTGTAGGGTCTTGCTGCCTTCTCACTCCATTACTATCGTGTGGAGAGAGAGAGGGAGAGAGAGCTGGTCGGTCACTCAGTGTGGGGGTGTCTCTCTGATTTATAATTGAAGCTGTCCTCTTCTCTCCTACAACTATTTCATTTCAATTGTCTTTCACCATCACCATTATTGTTAAGTAAAGGAAGAAAATATCAGAGTGAGGAATGGATGGGAGAGTAAGGAAGGAGATCTACTCGTATTTCTATAGGTTTTTTTATGGGATCCGGGAATTCCAGCTAAGGATAAGTTGTAAAAAGCAATGGTCGTCAATAAAGTCCAATGCGCAGCGTACTAAACAGCAAGAGAGATCTATGCAAAGGACGGTGATCCACCAGAAAAAATTCAAAAAAGAAGAAATCTTTTCAATGGGTGTCAGTCATGGAGACTAACTAGCACAAAATGAGTTTATCTGTATTGTGGTGTGTAAGTCACCAACATACCGTCATGTGACGAGAGTTTTACACACTACTTGTATTAGTGGTTTCGAATGTCATAACATGTTTTACTTGAGTCATTCTTGTGTTCCACTTAAGTTCTTTGTTTGCTCTTTTTCTCTTTATGGATTTGGTGGATAGAATTTCTAAAGTTTCCAAAGTTGAAAGCCTCTAAATTTCCACATCAAGGTTGAGATGTGAAGAGGAGATGGAAGTCTACAAGAAGTTTTGATGCTAGTGAAAACTTCCTCCAGTGGCCGGCTATGTAGAGAGGAAAGAGAGAGTATGCCTCCAAATTCCTCCTCATCTTGGTTTCGAAAACACAGTTGATATATTTGTACACATGATTAGGTTTTGATAGGTCTCATATCATTTTTCATTTATTCAGACCAATTTGGAAAGTGGACCCTATAGACATTACTATATCGTTAATTCATCATTATCTTTAAATTAATTGCTCTACCGACACAGGATTCTTCACATTACGAAGGATTGTCATGCATTTTATGTAAAGAGATTAAAAAATGCAAGAAAAGAAAAACAAAATTGAGGTAATTTACAACATACTATCCTACACTAGAGGGAGTAAGGGAGTACCGCCGAGTAGGCTAAGACTTACATTGAATCAATCATAACAATATGGTTCTATTTCGTGTTTAGCAAGTATTGAACATAACATCTCTCACTTACAAACGAAGAATAATACAATTACATCATAATACTAAGTGGCAATAATATGAAATATTTAAATAATTTAGAATATTAAAACTTGTTTGGGACTGCTTGTCACCCTCCAAAACTAGGGTAGGTGAAAATTACCGAATCAAAACTGTGACTAATAATAGCCATTCAGTATTACGGTCTAGTGATATTCCTCTTCACTTGGAAATGAGAGGTCTTAAGTTTAAATCTTGTGGATGGCGATTTCGATACCAAATTAGGTTACCCATTGTGTGGCTTAGCCGAACTCCCCTTCTTCTTAATGTAAAAATGTATTGATGTCCTTAAAAAATAAATAAATTAAACTGTGACTAAAAATAAAAATTATTAAATTAGATAAAACGAGAAGAAAGGTGGGAGTGAAAATAATATATATGTCTTAAAATAATTAAGGTTTTCTTCTTACAAACAAAATGCTAAAATTGGAATATCTAATAACCTAAACCAAGAACTACAGTTCAACACCACAAAAATTTAGACAATGGTCAATTTATCCAACCCAGAATCACGATTTAGATCTTGGAATATTGGGCTATATTTCGACACAAGATCCAACACTCCCAGCCCACTGCCGAACCGACTTGCCAAAAAAATTTGGACGCAATGTGGAACAAGGGTGTTTTACGCACACCCTTTGCCCTCCCGCTCCTCTTGTTACGTTTTGTGACTTTCCTTGCAGGTGTGGATGTGGAGGCTTTGTTTCTGTGTGGATGGATTTTGCACAAAATTCTCAGATCTAGTTTATGGTTCAAGTACACTTTTTCTTTTGGGGTGACGGGTTTCTTTTGCGGCGGCAGCAGCAACAGCGGCGATCATTTGGATGATGAAGATTAGGGTTTTTGTTGTCTTTCTATTATTGTTGCCTACGGGCCTACAAATGTATGGGTCTCCCTTTGGGTTTTGGGTGGTTGTTTTACTTTGGTGGAGTATATTTTATCTTATATGTCTTGCTTTGTTTGATGTAAAGTTTTGTGTTTTGTTTGGAGCTAGGTCCATCTTTCACAAATTGTAACTTTCCTTACATTAAAGTGCTATTTCGACCAAAAAAAAAATAAAAATGTATGGTGACTATTTGTTTATATTTAAATGGTGGAGATCGGTCTAGCTTATGTAAGTTGTTAGAAGAGTTCGTTTGAAAGTTACAGCTATAGACAGAGTTTGTTCGAATGCTCAACAGCTACGAATACTTAGGACTCTTTTGCTGTATAAATAGCTTTAGAATCCCTTTTCTCTTGACTAGCACCTTGGTAAGTTGGTTGACTTTGGGGACTAGCACCTTGGTAAGTTTAGACATGAAAGCATTGTCAATTTTGTCGGTGCATGCTTTGGGGACTAGCACCTTGGTAAGTTGGTTGACTCTGGCCATGCCAGAGAAGAAATATCAGGAGCCACATGACCTTTGAGGCCGGAACACAGCCATGGATGCCTCCTGAGTTATTCAGCTCTTAGTGCCGATAACGTTACCCTAAAACAAAATAAATAAAAATAAATAAATGAACAATCAATAAATTTGTGACTTGTCTTCCTCAATTTTTTTTTTAAATTAAACAAATTTTTAGAAACGCCAGAAAATAAGAGGGGAAAGTTCAATTCACCCTATTTTTATTTTATTCAGTGAAGAAGAAAGGGTATTAAAAATAGTTGCTTAGAGGAATTTTGAAATAACATTGGTATCATAATTCTCACAAGAAAATTATAACACATACTAGTATTTATATGAAATAAAGAATTTAATTCCACATGTTTTACAATTAAGATATTTATTGTAATAATGACAAAAATCAATATATAATTAGATCTGACAATTTATTGCACGACTTGTTAATCCGACATAAATTTAACAGGTTTCGTATCAACCTAGCAACGGATTGAGTCGTTATCAGGTCACCTTTTAGGATAACGGGTTTGACATGACATGATCCATTAAAATAACAAGTATGACATAAAAGCGACACGAACAAGACAAAGATGAGCCGTTTGCCAAATCTACTCATTAGCCCTGACAATTTATTAACCCATTAACCCGACACGATACTACAGTAAAGTAACACGTTCCAGGCCAACTTGTTAACAAAATTGGTTGTAATATGGTCACTGGTTAAGAACCTGTTAAGATAATGGGTATGACACAACACAAATTGTTAAAATAACGGGTATGACATGAAAACGACACAAATAAGACAAACATGACTAGTTCGAACTTTTCTAAACGCTTATACACAATGTTTATAAATAAAAATGCAATTAAGATATACCTTTAGTAAATCATAGATACAATGTTTGAGAATCGCAAGCACATCAAAACCTTTAAAAATAGAGTCATCTTTCCCCTCATCTTGGTATTCAGATGCCTCAATACTTTGCACCATTTTCTCTACACAAATCAAAATCTAAAGAAATTCAGATCAAGTTGTGTTTTTTTATTTAATATATAATTGTGCACGAACCTGGGAAGTCTAGGGTCCTTTTTATTGATAAAGGGTGATGGCCGTTTGAAAACACAGTGGGCATATCTCTATGTGCGGCATTTGGTTTTAATAGGTCTCATACGGTTTTCATTTATTTTGACCAATTTAGAAAGTGAGCCCTATAAACCTCACCATATCGTTATTTCATATTAATGGCACACCCGACACATGAATCTTCATAATATTAAGAATTATCACACACGTTTTTTTTTTTTTTTAATAAATAATATTATCTACCTTAAGAAGGGAGAAGGGGGTGAGCTAAATCTCACAATAGGTTAGCAATAATTTGGTTCAAGTTCGTTTTTGGTGAGAATCGAACCTAAAACCTCTCATTTACGAGTGAAGAAGAATATCACTAGACCGTAGTACTAAGTAGGGGTGGGCACGGTTCGGTTTGGTGCGGTTTTGAGTGAAACTGCAACCAAAACAGAAACTTTTTCCGGTATAGTTTTGAAGCCAAAAACCAAAGGGGCTTTTAGATCCAAGTCCAAAAACATAGATGGTTTTTAGGAGTGAGTCCAATTACCTAATTATATTATTTATTTTTTTAATGCTCATTTTATATTTTCTAAAAATATTAAAAATCAATTAAAATCTTCTAATATTATGAATTTTCAACCCCAAAAAATATAATTATTATCTTATAACAAAAAAATATATATATTGGCATAAATCTATCTGCAAATCATTCTACTCTAACTCAAGTAACAAATATATGAATGTATATCATACCTATAAGTAAGATATGAAACTTAACTAAAAGGTAGGAAAAAAACATAATATATATACAAGCAAGACACATGAATCTTACTTGGTTATAAAAAAGAATCTATCATATAGGTAGATAAATATAATTAACCTGTGATATAGGTTGATTATAAAAATAAAAAATAAAATTTATAAATGGGGTTTAAAACGGGATAAAGCACAAGAAAGAACAAAATAAATAAATAATCAAATAGATAATTAGGAAGAAATTTGATTTTTATAATAAATCTTATCATTTAAGAGATAATTATTGATAATAAAATAATAAGATTTAAGGAATTGGACTTATTTTAATAAATTGGATTATTCCTACTATTGGCTAAAAAAATTGGACCTATATCAAGTTTCCCCAAAACCAAAATGAAACAAACCATTTGGTTTGGTTCGGTGCCGTTTCAAACGGTTTCAGTTCGATTTTAGAAGAAAAAATAATTTACAATTTAAAATTTATACCTATCTACGCATAACACGGTCTCATTTTTCACACAATACATTAATTAATCAACCCACATGAGAATTCTTTTCTTTACTGCTCTCTCTATTCTCTAATGTACATTTGATCACAGCAAGAAAATGGTTTGGGAGAATGATATATAAACAACTAGCTTAGCCTAACTAGCTAATTGCACAAATGACGGACTCTGTGACTGAGCAGGAAAAAGCACCCAAATGGAGTGATGTGGCTTATTATTTGATCAGAGATTGGTCTTTGTATCTCTCATTTTGTGACTAACTCTTATTTGATGCTCATTGTTTCTTTTTGAGTTTTCATTTGCATTGCTGATTAGCCATCATTCTGAACTTGAAAATTAGGATTCTGAGGTGCTTTTACTGGTAATAAAATGTTCATCTTTTCCTGTAAAGAAACAGTGAAGATGCCAAGCTTGATGAGGGTTATAATGGGAAAAATAATCAAGCTTGATGAGGGTTATAACTTTGGGAAAAATAATCATTATTATGAAATGTACACACTAGATCTAGACTCTAACAAACCACCAATTAAAACACGACATCTAATTTGAGGTGCAGTTTTGGTTTCGATGCAGTTTTCAAAAGCCAAAACCGAAACCAAACCGTTTCAAAACCACAAAACCGAGCCATTCGTGCTGTCCAATTTGGTTCATGTGTTTGGGTTTCAGTTTTGGGTTTCAAGTGCCCACCCCTAGCACTGAGTGGCTTATCACACAAGTTTTATGTAAATTGATTAAACAATTTAGCATGAGTCAATTTACTAGAGATTCTTTCAAAGGACAATGAGAGATACAACTCACCATCCAGCAAGGAAGTTGAATCTAAAATAGTGAAGAAAAATATCACTGGACCATATTAAGTGTCATCATATCTTTTGAATCTTTTAAAATCGCCTTTACTAGAAACAACAAACTCACTCATAGTTTTAGCCTATCAATTACATTCTTCAATGTACAACCCCACTCCAACTTTCTCAGAAACCTGTTTGTAGCCTAACATGGGTTCTTGGCAACCCGAGCCTTCAGAAAATCTGAATTAAAATTAAGGACATTGCACCACTACCCCGTCAAAGTTTTTGATGATTCAAATACCCCTCAAATTTTGGGGTCCATATTTTTTTATGATCAACGTTAGGCGTCCAGATGATGAGCAATTTATCAATTTGGATATCACTGAGGACCGAATTCGGATGCACAGGGTCTAAGCAAGAAGTACAGACAGATCATTCCAATGCAATTTACACTCATTATACAAATACAGTTGAATCTGACTCTCACGGATGCATTGTTAATTACCATAACGCCTTTCAAGCATTTTACTCAGAAAAAAAAAACAACTATAAAATTTTGCATGACGTCGATTAAGATAATATACATGAGTTAAAAAAAGACACGTTCTATTTGCATAGTTCATTTACCAGGTAAAGAAAGTACCTCATCTCATAACCGGTTTCCCGTTCCCTTGGATAAACAGATGTTCTTTGAGACTGCATCGTACTCACTGGAGTTGCTTGTTTTGCTTGTTTCCTCTAGGTGAAGGGATAGTCAAATTCTTGATTGCGCACACAAGCGATGTTTGGTCAAAAAGGTTGCTTTAATCCAACCAAATCTCTCTCATAGATGAGACGGACTCCACACCTCTTCACCTCCAAACCAGAGCCTAAGGTTTTAAATGTAAACTCAAGGTGATGACAACTGTCTTGCCATGTTGTACCAAAGTATTCACCAGATACAAAGGATAGCCAAATGTGCTCTTTCTCAATTTGCCCTAATTCTTCGCTGCAGGCGAAGGAAGGACACCAGCCACCTACACCCAAATTCCCAGGCTTCACTTCGCAACGAAGACCATGTGCACTGCTATGGGTTCCATAGTTCCATTTACCAAGCAGATTAGGTGGGAGTCGTCGACGGAGAGTGAAAACAGCACACAATGCATATCCCATCCACTCGTTCTTATACCAGTGTTGAGGGAGCTCCACGCTTACCACAGGCCTCTCACTTCGATAACTAAACCACTCAGAAACTTCACTGCCAGGATATATAGCTTCAAATTTATTCCCTACGTAAGGGATTCCCTACATAATACAAAATTAAAAATAGTGAAGTTAAACAATTGATATGTCCGTCTTATAAATAAGTACAAAATGAGAGAGAGCCTCAAGGAATCTCCTTAACGCTGCAAATGCTACATTGTTGCAGCCTTGGTCGTCAATCACTTCAAAGCAATTAATAAAACTGAAACATGATGACAGCCTTTCCTGTGAATAACTGCCTTTTCCCTCAACACTGAAGTTCAATTCTGCTGAAATGTCCGGCAATTTTTTAAGCCTCTTACAACCACCCAAATTCAAAATCTGAAGCTTAGACAGCTCTGTGATGCTCTTGGGAAGACTAACAAAACTGTTTTTATTTAGATTAAGCGATACCATTGAGGACAAGCAGCCAAGATTTTCCAGGATTGTTACCTCCTCAAGATTACAGTCACTGAGATTCAGTCCTGTTAAAGAAAGCAAACCAGAATCAGTGGTCGGCAACAGCAAACTCAGTGGACTTGTCTTCTTTCTTCGCATCGATTTGCAACCACAAAGGGATAACAATTCAAGATTTTCCAGGCAGGAAATGGAGGATGGTAGATCATTAATAGAGGTACCGCCCACATCAAGCTCCTTCAAACAAACCATCTTTCCCAAGTTTTTTGGCAGTTCTTCAAGCTTTGAGCATCCACTGAGATTGAGACTTTTGAGGGAACGCAACTGGCAAATACTGCTTGCAAGGGAACTGAGATTTCTGCAATCTCTCAGGTTTAATAAAGTAAGGCCAGTCAGACATTCGATTGAAGAAGGTAATTCTTCTACAGCAGTCTTGTCTAAATGAAGCTCCAACAAGTTTTCCATAGGTCTCACAAATTCTGGAACTTTACTAATTTTTGAACAACCAGAAAGAATAAGAATCTGAAGACTTTCCATTCCAAAACATTTGGGAAGGTGTTCAAGACTTCTGCAGTCCTTAAGATTTAAAAAAATAAGCCTTTTGAGCTCAGCAATGGATGGGTGGATCGTCACCAAGTTCATGCAGCCTTCAAGAATTAATCTATGAAGATTTGGAGTAACTGTAAAGTCCGGGGTCCTGGTCAAGTTCTGGGAGTAGTTAACGTTGACAAATTTCAGATTGCCTAAGCACTGTTCAAAACATTAGAGCACAAATTTTAGTATATATTCAAAAAAAAGAAACCCAACTTTTTATGTGCTCCCTGTGATCTGACCTTGGTTCTACTCCAAAGTTGTCCAATGCTGCTATGGCACAAGTTAACTTCACAGAGTTGCTCAAGTTCAAATTCTCGTGGGAGAAATTTTGAAGGATACCCACTCCATTCAAGAAACTTTAAGGCATTAGAAAGTTTTTTTGGGCCTTGGGTCATTCGCAGATTATGAATTTGGAGAAATCTGAGATTATGCATCATCGAGAAGGCCTCCAAGTCCCAACATGCCTCTTTCAATTTAGGCAAGTCTAAGGCTATACCTTCAACTGCATTTGTACCCTGATAACAGAGAATTCAGAATAAGTTCATTAGATAGTATAATTAAGTTTAGAAGTACTTGATAAATTATTATACACCATCTTCCTTCAAAACCACTTACCGTATTATTCCTCAATACATGAATGACATCCTCATGAAGCCACAACCTGCTTTGCTCTCCAGGATCCTCAGCAGCATCTCTGCGTACCACTTGTCGTCCCATTTCTTGTATCAACCCATTCATCAACACTTTGTTATTTGAAATAGTTATGAGAGATCTCTCAATGAGAGCTTCCATCCCATACCTGGAATTAAACCCAAAACAATCTAGTATCTCTACCACTCGTTCCTTGTCCATTCCTTGAAAGAAACAAGCAATATCTAGAAACATTCTTTTCTCATTGTCCGCCAGTCCATGATAACTTAGTTCAAGTATTTGAGAAACTGTTTCATCAGGAAAATGCTCCCGTTTTTTCAATACGCTATGCCACTCTTCGAAACTTCTGTGTAACAGAGAGGATCCCAAAACCTTGATTGCAAGGGGAATGCCTCTACAATAATTAACAAACTGTTTAGACAGATTCAAATAATCTTCTGGGGGTTTAACATTTTTAAAGGCGTACATATTGAAGAGCTGAAGCGATTCACCCTCACTTAATTCCTTAACTTCAAATATGCTATCTACACCATGCTTTCTTAGCAATTTCTCATTTCTAGTCATAACGATGACTCTGCTCCCCAAACCAAACCATTCTCTGTTTCCAGCCAATGATTCCAGTTGGTGTAAGTTGTCAACATCGTCTAAAATGAGAAGAACCTTTCTCTTACATAGAATGTTCCTTATCATTATGGCTCCCTCGTTAACATTTGGAACATCTGTGTCTAGCCTTAAAGCCTCATACAGAAGTTTCTTTTGCAGTTGCAGATCACCCTGTGTTTCACTTAGCTCCCTAATATTAGAAATACGGGTGAAAATTTCAAATTCAATGGCAATGCGGTTAAAAATCACAGCGGCAATAGTTGTCTTGCCTATCCCACCCATCCCCCATATCCCTATGAAGCGAACAACATTTGATTTGATATCCAAAAGCCTAATTAGTGCCTCTACTCTTGAATCCATTCCCACTAGATGCTTAACATCAGATGCCACGGGTTGCAATTCATTCAATATGAATTCAACAATTCGTGCGACTAATTGTGCCTCATACCTATGCAGAAGAAAATAAATGTTAATCATCCGGAAATATTTGAAAGAATCCCGATGGAAGTGTAAGGCTTTTGGTTAAGAACCAAAATGTACGGCAATAATCTATCTATCTCTTATGAGAGGAAAAATCGAAAAGCTAGCTAGCAACGAAATTCATCTCTTTGGACAGCTTAACATTTGATATCACAAATTACAGTCAGCAGCAAAGAATACAAGCATACATATCACATAGCAAAATTATAAAATAAAATAAAATTTTGTTTGCTACTGAATCTACTCACCCATTCTTGTCTAGGCAAAATGCAGAAATATTGCCTACTTTAAAAAGAGCGTCCCTCCAGGTGCGCACTTTGTCGATATTGTCCTTGAAACGTAGTTCGTGGTCGGCAAAAACTTCACCGAAACCGCCTTTCTGTTGTCGTACATCGGAAGGGTCCACATCATAGAAGACAGGTAAAACTATCTGGCCAATCAGTTGCCTACAATCGAGAATTAGTTTTAGCAAATCCAAGCACCATATTGATCTGGCGTAATTTCTTGAAAGAATGACAACTGAAATTCTTGAACTTTCGATTGCCTTGCGGATTTGTGAGTTAATGGGTTCTGCCCCAGGACGTAGATCTTTGTCTCTCCATACGACGACTCGGTTTCTACTCAGAGCCGCATATAGATGGCTTGCGAAATTCATGCCGGTGTCATCGCCTCTGAAACTGAGGTAGACATCGTAATCAGTTGGTTGCTTGGGGGCGGTGGATCCCAACGGAATATTCGGCTTGCTTATTTTTCTTGATGGCGTGGTGGCCATGGATCCCAACGGAAAACTCTGCTGCTTAACATCAGGTGCCACAGGTTGCAATATATTCAATATGCATTCAACGATTTTGTTGATGAATTGTGCCTCATCCCTATGCAGAAGAAAATAAATGTTAATCATCCGGAAATATTTGAAAGAATCCCGATGGAAGTGTAAGGCTTTTGGTTAAGAACCAAAATGTACGGCAATAATCTATCTATCTCTTATGAGAGGAAAAATCGAAAAGCTAGCTAGCAACGAAATTCATCCTTTGGACAGCTTAACATTTGATATCACAAATTACAGTCAGCAGCAAAGAATACAAGCATACATATTATATAGGAAAAAAAAAAAAAAAAAAATTTGCTACTGAAAGAAACTACTCACCCATCCTTGCTTCGAACAAATCCAGACAGATCGGCTAATTGACGAAGAGCATCCCTCCAGACGTGCACTTTGTCGATGTTGTCCTTGAAACGTAGTTCGTACCCGGCAAAAGCTTCACCGAAACCGCCTTCCTGTTTTCGTACATCGGAAGGGTACACATCATAGAAGACAGGTATAACTATCTGGCCAGTCAGTTGCCTACAATCGAGAATTAGTTTTAGCAAATCCAAGCACCATATTGAACAGGCGTAATTTCTTGAAAGAATGACAATTGAAATTCTTGAACTTTCGATTGCCTTGCAGAATTGTGAGTTAATGGGTTCTGCCCCATAATATTCATAACCGTCGTCTCTATATACGACGACTCCTCGTTCACTCAGAACCGCATCTAGATGGCCTGCGAAACCCCTGCGGGTGTCTGGGCCAAAGAAACCGAGGAAGACATCGTAACGAGTTGGTTGCGTGGGGGCCGTGGATCCCAACGGAATATTCGGCTTTCTTCGTTTTCTTGATTGCGTGGTGGCCATGGATCCCAACGGAAATCTCTGCTCTCTTCTTCCTTAATGGAAACCCAGACCGATCAAATCCAGATCTCTCAAGTCTTCTAGCATCGGAATGGAATATGAAATGTCAACGGCCAATTACAACCGTCCGATGGCGGCAGCAAATCTCTCACCCGTCTAATAGGTTGCAGTCGCCATCGACTGTTGCTCTAGTTTCTCTCGTTTTATTTTATTTTATTTTTGTGTACGGTCCATTATTTTTTTTTTTTGAACACCAGAAACCATATCATAAAAGGAGGCAAACATACATACAATAAACAGGCAGTGACAAAGGGAAAACCACAAAGACCCCTCCACCAAGTAGAGGTGTCACCCCTGGCACCACCAAATCAAGTTAATGAGGACAAGGTAGTCCGTCATTATTCAATACAAAGACCAACGAAGATGGGGGCCTAACGACCCAAACGACATCACTCATCTCCGTAAAACCACTCGATGCAATCTTGTGAGCCACGCCATTTGCAGAACGGGGCACCCAAGACCATCGACAATCAAAGAACTTCCCCCCCAATTGTTTAACCCGAGCCAGCACCGGGAATGCCTCCCAACTACCCCTAGACAGCGAACTAGATAAACAATTAATCGCTTCAAGGGAGTCCGACTCAAGAATTACATACCTTACTCCCAACTCGTCACCAAGTTGGCACCCGTACAGCAACGCATAAGCCTCCGCTGCAGCAGCAGAAGGAGCAGATATAGCATACCGCGCTGCAGCCACGAATTTTCTTTCCATGTCCCGCGCAATCAAACCCACAAATCCCATCTTTGAGGCCTTGGACCAACTAGCATCCACATTAATCTTCACAAAAGGAGAGGCCGGAGCACACCACCGCGCCACCTGGGTACCCCTCCTCCCGTCACCCCTTCCCCTAACCCCAGCCATTGCCTTAGCACTAAGAAACGAGCTCATAGCCGCAGAAACATCAGCCAATACTTTTAAAGGGTTAACAGACATCCCTTTGAAAACAAAATCACAACGAGCTTTCCAAATACACCAACAGGTACAAACAATATACGATTGTCTCCACGTTGTATCTCCAAAGTTGCATAAAGTCGAAGAGAATACCTTCTGAATCCATTCCAGCCAAGACGGGAGAGAAAGACGATCCAGTTTATACCCCAAAGCCCCACCAAACCAAATTGGCTCAACCCAAGAGCAAGCAAGGAAAATGTGCTCAATGGTTTCATCATGGCAGCAGCAAATAGGACAAGTAGAGTTCAGAGAGGACCGTCGTCGGTACAAGGCTTCCCGAGTAGGAAGACAATTATGCATCGTAAGCCACATGAAATGTCGCAACTTGGGGGGCACCTCCAGCTTCCAAATCCCCTTCCAAAACGCCTTGGGAACCCCACGAACAGAAGGCCGACGCTTGTCCCGCCTAGCCAGTGATCTACCTTGCAGCCATCTATAACCCGACTTGACCGAATAAGTACCGTTCTTACTCACATCCCAGATAAGCCTATCATTGCGACTTAGATCCCCCAAAGGTGTCTCCTCAATAGCCTTCAAAGCCTCCCCCGATATGAAAGGTTGTAAAAAGCTAAGATTCCACCGCCCCAACTCCGGACAGATAAGCGCACTGACCCTTAAACTGGGAGTAACCGCAACCTGGCCAACCGGCACCGGATGACCAAGGGGCAATGATGGAAGCCACCTATCCTGCCACACCCTCACCTCCTGACCGCCCAAAATCTGCCAATGGGAACCCTCCTTGATCACGTCCCTGCCACAGATGAGGCTGCTCCATGCCCAAGAAGCCCGACCACCTTTCTTCGCATCCCATATCGAGCAATGGGGAAAATACCGGGCTTTCATCACCCTAGCCCACAGCGAGTCCGGTTCCGTGATTAAACGCCAACATTGTTTAGCAAGCAGAGCATCATTAAATTCCATAAAGTTTCTGAAGCCTAAACCACCCAAGTCTTTTGGCAAACCCAAAACCTCTTTTGAGACCCAATGAATCTTTTGGGCTCCTTCCTTGCAACCCCACCAAAATCCAGCCACTAACGCATCCAATTCCTGACAAACGACGGCGGGGAATTTGAAAATGCACATTGGGTACGCCGGAATAGCTTGGATAACAGCCTTAATTAAAACCTCTTTACCGGCACGGGATAGAGTACTTTGTTTCCACCCTTGAAGCTTTTCCATTACTCTTCCTTTCACATAAGCAAGACCACGCTTTTTCGACCGACCCCAAATAGCAGGGACCCCCAAATAAGTCCCCGGATTGCTAACCACCGTCATACCAAGGGCATTCCCCATCTGATCCGCATTCACTTTCGGAACATTTGCCCCAAAGAAAACACTGGATTTCTCCAAATTAACCTTCTGCCCAGACGCCACACAAAATTTGTCCAGCATATGTTTCAAATTCCTGCAGTTTTTCACATCTGCCCGTAGAAACAGAAGGGTATCATCCGCAAAGAAGAGGTGAGAAATTACGGGTCCGGATCCACCAATCTTAACACCCTCCAATCTACCTTGGTCCACCGCACCCTGAATCAGTTTTGAAAGAACTTCCCCCACCAGATTGAATGAAGCACCTTGTCATATTTACGATACAGCGTTTCTCACGGACAAACTTACCATCTAATCTTAATCTCAAGCACAACCACCAGTGCCATCACCAATTTCCATTCATAGCGGATTCAGATAAATCCATCCATCTATCGCAGACGTGAGAAATTCATTCCGAGAGTGAAGTGAATTGAAGTTCGTTTCTTCTTTTCTGTATTTCCTTTTTTTTTTGGGGGTCAAAGTTTTATCTGAACTTGTGAAATTGTGATTAGATGGTGGGTAGTCAAATGAAATTGTGATTAGATACAGTTTTCCTCTTAATTAAAATTGTGAAATGATGGAATTTAAACTCGAAAAATTAGAGCCCCAATTTTCATGATTTTTTCCGTGCGACAATTGTTGATTTTCGCACATCAAGTAGCCAAGCCCAACAAATCCAATTCCCATCGCTCAATTCTTAACTTGCTTTTCCGCACCCATACATATTGTAAAATCAGTTTCTAGTTGAATACACTTATTTTTTTTTTCTAAAAAAGAAAATCTCGACAATACGAAGAGAATTTTATTGATATCGAAAAAAAAAATAACCTAGTTAGGGGGGACATAAACCTAACCTCTCATAATACAAGAAAAATGATAAAAGATACACGAAAAAAAGGGAGACATAAATTTTATCCTTCTAGAAACAAAAACAACAAAGATACAAGGAAAAGGGAGGGGACATGTAACCCAACCCTCTAAAGCCGAACCTAAATGTCTGAACCTGCAAAATAAAACAAGCAACGTCACAAGGTTAAAAAGAAAGACAAGAAGGTGAGACAAACTTGTATGCCTAGATGCACATTTATTTGAAAAGCGAAAGTTAGGAAAGCCAACATAGTCTGAAAACAATGCAGCATGAACCGCCATATGATTTGAATCATGTCATACCAAAGTTGGAGAAAACAAGACCATGTTAGCAAAAGTGTCTGCAACCACATTTCCTTCACGATATATGTGAGAGGCTAGAATGTCATCTTCCGAATGCGGTCCAAACAAATAGACCATTGCGGACAAAGTGGCTCATGACGATCAAAATCAGTCGATTGGAAAGTAGAAACAACACTATAATAGTCACTTTCCAGCCAAAGACAATGTCAACCCTACTTATATGCAAACTCTACACCAATAATAACTATCGATAGTTCTGGAAAAAAAAAAAAAAAAAAAAGTTGGGATGACCAATTCCTTGGCAGAAACCACTATGAAACTGACCATGGCAATCCCGAGAAACTCCATCACAAGCAAGAGCAATGGGTCGATACTAAGCAATGATAGCAGCCATGGATGGAGGGAGGTAAGGCTTAAGGGGGCTTTAAACACCCATCCTCCTTGTCTTTCTTCCTCACGTACTAATGTTTAAACCTTGTTGAGTTGTATGTATTTGGTTAACTAGTACGAATGAGCATTAGATTGTGAATACAACAATTAAAAACAAAATTAGACAATAGGGTAATAAAATTAGGCATTTCTAACTAATTTTTTTCAGCATTTGTAAAAAAACTAGCTTTATTTGTCCAAAAAAAGAGCTTAAAATTTTAAGGTGCCCCCTCTTAGTTAAATTTTTGGCTTCGTCCCTGGTAGCAACCCTTTCTACTTTAGGGATAAGGACCACAAAGTTGCAACTAACATCTAGAAAAAGCCAGCCTCGCTTAAAAAAATCTTGTACAAATGCAATAACATCTAAATCAACAAATCCGAGCATGATTGATAGAAAGAAGCAGGAAAAGAATCATGTCCCGGAGCACTTGAGGGATCCATAGAATAAACGACATTTTTAATTTCATTAGCATAAGATAAACAAGAAAGAGCAAGATTTTCCTCTTCATTAACCATGGCTGGAATTACACCACAAACATCCTCAATTCCACTTGAAGTGAACAAAGAGTTATATAAAGACTGATAAAAGTTTACCACATGACCAACAATATCAACAGGAGAAGATAACACATTATCACCATCCAAAAGAGTAACAATCCTGGAAGAAGAAAGCCTACCTCGAGCATAAGCATGGAAAAAAACAATATTACGATCACCTTTAGTAAGCCAAAAAGTTTCTTACATACGAAGAGCATATGGGATAGTTGTCTTAGCCACAACTTCCTCATTAAACCTCTCTTGAAAATTCCCATTAGAAAAATAGTATTTTGGATATTATGAAGTCTTTCCTTAGCAATAGTGACATTTCTATGGGCATCACCAAAAACATAACAAACGTGGGACACTCGTATGCAATAGTTGACTGCCAACACTTAGAAACCAAATTAGAAAAGCTTGAATGTAAAGTCCACATGGATTGACATTGAAAATGTTGAGGTCCTCCATGAAGAGTAGCAGAAGCCGAAAAACAAGACAACTGTGACAAGAAACTACCCTTGGCAAAGGTGAACAACTAATATGAGGCCAAGACTGTAACTAGCATGTGTCACAAAAAGAGCGGTCAAGACACCTCTCCATATAACCACAGACACTCAAACCATTAGCCCAGGTATAAAAAGAATCAATAGTATCCATATGAGTAAAATCACAAAGCCCAATAGTAGTACAAAAGTCCTCACACGAAATTCGAGCAAGTAAGTGACTCCTCATTTGTTCATGAGCTCCAAGAATAGCATTAAAGTCACCAATTGTCATCCAAAGTATTGTAGTATTAGAATGAATACTTAAAAGATCGCACCATAGAGCACGACGAAGACTCGATGTAGTAGCCGCATAAAAAAAAAAGTAAATTGAGAAAGAACACCATCAAAAGAAACCTGAAAAGTAATTTGTTGTCCTGAATAAGAAATCACAGTAGGAGAACAATAACTCGTAGAATACAAAACCCAAATATTAGGTAGTAAATCACCCCTGTTAGTAGCAATAAGCAAAGACCTAATCAATTCCAATAAGTATAATGAATAGAATTAAAAGTAATAATAGGTTCTGAAATGCAAACCAATCCAAATGATGAGAATGACAAACACTGGAAAGCTCCATACCTGTATCAGAATGAATAATACTACGAAATACTCCAGTAAACTAGCTTCATTTGGAGGTTGAAATAACTTGTCTTCCTACCCTATTAACATAGGGTTCTTCTTGCCTAGCTACGTCAGCTTTTTGTTTTTTCTCTTGTTTCTTTTGCTGAGATTTACTAAGAACGAGAGTAAAGTCATTGGATCTTTACCTGCATGCACAACATTGACCTTTTTCGTCGTGCCAAAACCAGGTGGGACATCCCCATCATCATCAGATTCAACATGGGTATTACCTTGGTTGGTTGTAACTCAATAAGCAATATGTCTGCACTTTTCTCTAACTGTCCATGATGCA
This sequence comes from Pyrus communis, assembly GCF_041283825.1. Lineage (NCBI taxonomy): Eukaryota > Viridiplantae > Streptophyta > Magnoliopsida > Rosales > Rosaceae > Pyrus > Pyrus communis. The sequence goes on from NC_142574.1 coordinate 544,138, forward strand.
CTGCAAACGAATCAATTACCCCATCAGTCAACACACTTAACTCATTATTCACAACGCTTATTACTATTTGATTTGCAAAATCGTTGACTTGTTCATCATGACGTTGCTCAAGAGAGCTACACAATGGAATCTCCATGCCATTAAGAAGTTCAAAAGTATGTTCTTTGTGAATAATTTCGACTGAAGGAGAACGTCCCTTGTGAATAGTATCAATTGAAGGAGAAACAGTCTTAGTAAACGGTTTCGGATGATAAACCTGACGAGTTTTTTATCGTCTGCGATGATGAACCTCAACATTTGGCTGCATCCAATCTTAGTGATTACGATCATTTAACTGTCAAGTTTTATTCGTGTTATGGCCAATTACACCACAAGTTAGAAGGAAATTCTTATAAATAATATCAGCAGAGAAACCATGTTGTTCTCGCTCAACCATAATAGATACAAATCAGCAGAGAGATCTACATCCACTAGAACTCTAGTATAGTAGCCATATAAATTTTCACGTGTAGCATGATCCAACTGAAATGGGATACCCACACCATGAGAAATTTCCATAAGAATGTGAGGGTGCAATATTCTTGACTTAACCCATATATTTTGATCAAGACCTATGCACACGTTTAGGGAAGCATGTCACCAGGCTTGAAATCCGGTTGCTATTGGGATAACCTAAAAATACCGAACGGAAGTGTACGTGTTCCACCAACCCACACTTTTCTCATGTTTTCTAAGGTGGAAAAGTGAAGATCAAAATATCCCTTACCTAATGATACCAGTCGCCAAGGATTGTGAATATTTCAAAAAGAAACTAAAGCACTCTTGAGTGACTCACTCTTCATTGGCATGGTGCTTTTCTTTAACAAAAGTTTACCAATAAGGTTTGTCCAAAATGAGTGCAGTCTTGATAAAGGTCCCCATTAATTTGATATCAGTCACATCTCTCTGAACAATAGGAGCAGGAAGTTGACTTAAATTAACTGAACTTTCCATACTATTTGAGACAATGGCAGCAAAGGTCCGTGCTTTTAGAGATTGTCTGAATAATTGACCAGTGGAAGTATTCATCTTGGAAGGAGTATCAGAAAAGTTGAGGAAGCCCCGGGCATGAAGCACTTAAAGCAAGTTCAATGTAGGAAGGCCACCCATGGCAATTGGTAATTGAATTCTCTCTATTGAATAATAACTGCCTTTAATAAACAGTAATTATCTTTTGCATCTCCACTCCTAAATTAAATAGCTATGACAATATGTAATATAATATTAATATTTTTTATTTTATAAAATAATAAAAAATAATTTTATTGAAGCCATATATTTTGCATAATCATTCTTGGAAGAACTCTATTTTCTCTTAGAAGCCTTCTTACCTTGAGGCCTAAGTGTCACTTTCATGAACATGCGAGTCGTGATCTGGCGTAGAGTGTAGATGGATGCTGTTCATGACAACTTCTAGACCGACAGGCACAACTCTGAATTTGGGACAATCTTTGACAATATTCCAACATTCCCACCGGTTGAATGATTTGTTTTTGTTTTTGGCATTATACCAAGCTTGTGCTTGAAGTGTCTACAAAATGAGGGAGAAGAAAAAATTATAATCAAAATAGCTAATGTAAATTTGGGGTATAGTACAAACAAATAAATAATAAATTGTTACCTGACCCGCGTAATTTTCACCACTTTGAATATTAGTACTAGCTTGTGCCAATGCGTTTCTCCAATGAGTAAACGATTGGCTAAGTATTCTCCAACGACTTGAGAGCGATTCTTCCATTCTTTTGCCACCAATTTTTTCAACAAAGAGAATGAATATTGCTCCACATTTCTAGCAACTGCATCTCATTACCCGTAACTAGATCATGAGTAATTTCAACTCAACTAGAACACAACGTAACATCTTCAATAAGCGTCAAATTCGTACCTGTATCGTTAGCCTTTTTTTTGGAAAAAAAAAGTGTATAGAAACTTTGAGAGAAAGATTGGATTGTGGTTGAAAGTATTTGAGAAAATATGAAGGTGCGGTGTAAAGTGGAAGATAATGATAAGGTATTTATAGAAAAATAAATATTTTTTTTTAAAAAAAAAAATTCGGATTTTTTATTAATTTTTAACCATTTTTTTTAATTTTTTATTAACTTAATTAATTTCTACCGTTGGATTACAGAAAATTTGAAATCCAACCCTCCAAATTGTGACACGTGGCATAACAGTAACACATCAAAAAAAAAATTTAAAATTTTTAAAGCCGAAAAACTTGGACCGTTGAACTGGAATCAAACGGCTCAGATTGTGCCATGTCATCTAGCTGTTAGGGGAGTTTTGAAATTTTCTTTTTATCGTTGGAAATCGAACGGTCCAAAAAAAAAAAGCAATTGAATTCCAACGGCCGAGAGGGTGCCACATTTCACCTAGTAATGGCTCATTCATGACTATAAGGCCATCTCCAACCAATCCGGCCAGCAGGTCGAAAATAGCCCGAAATGACACGAAAACCGGGGCTAGGCCAAAGGACTCGTGGGCCCCATCGGGCCAAAAAGGGAAAACAGGCCTACCGGTTGGCCCAAATGAGCCAGCCAGCTAGCCCTAGGGCCAGCCCAAGCATTTGAATCCAACGGCTACCTAGCGCTAGTTGACATCATGTTGATGCCACGAGACCGTTGGATTTGAAAATTTTTTTTTTTTCCGGACAAAATTTTTTTATTCCCATTTTTTTCCTATAAATATCTAAGTCATTCCTACACCATTTCTCACATAATTTTCACCATTCCATACTTCTTACTTCATTCTATTTCAATTCTTCACATTCTATTCTCTTACATCTTCCAATAATCTTTCCTTCAATTTTTTCAATAATTTTCAAATGGCCACATCTGCAATGAAAGGTAGGGTTTGGATCCGAAAAGAAGATGAAGCTTTTTGCAAGGCTTATAGATGAGTCTCAGAAGATAGTGTGAGGGGGAGTTCTCAAACAAGTGAAGGTGTTTGGACTTGTACGTCCAAAAAATACTATGAGTTCTACGAAAGCACCACTCCACTGAATACCCAAAACCACGAGAGTTGTTCTTCAAGATGGAAGAAACATCTTCATCCAAGTTTGAATAAATGGCATCAAGCATTGTTAAAGGCCGCAAGCAGACATGAAAGCAGCACCAACTACTACGACGAAGTAAGTGTTTTCACAATTTATTTTAAATATTTAATTATATTACATTTAATTTCCTTTAATTTTTGTAATTATATTTTCTAGGTACGCCAATCAGAGGAATTGTCTATAGAGGACAACTCGAAACCCTTTAATCATCAGGGTTGTTGGGAATTTTGTAAAGGGCGGGTGTTATTTGTAGATCCACCTCAACAAAGAGTTGGTGTGATATCCCGTCCCCAAAATTATTATTTTATTTTATTTTATTTTTGACGTATTTCGAAGATTTGATTGGAACTAGTTCTTTATTTCTCCAAATTTAAGAAAAATGAAGTGAGGGGTACTTTAGTCATTTCCAATTTTCTCAACCTTTTCGGTCAACTCTTGAATTGGTTAGGTAGAGTTCGATTCCATGAGCACGTAGGTTTAAACAGATCTTAGTTCCGAGTCAGAACGGAGAAGTTAGAGTCGTTTGAAGTTGGTAGCATTTTGGTAATTTTACCAAAATGCTATAAATGGAAGTGAAACCTCCAGAAAAGGGGGAGGTTTCTAAAAAATGGAAAAAAGGTTGTTACTAACCCGTTTTAGGGAGACTTGGACCCATAAACCCACCAAACTTGACCCGCTTGTATCTTCTTCATCCGAGCTCCATTTTGGGTGATCTTGGTGTCCATGGAAAGCTCTTGATGAGCCCTACATCTCTGTGATGTTAGATTTCCCCATTTCTTTTCCATCTTTGCAGTTCGAGGTCGCAAAGCCCACGACTTTTCCGGCGGTTTTATCATTTTTCCGGCGATTCCGGCAACGATTTCCTTCGAGTGAGGTATGAAACTTCATCTACTCTTCATAATCTTCAATTTGGTATGCTTAGTTTGTGCTTTCATATTCATTTTAGAGTTGGGTGTTTAGAACCCTAGAAATCCGGTTTTCTCCGGTGAATTTGAACAATTGCCGGTTAGAATTTATCATCGGCCTAGTTGTGAAAAATGTTTCCCTTGTTGAGCTCTAGCTACCACGTAAATTTGAGCTCATCTAGTTAATGTTGAAAATTCAGGGTTTCTAAACACTCCATCTTTACTTCCACCGCGTGTGGCGGTGCGTGGGATCGTTCATGAATGTTGTCTAAGTTTCAAATACCTTCTAGTGACCATGTGAACCTATGTCTAGCTCGGTTTTCAAAGATTCAATTGTTTGGTGTGGTGATCAATTTGGACTGCCACTTGTTTGTGTGATTGACGACAATCCGACCGTTGGATCATAATGAAACTTTAATATGTTATTCTTGAAGCATAATGTGGACTTTGGGAAGTTATGGATCATAAATCTGATTTGCGGATCGTTGTGAACCCCATTGTTGACCGAGAGTTGAATTGTGGTCAACATGTCTCGGAACGTTCTAAATAATAAAATTAGTACTATGGGAGACATAAGTGAAGTCTAGTGGGCCTACATTGGTTAGAGAGTGACTTGAACATATGTGATATGGTTATTACCTTGATTTCTTATATTGGTATCATCTGTGAATTTGACTTGGTCTTATAATGTGATTCTATTGAAATGTGATTATATATATATATATATATATATTTAGCCATAAACCTATGTTTATTAAACATGATTTGGCTTGTGTACTGATGATGATCGTGATATGTGATTTGACGTGCATATTCGAAAGGTGGTTGATTTACATAAATGGTATGATATGATGAAATGTGAGTGACTTTAATATATGTGAATATGAAATGGTTTTATAATCATTTTTCCTATAAATTGTTAATTTTTATATTTAGCCAATGATGTAGTTATATGAAGTGGGATTTGACGTGCATATTGGAAATATGGTTTGTTTTGTATGATTAACTTGATTTGATGAAGGTGAGGGCTAGTGGTGGACCGTTAACCCATTGTCATGGGGTTTGTTGCTTCGAAACATGTGTCAATGCTAGTTTCATTATTTTATTTCTTGTTTCGTTGAGCCTTTATAACTTGAGTAACTTGATTCATGTATTGTTTCATTGATTGGTGGTTATGCAATGTACTCCGCGATTCCGTTGAGTGATGGTCCGGAATCGTATCCTGGTTTGGATTCCGTTAAGTGATGGTCCGGAATCCTTCCTACTCCACTCCGCGATTCCGTTGAGTGATGGTCAGGAATCGTATCTTGGTTTGGGTTCCGTTGAGTGATGGTCCGGAATCTCTCTTACTTCGCGATCCCGTTGAGTGATGGTCCGGGATTGTATCCACCTTAGTTCATTTAGTTTAGTTTGAGATGGTTGCAAAGGTGTAGGCTTTGGATGAATTGTGTCACCCTAATTCTACTTTCATTGTGTGTATGTGAATATGGGTGTGAGATATTATGGTTGTTTGAAATGAACTTTTGGATGTCTGGGTGACTCCCTCGGAGTTTTCAAAAGTTTGGTATCGATTTCTTATGAAAGAATTATATTCAAGGTTTATAAATTATGATTGATGGCTGGTTTTATTATTGTATCACATGCTTATTTTATTGTCCCTCACTCGAGCCTCTCAGCTTATCTGAGTGCCTGATTTGCCAGTGCACCAATTCCATAATATTGGCATTGACTTTACATATGAAAGGTCTGGGTAGATTATGAAAAACCGCTTGATATTTTGGTTCCGTTGAGTGGTCCAGAACCCAATGTTGTTGGATTCCGTTGAGTGATCCGGAATCCTTGCTCTTGTTCATTCCGTAAGGTGATCTTAGAATCCTAAATTCGAGTAGATGGGAATTACCCACAATAAATATTGTGAAAATAAATTAGAATTACCATGTTATTATTCATAACCCAAGTTGGGAATTATGTAGAGTCCTTAAATTTGTGAAATGATATGTTATCTCACTGATTGATTAACGTAATTAAATATTAATATTGTGCTTCGTGATTCCTTGATATGTTACAAGCTATGTATTGAGATATAATGTTGGAAGCATAGTGATTGGTATGATGAAGTGAAATGTGATTTGACTTGTGTATTGGAAATGGTTGTGACATGTGATTGAAATGCATATTGAATTGCTTGGGAGATGTGAGGTCTAGTAATTGACCGATAACCCATTGTGATGTGGATTTGTGCTCGATATTGCTTCGTTTCGTTGAGTTTTCGTGAATTGGGTAACTTGAATCATGTCTTGTTCCTTCAAGCCGTTGTTATGCTTCTTGGACTTCCGTTCAATTCGGTTGGGTGGTCTGGAACTAAGTTCTGCTTGGATTGCGTTGAGTGATGGTCCGAAATCCCCTTTGGTGCCTTGGTCCGTTGGGTGGTCCAAAATCCCGATGTAGTCTTCAACCGAATTGTGTTGCTCTAGCCTTGCGTTTCGTAATGTTGTATGTGTTATTGATGATGTGATGGTTGACATTATTGATTGATGTGATTATGGAATGACGTTGGATATAAGTGTAGTTATCATGAGTATTTTAGTTGATTAATATTTCTAGAGAATAATGTGTACTTTGTTAATTCTTAACTATGTTACACACTATGAAATGCGATTTTATGTGGGAAACGTGATGAATTATGTGATGGATGAAGTGGAAATGTTAATCGTCATGTGGGATTGTTATGTTGGATATCATTGTTATTGTTATGATTAGACTTGTTGATAAATGTGGCTAGAGAATGGTATTGTGCTTCATTGGTTCTTTGAAATTATATATGTTGTGAATTGCGGTATCATGTTGCGACATAATGATTTATATATAGATGGAGGGGAAATCATGATTTTCAGGTGGGTTTGTTATGTAACCCTGAGTCGAGTAATTTCATGCTTGTCAAGTTCTGTTGATTGATTGAGAAATGTTATGCCTTTCGACTTAATCGGACTGTGATATATGTCAATTATTGTGCATGACGAACTACGAATGGCTTGATCCCTGCTTAGGGTACGTAGGCAATCTAACGGGGAGGTTAGATGCAGCCATAAGGCATACGTAAAATTTCTATGCGATTCGATTATTGAGTTGTGCTTTGCCCATATTCCTGAGGCAGTGTATGATGGTTACGGATTTTTGGTGACGTCACGTGTCAATTCTGAATGTATGTCGGGATTGGGGCGTGACAGTTGGTCCTACGCCGGTGTTTGAAAATGCATCCTCAACTATAGATGGGGATGAAGATGGATCTCCTACCATTCAAGAAACAAGGGTAGAAAATATGTATCCAGGTGAAGGTTCCATACCTAGGGCTATGGCCCGAACGGAGTTGTTTACCTCCGACTATAATCCTACAATTGCGGATGATAATGATGATGATGATTATAGACTTTAAATTTAAGTTGTTGTAGTTTTTAAATTTAAGTTGTTGTAGTTTTTAAATTAAAATAATAAATTATGTTTGGCCCATTGGCCCTTTGGCTCCCTCGGTTGGAGATGGTTTTTTGTCATAGGGCTATGTTTGGCCTATAGCCATTTGGCCCCTCGGTTTGAGATGGTAAAAAATATGGCCTGACATTGTTCATTAAAATATTAATTTCTTGATGAGCTACAGGCTAAAACGAGCTATATGGCCCTCCTTCGATTGGAGATGGCCTAACGTGCGGGCCCCACCGCCTGAAATCTTGTTGGTAATGCGCCCCCATGCGCGCGTGCTATGCATGTGCCTGACACAGAATTTTTTATCATGTGGCTGACATCATGTTGACATCACATGACGTCAGCCTTGCATCAGTCCTCCTCAGGTGATTGGGTCTTGGACTCTCGCCTGCCCTCTTCCACAGGCTCCCCCTTAGCCCAAATTGATTGAATGGGCTGGAGCTAGTTCGGGAAGGAATTAGGTTGCAAATGTTCCCTGTCCACCGGGTTAAAGAGCACGCTAGATTTGCTCTTAGGTGACTTGTTCATGAAAACCTCAACCTAGTCTACCTAGAACAAAATTCATGCCAAAAATAGTATATAAAAATAAGAATAGAAAATAGAAAATTATAACCTGATCAAAGTGCAGCAGTTTTGAGAAAAGTGTTTGGAAGTGTTCCAAATCGTAGGACCCAATGGAACTTAATGCAGCAAGACCAAATGCCTCCAAAAGCTGCAGCAAGTTTGAGTCCAAATCACAGACGAGCAAATTGTAGAAAATCACAAATCGCCCCAAGTTGCGAATGAAACGACCGACGCACCGCGTTCCTTTATCCAAAAAACACACAAACCACCCTCTAAAGACGCAAGACGAGAAGAGGGCAATATGCAGATCAACCCGTTCAGAACAGTGAAGCGATGTGGATAGATGCGGGGGACGACGAGCGGCTTCCCTTTTTTGTCTTCTAATTGAATATGTTACAGCCATTTCTTAAATTTCATTGAATACACCAAAATTTGTAAGATGTTAATAAACTCTCTCAAAATTCAAATTAAATACCCCTATATTTATTAAAAAAAGATTAAAATTTCAATTGGATACACCCCATAAGAGGTGGCTTGAGAGAGATTCATGCTACCGTAGCATTGTTGAATGTTGCCAACAAACAGGCTACTACCAAACTTACTTGTGTCCTTCCTGTTCCACTTCCAATTCTCTTGGCATGAATTTGATATGTCTATTGCCGTCTTTTTATTACATAACCAAAAAATTTAGTTTTCTTATTAACGGTGCATTTACTTGGACAACGGTGGTGTTTAAATAAAAAACAAAAACTCGTTGATTGGCAAACCAGGATTCAATTGTCGATTTGTGATTTGAATTGTTTGATGTTGCGTGGTTAGACTTTAGGCGACCATACTCCATCTTCATTGCTTTGCCATTACAAATGAGGGAACCCAAACACATTGGCGAAGCCGGCCAACGTACACCCCTCAATCTACCACTTCCACCAGGTCCTTCTCCGTTTGCTACTGGATTGGGTCCCTATGTCGTCCAACTCTTCCACATCGCTCTCGTACACCAAACGAGTGCCGCAACTCTTCACCAAGCAGGGCCCTGAGCTTTTGAAATGAAAATTTAACTGATTGCAACTGTTTTGCCACTCTGTACCAAAGCTTATACCACGAGACACATAGAGTAGCCAAATATGATCTGACACGGGCTGGACATCCGAAGATAGTAGAGGCGCAGGGTACCCTTCCTTTCCATTGACTTCCAAAACACCAGAGAGCTCCCATCCGCTCCCATAAACTTCAAATACAGCGCACAGAGCATATCCCATCCACTTGTTATCACGCCATTGCGGAGTTAGGTCGACGCTTACTTCTGGTCCCATCCTTTGATGAGTGAACCACCCAGGAATTTCCTTTCCAGGCATCACAATTTCATATCTGTCTCCTGCATAAGGGACTCCCTGTACAGGTGAAACAGTGATGTCAAGCAATGAGAGAGAGAGAGAGAGAGTGAGAGAGAGAGAGAGCACCTTAAGATATATAGAGAGAGTGAGAGAGAGAGAGAGCACCTTAAGATATATTTGGAGCATAGTAAATGTTATATGATTGTAGCTTTCTTTCTCAAGCATTCCAAAGCAATTGATGAAATTGAAGCATGACGAATTCAATCTGCCCAAATTTGAGGGACATTCCAGCATTTCCAGTTTAGTACAACCATCTGCAGTTACTTGTAAATCCACATCTGACGAAAGAACTGGAAGGTGTTGAAGCCTCCTGCAACGACTCAAGTATAAATTCTCTAGCTTAGTGAGTTGGCTAATGCTTGTAGGAAGATTAACAAAATCGTTTCCACTCAAGTTCAATGATACCAAGGACGATAAGCAGCCAATATCATTGGGGATGGCTCCTTCACAAAGATTGTGACCACTTAAGTCTAATTCCATTAAGGAACAAAGGCCTGATAGAGGAGGCAAGAACAAACTGATGGAATGATTAAGGCTCCCTGTTGGCATTAATCTAAAAGGGAGCGACATAAACCATGGTCGTTGTGATGGCCCTTCCATTCCACGAAAAATCAATGCTTTAAGGTTTTTCAGAAGGGCAATGGAAGATGGGAATTCTTTTATAGCAGTTCCACTTAAATTAATCTTCTCCACAAACTCTAATTTCCCGAGGCTTTCTGGCAATTTGGCAAGATTTGAGCATCCAGAAACATCAAGACTTTTAATAGCCCTCAAATTTCCAATGGCACTAGGAAGACATTTCAGATTTTTGCAATCTCTCAAGTCCAACAAAGAAAGGCTGGTTAGATGTTCAATTGATGAAGGCATACATTCAATACCGGTCCCATCTAAAGAAAGCTTCCATAAATGCTCCATGGGTTCCACAAAATTCGGTATCTTTTTAACGCTAGAGCAGCCAGAAAGAACTAGAACTTCAAGGTGCTCCATTTCAATCTCATCTGGAAGAAGCTCGAGACTTTTGCAACCTTTAAGAGTCAAGAAAGAAAGCTTTTTGAGAGTTCCTATAGAAAAGTGAATCTCAACTAGACTTTCGCATCCCTCAAGATCTAATCTCTCAAGATTCGGAATCCCTTCAAAATCAGGGGTTCTAGTCAAACTTTTGGAATGACTAACTTTCATGATTTTCAAATTGCCAAAACTCTGTAATGTCTACAAGAAACAAAGAATAATTAGATCCAGAAAACTCAAATAAGGTAATGAAATATATTCTAAAAAGCAAGGTAAATAATAATGTAGGTGTATACCTTTTTGTCATTCCAGAGCTGTTTAATTCTACTATGACACATACTAAGTTCAACAAGCTCTTCCGGGTCGAATTCTGATGGGAGATCTTCTAGAGGATAACCTATCCATTCAAGAAATCTCAAGGAATTAGGGAGACTGTTGAGGCCTTCAGGAAGGCGCACGTTATGGACTTTGAGCAATCTAAGATTAACCATCTGAGAAAAAGCTTCAGGATGGCATTTGACCTCTTTTGATTCAAGCAAGTCTAGGACAAAGCCTTCAACCGTCGGTGTCCCCTGATAACCAAGAACAAAAAAACAAGTGAATTGCAGTATAATATGCACGTTATAAGTAAAGGAAGATGAGTAAAACAAACTTTTTTTTACGTGCCTCTTAATTGTTAGATTAATTTATATTTGACGTATTAGGTAAGCTCTTACCGTTTTTTCCTTCAAAACATGAAAGATGTCCTTAGAAAGCCATAATCTGCTTCGTCCACCAGGTTGTTTAGATTGTTGAGCAACAATTGTTTGACCCATTTTTTGTAACAAATCATGCATCCACACCCTGTTGTCTGAAATTGTTAGCAGAGACTTCTCCATAAGGACATCTATGTCAATACCTGGATTAAAACCACAACCATCAAGTATTTCAGATACTCGATCTTTGTCCTCTCCTTTAAAGAAACATGCGATGTCAAGGAAAATCTCTCTCCCTTGCGGATCTAATCCCTCGTAACCTGTTATAAGAATCTTCATAATTTTTTCATCCAATGTGAAATCACCCTCTAGTTTACGCGATTGACTGCTCCATGCATCTAGATCTCTTCCATACAAAAAAGACCCCAAGACTTTAAGAGCTAATGGAAGGCCACTGGCATAGTCCACAAAACTGTCAGATAGAGCCTTATAACTTTCAGGCGGATTCTCTCTACGGAAGGCTCTCAAGCTAAAAAGTTTAAGCGCATCAACTTTACTCAGCTCCGGCACCTCAAATACTTTTTTTACACCATGTGAAATTAGCAAGCGTTCATCTCTAGTCGTAATAATGATTCTACTCCCCTGACCAAACCAAGCTGGTTTTTCACATAGCTCTCTTAACTGGTTACTATCGTCCACGTCATCAAGAATGATGAGAACCTTTTTCTCGAGTAAGAAACTTCTCCATCTGGCAGCTTCACCGGCATCCCAGTCTTGTATATTTCTTTTCATAAGGCTTTTGGAAAGCTTCCTCTGTACACCGGCCATACCGTGTGCCTTAGAATCCTCTCTAACTCCGTCATGAAAGCTTTTGGCTTGAAATTTATGACGAATCCTCTCATAACATGCTTTGGCAAGGGTTGTCTTACCTATCCCACTCATCCCCCATATTCCTATAAAGCGAACATCATTTGACTCTAGTTCTAAAAGCACATCAAGTTCTTTCAGTTTTGAATCAATGTCAACTAGCTTTTCCGCAGGCTCCAATGATAAAGGTCCTATTTCATTCCGTACATTTTCAACAATTTTTTGGATGAGCTCTGGTTCTTCTCTACAAGATAAAAAAAAAAAAGACAATGTTCAAAATATGACCCAATACAGAAAGAAATAAAAGAGCCAGAGACTAATTTTGTTTTCGTCCACCTGAAGTCATAGTACCAAGTGGTCTCTGCGTCCGTTTATAAGAGGGTGGTTTGGTATTGGACCAAATTAGAGACGGTCTAGGAAAAGGGGAGGACAAAAAAGCACAGCAGTATTCGATTTCAAAGATATGAATTCTTAACTGGATCAATTCTTCCCCTTAGACTCTCAAATGGACCAAATATATGGTAAAAAGAAAGGTTCTGTAGGATGGAACTGTAGGAATAAACAAAGTCTACAAGCCTCAATGTTTAGTCATTAAGTTGTATTGGGATTAAGTGGTTATGACTTATGAAGCACCTTCAGTAGTGTGCAAAAAGTAAATGATATGAATTCTTCGATTTTCCTATAACTTATCATGTATCAGGCTTTAGAAGAATTGAATTGAACTCGAGCAAAACTCAACCGAATTATTAAAAAAAATAGCAAGAATGAAGGGTCAAGTGCAGATTTGCGTAAACTTTTGAACTGAGTGAAAAAAAACAAGTAATGCTAACCTGTTGTTTGAAGTAAACTCATTGATTTTTCCCACTGTTTCTAAGGCAGCTTCCCATTGTTCCACCATCTCTTTCTTATCCTCATACTCTGGTTTTTGTTTGAGTTGAGTGAAGCCTGTCCCAAAACTCCCAAGCTGATGTCTAACATCGTAGGGCTCCACTGAGTAGAAAACTGGTATAACTGCATCTCTCTTTTCCATGCATTCAAGAATCTTTACGAGTTCGTTCAGGCACCATTTGGAAGAAGCGTAATTTGGAGAGATGACAACGATGGCAAGCCTCGACTTTTCAATTGCAGGGAAGAGTTGAGAAATTTTCCTTCCTTTTTCAAGATCTTTCTCATCAAAGAAAGTTCTTGAAATTCCTTCTTCTTGCAATTTATCAAGTAGATGGGCGGTAAAACCTAAGCGCGTGTCGGCACCACAAAAACTCAAAAAGACATCATACTTCCATCCAAGATCTGAAGGAACAGATGAAGTGGCTCGTTGGATGGTCGATGCCATTCAATACAAGCTAACTGGACTGATGGTACTAGTTTTTCGAGCAAAAACATGACCAGAAAAACCATGAATCAGAAAGACGAGCAATATAACCTGTGTGTATGTAAGAAAATGAAGTCACAGATCAAGTCAGAGGGGCTACAAGTCTGGCTGTATGTCGTCAAGTCCAATCAATGCTTAGGTACACCAAGTTGCCTAGTGGGCGTCGTCGTCTAACGAAACTTCACCGAGGAATCTTGACGGACGTGATTCAACTGCTTCTGCTATCCGACGGTCAAACCGCGTAAGCTCTACTTTGTCTCTTTTTCACTTTTTGTGTAGGTCCATTATTATTTTATTCGTTTGGTGTACTGTAAGCTCCATTATTTTATTTTTGTGTTGGTCCATTATTATTTTTTGAGAAATTCTATTCTCACATTTCAAATTATTTCTTTCACATTTTTTTTAATTTTTTAATATTTATTTATCAAGTACTAGCGGTACGTAGAAAATATTAAAACATTAAAAAAAATGTAAGAGAAGTAATTTGGGATGTGTGAATATAATCTCTCTATTTTTTATACTAATGCAGAGCACACCATTGTTGAATGTTTCTAACAAACACAAAATTTAGGATAAATTACACTTTCATACCTTAGGTTTGGGGTCTATTTTAATTCTTTACAACATCTTTAAAACATTTCACTTTCATACCTTAACTACTATTTTATTTCAAAATAATACATCCGCTAGATTTTCCATCCAATGGTCTGTTAAATACTGACGTGGCTGCCATATTTGTGCTGATGTGACTGACACATGGGAAAAAAAAATAATTTTGTATACATTAACAATATTAACCCTATTAAAAATATAAAAAAAAAAACCAGAAAAACCCGAACCCAAATCCCCTTCCCCACAACCCCACATCCCACCCCCACCCCCTTACCCATCTCTTCATTCCCATCCGTCCATCCCCACCCCTTACCCATCTCTCCCACTCTTCTTCTTCAGCCACACCAACCCCAACACACTCCTTGACACCCTTTTTTCAATTCCCTCCTTCCCTCTCCCTCTCTAGGGTTTGAGTTTCGAATTCCACCCCTCTCCTGCCTCCACGCATCTCCTTCACCCAAAACCCATATCCCCTTCCACCTCTCCCACCTCAAAGCCCCCACCTTTAATCACTTCTCTGCTCTTATTTTTTTTCACTAGTTTTCTTAGAAACCCCTGCAACCCAAATACCTGCAACACAATACCTGCAAAACCACAACCCAAATACCTGCAACCGTCACCCGGGGGGGGGGGGGGGGGTGGGGGGTGGGGGATGGACGGGTTTGGTTTCTTCTTCTTCTAGGGGAAGGGATTTTGTAAATAGGAGTTGCAGAGAGGTGAGGGGGAAGGAAGGGGATCTGGGTCGGGTTCAGGTTTTTCTGGTTTTTTTTTTTTTTTTTTTTTTAATAATTTTTTTTAGGGTTAATATTATAATATTGTTAATGTACAAAAAATTATTTTTTTGACACGTGGCAACCACATCAGCCCAAATGTGGCAACCACGTCAGCATTTAACAAACCATTGGATGGAAAATCTAACGGAAGTATTATTTTGAAATAAAATAGTAGTTAAGGTATGAAAATGAAATGTTTTAAAGATATTGTAAGGAATTGAAATAGACCCAAAATCTGAGATATGAAAGTGTAATTTACCCCAAAATTTAATTGCATGCACTTCTTTTCTTCTAGAAACACAAAATTTAATTTTCTGTAAGTTGACTGTGCGTTTACTTAGACAACGGTGTTGTTTGAATAAAACTAAATAAATAACTCTTAACAAAAACTTTTTGATGGCAAACTAGAAATACACCTGAATTTTCTTGAACTACTTTATCTGGAATGAACACACTTGAATTTATCTAGAGTATTATAAACTCTTTTAAAATATTGATGGTCCAAACCAATCATTTTGAAGCGCTAACTTATTAATAAGTTAATACGTTTCTAGCTACACGTTTGAGCACATTTTGCAAGATTCATGATGATCCATTGAATAAGGATTATTCGTGTAAGATCTCACTCAAATCGATCATTTTGAAGGCCACCATTGAATAAGGATTATTCATGTAAAAGCTCACTCAAATCGATCATTGCTTACTTATCTAGCTAACTGCAACACTATAAGCAAACGAACATGGTAAACAATAAAATGTCACGATGAAAATCAAAGGGCTAAATCATTCCAATTTAGGTAATTTTTTGCAAGAATGATTTTGTATTGATTACCCAAAAGAATGATTAAATTGTGAAATGACCCAAACAAATGACACCATATTAGCTTTTTTTTTGTTTTTTTTTTTTTGTCTTTTTCGGAAAACTATTAATCATCGAAATCTCAAGGGAGGGCGAACAAGAAACCAAATCAGCAGGCCAAACAAAGGACCATGGGCACTGCCTCTACACACTTCTAACAGAACGCAATGAACCTTCCCGCCAACGATTTCTGGCGAGCAACCGGGCAAGAAGAGAAAGATGCTACATCTCCAGAGACAATGCTGCTTGTAAAGAGGAGAGGACTAATCCACAATAAATGCAAACCCACCAATATTAAATTTCAACATCTCGAGTCCATGTGGTTGGTACGACAATTTGATACATACATACATACAACAAAGACACAAACAAGAAAGAAAAATTTGGCCAACCGTTAAAAACAAGCCGAGATCAAAGAAATCAAACAATAAGGTACATCAATACATTAAATTATATGCAATGCCCGCTAACATCTCGGAAATATACCAACTAAACAGCATAGACAAACCAAAACCGAAAAAGTTCCTACCAATATTTATTTAGCAACAGGTAATCTCATGATCTCATATGTGTGTAAGTGAGGAATAAGGTCCAGAGCCGGACTGACTGATACGCTGATGGGCACAACTCAAAATGACCTATTCGGGTTTGAAGAAGACGACTTGGCTTTTGCAAAATCCACTAGATCCTTGAAAAGAGCATCTTCCTGTTTTACTTGTTTTGTTGGGGTAGACGAATTAAGGGAGAGATTCTGAGTCTGTCCCACTAAGCTGTCATAAGATGAACCAGATCCGCTGCCTGGAACGCTTTGTTTCTCAAAAAATTGTTGTCTCTGGTTATACCTGGAAGGCGGAGGTGGAAGGCTGACGGGAGAGTGACCCTTGCCAGGAGACTGAGGATTACCCAGAGACTGAGTATCCCAAGGAGCAGGAGGTAGCCCATCTATAGATTTGCTTCTAGGAGCCGGTTCATCATACACAGGCTTTCCAGTGAATATAGGTGATGGAGTTGTGTTTTGGGAAGAAGGGGCTGAGGGTGATAGTGGAGCCAATCGTGAGGTGGAGCTGGAATGAACTGGAGCTGCAAAGGATGTGGATTCTGATGTTGCAGAGGATCCTTCAGATTTGTAGGCTTCTCCACTGAGATAATCAATCACACCAGGACCCAGAGTGATTGGCCTTTGCGAAGACAGTGGAGGAGGAAGAAGTGGGCTGACTTGCACAGGTTCAGCCTTGGCATTGGCTGATCTCTGGCCCTGTCCTTGTGAATTATCTCTTGATGACCTGCAATGCATCTTACCGAATTTTACTAAGAGGATAAGAATATTAAAAGTAAAAAATTAACAGAATTTGCAATATTCATATTCTGAAGCGCACACATACAAGTAAAATTGGTAGAAACAAAAACAAGTGAGAATGAAACAACAATACAAAATAAAACTTAGAAGTGCTCCTCTAACAATCACCTGTGCGCTAGTTGGGAAAACTCATCCTCGGACTCATCATCCTCATGGTTCACATTCACAAGTGGCACAACTGAAGATTCTGCTCCTCTTACTATAGTTGTAGTTCCCTTCACAATATCATCATGCCGAGAAATTACACGCTGCAGATCATCGTTCAGTGCCAATCCCTGACATAGAAGCTCCTCTTCTCTGAGAGGAGAGCAACCACAACTGTCACTATTGCATCAAATCTATCAGTAGAACTCAAATCCATATCAAATCACTTACGCAGTCTCATTCACAAGAAGCCTGACACGCTTTTGGTATGAACGGCACTGATCAACAAGGTCAACAATCACTTCTTCCTTCAAACCCTGCCATAGTATTTCATTTTGACCATTTATGACCATTAAATTTGCACATATTAAGAGCCCGGATGGTAATATTATGATTTTGGTTCATTTTTTATTTTTAGTAAAAGCCAAAGAGGAATTGTATGGAAGAAAAGAGGGAGAACGAAAGGGCTTGGATGGGTGAGCGTTAAAATGAATATGGAACGGTATTTAAACCAAAAAGTAAATCAATCTCAACTGTTCTATATTTCTCCGTCAAGTTTTTATTTCACCCATTCCCCTTCAATCGTCCATACCTCCTCCCTTCTACAAGCACAAGAAAAGTGCAGCCCTTAAAGGTACTAAGTTTCGAGTAATTAACCACCTATTTCCGACCCTGCTAAAAGTCCCAACTTCAAAAAATTTTACAATCACAGTAATTGACACCCAATTACTAGCCTCCTTCACCTCTGGATAACTAGCCTTACAAATAAAGTTTTGTTATCAATATTTCTCCTCAAATAATTTACATACAGTGCATAAGTAAAGAAAAGTATGGACCATAAATATTCTCCACAATTGACCATATACAACTTTCAGAATTTTCTACTGTGGTAAGAGTCCCATATGAAACTTTCACCGCTAGAGAACTCCACACACAAAAACAAAAAAATAGAATCAATGGCCTCTCAACAAAAATATTTCTAGAAAAACATGAATAAGAAATTATCCTTTAATAATACCTTTTCGGAAAGAAATTAATCAGAAATAAAAAGTAAGGTAGAAAAAATATTACCTCAGGATTCTTAGGATCCAAGGCATTAAGCATTTCCATCAACACAGCTGCAATTCCACGAGCATTCTGAATCTCTGGCAAGCTGATTAAAGACAGTTCCAATCAGGATGGATCTATCACAGCTTCAATAATAATTCAGACAATTTATACGAAAAATAAAAAAGCATCCCAAAGCATAAAAAAAAGATAGCATCTGTTACAATATCATTATGTTTGAATTGTGTGTATAGGTAATTATGGGGGATTCATGAAAGATGGAATAACTATACAAAGAAGAGAAATGATTTGAAGTCTATTGTTCGATTTTCTTATTAGCACAAAATTCAATCCAGCAAGGATGAATTCTTTCATAAATTACAGTTACGGATCATGACATTCAACAAGCAGCAGCTGAAATAGTTGTACAAGCATAAAAAATTGATGCCGACTGACATCTTTTATTAAAGATTAAGACCTAGGACTGACGGGATTTATAATAGTAAGGATGTAAGAGACATCCTCATGTCAAGGGGAGAATTGATGAATACTTGACAAGGTTAAGGCCTTTCAGATATATAGTCAAATTTGTCTGCAGTATTAAAGCATGCACAACAGATTCAAATTTGATAATGAGAAAGGTATAAATTTTTTTTTTTTTCGTTTCTTTTTTTTTTTTTTTTTTTTTTTTTGAAGAAGAAGAAGAAAAATGAGAGAGAAACAATCGAATCACCAATTTATGCAGTACAACATATGTAGAACATGTCATATTGAGGGGTTTAATCCTGGGACATTTTCCAATTGCCTACAAATATTTTTAACCTCTCTCATGCAATCAACACGCAAGTTTATAGTTGTGACAAACATGCATGTGAAGGAAACAATAATTGTTTGAACAGGGAATAAATACCATACTGAAAAGAACCAAAAAATGTATGTTTCCAAGAAAACCATATTCTCAGCTAGTACCTAAGGCCCGATGCATCCGACTGGAGAGAAGCCTGAATGGCAGCATCATCATATGATGTAACAGGAGAAACTACTGGCTGGGTCTGGGGTGGAGTAAATATTGGTACACTGTTCTCTTCTCTTGGTGGAAATTCAACTCCAGCAGACTGTCGGTTATTCATTAAGAGGGTTAGGGGGGAAGAAGAAGCAGAATAAAGAGAACATAATTAAAATCCACAGTTATACTAAATATTGAATAGCAAGCTTATATCTAAATACTGCTGGCCAAAATGATGGTAATGTTATTTTGGACCTATTAAACATCATCAAAAGGTATAGGGTAAATGAGTTGAAATCTAATTGTGTGAAAGCTGAGGCGTAGTTGCGTTTTTTGTCAGACAAGGCAAGGCATAAGCCTCTCGGACATGAAATCTTATAGGAAGCATATAAATAATGCAATACTAATAAGTTGAAGTGCTAATGTGTAACTCAAGTATAATAAGAAATCCCAATATGACCACATATAAGTAATAATAGTCATTCAAGCATAATAACCGATCCCAAAAATAAAATACTCAATTGTTCATACAATATTCAAAACCCCAAAAGATAAACTCAGTTCACCCGAATAGAAACTAACATCACTATCATATTGGTCCAACAGACCGATGTGATAAGGGACTCTAGCAGTGACTTGCACTGGAGGAGGGTTTGCAAGATCACTATTACTTCCATTGTTCACAACATTTACTATCATCTGTCAAAGCTGAAGGCACTTGGGCTGAATATGTTTACCCGTTAATCTTAACTTGACTAGGTCATATGATTAAACAGAAATGTTTAAAAATATGGCCTAACAAGCAACTCAAAAGAACGATGACAGCAAAGAATGTCAATGATTGGACCGGCTCAGACTGGTGATATCATAAATATATAACAACATGATTCTATTCTCTATATACTATATCCATTCTTCAAATAATGAAAGAAATATCCTATAAGGCAGTTTTAAAAGGAAATACTTTTTAGAAGACGGTCTACTTTGATTAGTAAATCGAAAATTAGTAAGATAGTTCCATGGGAACACAGCACACACAGCACAAGTACACAGGCAGTATACATAGTACAGATTACAAACAAAAGCTTAACATGAGTATAACAAAGATGTGATAAAACAATTACCCTCAATTCATTATATGCTGCATAATACTGGGGAAATCTTCCCCTTGGTCCCCCAAAAGCTTCTTGCCATGTATCTATCAAAATTAGTATCTTTTCCCTAACATTCAAGTCTGGCTGCATAATGAAATTAGAATAACAAAGCAGAAAGACGGTTAGTATCCTATTCATGCACAAACTGGAAAGAAAAAAGGAAGCAACAAGTCAGTGAAAACAGAAAACAAAAGGTTGGGAGAGAAATGCAGCACCTTCTTCTTTACTATTTTGACCATTTCATGCAAGATATCACGCTCAACGATCTGCTGAAAAACATTCTCACCACAGTTCTTGCTCACGGTCTCCAATGCCTGCATTGAATAATAAATTAGGAGAAGGAAAAAGACATCATTGCTCAGAAATAGCTTGTTTTGTGCTGATGATACGCTAATGCAAGGCAATCATTGAACCACAACTGAACCATCATAAATCACAAATTTATTGACATTTTCACATGTATGTGTTAGGATTCTAATGGGAATACTAGTAGCTAAGAGTGGTTATGGAGCAACTGTGATTGTGCCAGATGTCATCATCTGAGTGATTGAGCTGTGACACTTATAATAAGGTTGTTAGTATAGCTGTAATTGGATAAAAATAGTTAGGGAGAGTTGCTACATAGCTCGGTTTGTAAGTAAGAGAAAAACAGTTATGAAATAATATTGAAATTCATTTGTCAGTCTCTTTCTTCGAGTTCTCTCATGGCTTCTCTAAGTTAAGGTTGATCGACGATCTATCAGTACGCATATTTTGGGATGGGAAGGGTACCACAAGCTTTACATCATGAATTTAATATTTTAAAAGAAAGATGCAAAAACACGACAAGAAATAACACAAAAAATACTGAAAGTCTCACAAAGAAAAGGAATAGTACTAACAAAAAGAGCCAAGAGTTGTATTTTTGGATTTTTGCTGCCCAGGCGCTTCTTGAGTATCTTCAAGGCCTCTTTTGCTTGCCTGAAAGTTCAATCCAGTTCATTGGCAAAACAAAGCATTCCGAATATTTAAATTGGGAAAGAGATTCTATGCGAAAAATAATCTACAAAAATAGAAGATAAAGAGGATAGTCTTCCGCAGAGTTTAAGAGCTAAGAAATGTCCAACATATAAAAGAAAGCCCGATACACTAAGATGCTCATGGAATCTATTTGATAAATAAATTACTCCCTCTACGAAGTTTCCAGTTCCTCCCAAATCAATGCAGCAAAAGCATTCTACTACCCTGTCAATTTTTCAAGTGTTACTTTTCAGGAGGACAGGATTTCCTTATGAGATGAGCCACATCTCCATTTCAGGAGGAGATCTCCTCTTCTATCAGGAGCCAAGTATTAAATTTCGTGTGTGTGCGCGTGCGCGTGCACATGTATATATGAATACATAAATATGTATACATAGGGGGAGAGACAGAGAGAGAGAGAGATGAACATAGAACATAATTGGCGAATGTTATTTGACATCAGATGTTTTTACCATATCCTAGAATCCATTTAGAAATGTTTCTCTTGTTGGACATTTAGGATGAATCTATCCATGTACTACCACTTAATAAGCTATGAGCACTTTAAAGTTTCAACCAACGACTACGACATCAATATTTCAGAAAGATTCAACGTACTCAACAATTTAGGAAATGTGAACTCCAAACGGGTGGATATACCTATATATAATATTCAATCTAAAAAACGAAATTGAGGGAAAACAAAGTAATCATACCCAGGGTCCATATTGATAATATCACATAATTCAATATTTATTGCCCAGTCTGGACCAATCAACATATCACTTGTTGCCCTCTCTGCACAGGCCGCAGCATTACCAGCCATGTCGTAATCCCCTTCACGCAAGTCTTTATCCTTAAAACTTCCTAAATCAGAAGCCAAAAACAAGTTCAACCATGTACAGTCCTGACATTTGTGATGTAAAAGAACTTAATAAATGCTAGAAACGGAACATCATAAGACACCTGTCAGGCTATCACTAATTAGCTCGATGTCAGTAATCTTGTTCATTTCCAAAAGTTCCACAAATTATTTCTTACCCACCAAGACAAAACCTATGAAAATCCCAATTCAATTACGATAATTGAAAACAGCGGAACTATACAAAATTGATCCAGAAAATATTAAAAACCCGAAATCGCAAACAAATAGGGCCTAAACAAATTCAACTATCTGCTCATCCCCATCACAAATACGTATCCCAAATCAAAATAACAAACAAGCAGATCGTCAACAAAGTACGATTAACACCAATCCAAGTCCCACATCAAGAAACCCACAAAAATTTGTGCCCATAAAACACAGACAAGCAAAACCCAATTGGATATTAGTACTAAAATTGAAAATCAAGATTCGAATTAGCAAGATAATGGTCCTGTGCTTAAACCCAGTTGACCAAACGATCAGAGAATAAGAGAAAGGAATGAGAAGATTTGAGTATCTTGGGTGAGGATCTCGGGGAAAAAGCGTACCTGTGGAAACCCAGTATCAAAGAGAATCAGAACCGACCGAAATGCCAAGATTTGAGAATTTGAGGAGAGAAATTGGGATAATTAGGGGAGTGGGTTTTCGTTGGGGAATTCTCGCTTTTCTTTTTCTCTGTGTTGGGGATTGTTTGTTTTTTTGGTGTAATGTTTACTTGCGTCAGCCTTTGCTGTTAAGAAATTAGAACCAATACTTGTGACTAACTTTGCCTACAAAAAGAAATTATAAGACAAAAGTCTCTTGTTTTCTTATTTTTACAGCAAGCTCAATTTTCCGGGACTAGTGCGTTTGTTTGCCGTTATTAAGCTTTATTTAACTGGACTAAAAGTTACTGCAGTCTCGTATTTAATATCCGTACAAACTTATTTTTAATAAGATTACGTGAAATTTGACTTTAAAGTCTAAATTTTAGATTGTGTTATTCACACTTTTTTTTATTTCTTAAATGTTTTTGTTAATTTTTGTCTACTAATATTCTTCATCTCATTCGATTTATAATTAAAAAATTAAGAAAAATACGTGAAAAGTAAAAAAATGGCTTGTGGAAACACTAGTCTAAACTTTCCCCGCATGGCTGCTCTGCATGAGATTTGTAGCCATGGTCCTTTTCTCTTACAAAAAATCTTTCTTTGAATTTTAAATTTTAAATTCTAATTTTTTTGCACACGAATTTATTTTGTTAAGAAATAGTAGCCACACAAAATTTCAATTTCTATATTCATAAACGGAAATGAAAATTGATGTATGACAATTTAAAAGTTATTATTTTTGTTTAAATTTCAAGTTTATTTCTCATATCTAAACGAATGTATGTTTGTTAATTAATTTTCTTCAGCCAAAATGAAACATCTTACAATAATCTTGATTTGTGATGAAATAAAAATATAATTGGTTTTGCATGATGCTAGTAAACAACATTTTCTCTTTAAATTTTGTTTCCTTCCCATGTAAATTGGAAGTTTTAATTTCCTAGGCGCTTCCTGTTTAAGACTTTTCTTTGATTGCGAAATGATCCTGACCGTGAACACATTTCGGAAGTGGCGACTGGGCCCACATGAAGGTGGATTGGAAACGGCTGTATCGGTGTTGGCGTTGAACTCTTTGAGGTCCGGGTGTGGAGTGGTGTAAAAGTCAACTAAATACCATGGTTGACTGGGTCAGCGGTCAGCCTCATCCCTCCAACTTGTTCATCCCTCCAACATTTTCTCTCTCATTTTGTTTACGAATATTAAATCATTATCAATTATAACGTATTTAACTGAGTCATTGTCAGTTATAAAATATTCAATTCATTAATATGTTTTTTTTTTGTAAGTGAAACGTTTTAAATTTACGGTATTGTAGTATTGATGAATTCTGACTTTGTGAAGGTTAGTTGTACTTGTTGCGAGTGGTATCAGAAGCCAATGCTTGAAACTTGGGGTATCTCTCGCATCAAATGGTAGTAAGCCACCGATATTCATTCAAGTTCATCAACAGCAAAAGCAAAGAAAATTGCAGAGAAATTAATTTCAAAAATTTCTCTTTCGTCGCACAATAACTCTCCTTCCAATAACTTCATCAGTCTAAACAGAATTAATTAAGAATATCAACCGAATATTACCAAGTGGTCGGGATTGGAATCGAACAGAATGCTGAAATAACAGCAGAAAATAAAATTATTATCAAACGGGCCCTAAGCGTTTCACTTCAAGTTCCAGAATGGAGATTTGTAAAGGGTACTCAATGGCAATATTCTAAAAAGCCCCGCCTATGGTTTCGGAGTATATTTACTGTAAGTGAAAATCAAAACTCATTATAAACAAGGATTGTAGCATCTTGAACGTTGATTTACTATTTGACGTTTTTCAAATAACTGTCAACAAACGAGAAGTAACATGATTGGATCATCTAGTTCCTTGGTTTATCAACCTCTCATTTGTCTCAAAACATAACTATATTAATTATTCGTTTTAATGACAAGAGAAACTATATTAGTCATTTTGATAATTGCAAATACTCAAAAGGTGCAGCAGTGCAATCAGTATACAAGAAAAGAGTAGCAAAGTATCATCACCTCAGAGCCGGTAAAGCCTTCTCTTCTTCGGTGATAACGAGCTTGCCCTCTGTGAACTCACAAGCTGCAATGGGAACGCTGAGCTGCTTCTGCAGCTTCTTCACAACAAAAACTTGTGACTCTTCGCATATTGTTACGACAGTGCCCTTCCGGCCAAGCCGACCAGTCCGACCAGCTCGATGTGCATAATGAATTGAGTCAGTTGGCAAGTCCAGGTTGACAACAAGATCACATTCTGCCACATCCAAACCCCTCGCTGAAAGTTCATTTGTCACCAGGATTCTAACCTCCCCATTTTTAAACTTTTTCAGAGTTGTTGTTCTACCAAGTTTACCAAGATCCCCATGTAGCTCTGCTGCTACCATTCCACGAGCCTCCAGCTTGAAGACGGTATCTTTAAGCTGCTTAGTGTGGTTCATGAAGACTATAACAGACTTGGCATCGAGAGCATGAACACATCTTCTCAACGCATCAACCTTGTGTTGTATCTTTGTGACACAGTGGTAGTGTTTAAGAGATGGAGGTAGGCTCTGTATTGCAGACTGACCTTGCAAATTTTGGGATGGATCGGAATTGGTCGATTGTCCTGACAAATTAATGGGCCCCGTTGGAGAAATAGATTCAATGGACATGACTTTTTTGGCTTGGATGAGAAGTGGATCGTGCCCCCAGCTCCTGGCTGCCCGTATCACTGAGAATGGTACTGTGGCAGAAACCAAAACGGTCTGACGCTCAGCCCGCTTGGCAAGTGATCCTTTTGGTCCATGCGAGTCTCCAGTAGATTTCCTCCCAACATGTTCCAATATCCGGTGCATGTCCTCCCGAAAATTAAATGACAGCAGCTGATCAACCTCATCTAAGACCAAGAAACGACAGCCGTGGGTGTGAAGCTTACCAGCTGCACTAATCTCCGAAAGCCTTCCTGGGGTACCAACAACAATGGAAGGTTTATTTTTCCTCAGCGCTTCTTCCTGCCTTGTTCGATTTGCGCCCCCAACAAGCTGCTGCACCACTTTTTTGTGTGCAGGCCCTAATATCTTCTCAAACTCTCTCACAATTTGCATACCCAGCTCCCTAGAAGGAGCCACAATTACTGCTTCTATATCTGTTTTCTTCCCAGGTTCACCATCGCCCTCAGATGTTCTCGTCTTTAGAGGGCCCACTTCAGAAAGGATGGGAAGAAGATAAGCCAATGTCTTTCCTGAGCCCGTGTAAGATTGAATTACAACATCATGATCTTCAAGAATTGTTGGAATTGCAGTGGCTTGAACATCAGTTGGAGTCTTGAAGCCTTCCTTCTCTAACCTCTCGATCAACAAAGGTGGAAGGCCGAGCTCAAAAAACGACTTCGCATTAAAGATACTCGAATCTATTTCAAGTGATCTGTGTGGCCCAGCTGCCTTCACTACATGGCTTCTAACCACCTTGGCTTTACTCTTCGGGACATCTGTAAGTGACTTCAGCACCTTGACTTCATTGATTTTCCCATTCTCTGGCGTTTGAAGATCGCCTTTGAAGCCAAGACTTGCAAGACTCAGACTACAAACACTTCTATGGAACCAAGCATTCCGAGAAACATGTGGAAACCTATGCAAGGTGAGAGACTCTCCAAAAAGGAGCAACCTTGGAGAGATCAATGCTGGCATCTTTAATAGTCCCCACCAGTAATTACTAATTAGATACCATCGGATTGAACTCAGAGCTGGAAATTCGGATTTGAGAAGAAACAAGAATTACATGATAGGACCAAAACAGAATACGTATCTCAACATCGTATTAACAGATACTAATAACTATCAGTAAATAGCTACTGAACCAAAAATCAGATCAGTAAAAAATATGGAAACACTTCATCTGACATTAAAACGAAATGGAAAATGCACCATACCAACAGATTAGTAACTTAAATTAGTACGAATTTACAAAAACAGCATCAGGATTAGAAATTTCATGACCAAATGTAACACATCTAGCATCTATATACTACATAATCCATGAAAATTTTGAAACAATGGAAGCTAAAAGAATCAAAACAGATAAACGTATCCAAATATTAAATTTTGTTCTTCCAAATTTGACAACACAACAGATAAGATTAGAATTACATTTACAGCAGCAAATATATATACAACAAACAGAAAACAGAAGCAATTCAGCAACACAGCGAAGCTCAACTCAGAGCAAATTGGAAATCAAACCCTAAACTAGATATGGAGAAATACCTTTTAATGGTAACGGGTTACGTCGTCGGAATGGAAGCCGCCTAGGAAGAACTGAGGAAGAAGAAGAAGATGGGAAGGGCGGAGGAAACTGATTCAGACCACAAGTTCCACTTGAGAAAGGGTTTAAGAGGGGGACTGCGGGAGGAGAGAGCTGCTGGGTTTACGGATGAGGTTCTACGGTTATGAATGGCTAAGGATGGGCTTGGTGACTTGGGTCAGCTGGGCTTCCGATCCTAAAAAAAACTGAAAATAAATACTGTGGTTCTTTGTACATCAAAGTTTCGTCTCGAGACACCTTGGTTTCTTAGAAATTTTGAATGCTCAATTTACTCTTACACCTTTCTTTGGACATCCAAAATAATTTACTAAATTTTCAAAAATACCCTTCTTTTAAGATTCAGAGAGGATCTGGATCTGTTTCAAAACACTATGGATGTCCAAAGAAAATAACTGGTTTCCTTAGGAAATTATTGAGCCATTTGTGGTAGTTTTGTATTGATTATAGAGTCATTTTTTAAAATAAAATTAATAAATGTTCAGAGACAAAATTTGAGCATATAAGGAACCACTCCTGAGTAAATTATGGTGTGGATGGAGGTTTTGGGCTGCTTGGGACATATCCAAGCTCGTTCATTTTGAGTTCAACAACATCATTAGGCAAGGAATCGGATTCCCTCCGGACCCAAAGGAACTGAATGATTCGGGTTATTGAAATTTGATCCAACGGCTACAATTCTTATAACTTTTAGAGGGCACCCTGTTTGTAGCCGTTTGATCAAATTTTAATGACCCGAATCATTTGATGAGTGAGCTTAGTTCCTTTGGATCCGGAGGGGATCTGATTCCAGTAGGCAAGGGATAGAAAAAGCTTTGTCGGCAGTTCCCTTCGTCAACCCTTTAGCAACAAGGCACCCAAAAGTCCATGCCTTAATCTGGATCAACAAATAAGTGTTTGAGATGTGTTTTTGTGTGGAAGTGACGTCCCAGTAGAAAGTGTTTGGAATCCATCACATTGATTGACATATCTCGTTTTACTAGAGAAATTGTCGCTTATCCTCTCTAACAAACGAGGCTACAAATTATATCCATAGACTATATTGATTCAGTTGGAATTTAGAATTATGAGGCCAAATTAGTGAAACGATTAAAACAAATAAACCATTTTGACATTCAACCTAATTCGGCCTTAAGGCCAATACGACCTCCGGCGGCCTTGAGCCATTGATATTGTGCCCACTCCAAATATTTGGAATATTTGAATAAAAGTAACAAACTAAAATAAAGGCAAATGGCATTTGGCTGTCAAGGTTCTAGAACAAGTTGATCTGCGAAATAATAAAGGAAATAGAGAAATATAATAATCCTAGCAATTTAGTCATACGGGTTCCTATCATGGAAAGTCATTTCGCATTATCACTTTCTCTTTTATTTGTTTGTCTTAACAAATTAAAAGATAATTAAAGGATAAAAATAAAGAACAAGACAAGTGCAGACGCTACCTTTGTATTATAACTACTTTGGTTGTTCCATGTGCATGTAATCGGAATATTGAAGAAAGTTCATATTTTATGTAAAATTAATTGACGATATGAGAAGTGATTCAATTTCTTATAAGTACATACAAGATTCCTTTCTTTTTTTTTTTTGAATGTAAGATTCATCCTCAACAGTTAGGCTTTGACAAAAAATGATAATAATTCTTGTGATATGAATAAGCTCCGTATAATCTCTTTTATTCTCTGTACTTCTATGCTTTATTTTGAACACTTGCAAAGTAGTCAAGCAACAACCACATACATTATTATTTTGTTCTCTGTGTCAATAATTAGTTAGTGTTTGGTCAGAGCAGGATGGAATCATCACTCAGTTTTCCACACATTATTTTTTCTTTTTTTATAATGCCAATAAAATTCTTCCTTCCATGCTTACAAGTGTGGCATGTTATGGCAAGAAAAATATGTGCCTCCCCACCTACCTCAAAACATAGATCATTATTTTCTTTCAAGTTACGTACAAAACATCTTTATGAACTTTTAAGCCAAGCTCAAACAA
Source organism: Pyrus communis (assembly GCF_041283825.1). NCBI lineage: Eukaryota > Viridiplantae > Streptophyta > Magnoliopsida > Rosales > Rosaceae > Pyrus > Pyrus communis. The sequence goes on from NC_142574.1 coordinate 573,281, forward strand.
TTTCCTTCTTTTATTTCCTAAGAAGAAGCCAACAATATCTTACATACTATAGGTTCAAATACTTGTGAAATCAACAACAGGAATACACATTTAGCGAGCACGATCTGTTATTGGTGCTTGGTTACTTGACATGACCATTATTTTCAACAGCGCCTTCATATATTTGAGAGTTTATCATCTGATATCAGATACTCTCAATCATAGTTAGTAAATTTGCGTATAATACGCGTATTACACACTTGTACATATTTTCTTAAAATACTTATGTTTTTCTGCACACGTCTTAATGATTCATTGAATTACACATTTTTTTTTAAACTCCAACATATGATATATGTATTGATTATACATGTATTTACATGCTTTTACATTTAATACACGTTATTTAGACATGTTTTTTTTTTTTAAATAATACACATAAAATTCATATATTCCCTATGTATTTTTAACATATTATTTAAAAATAATACTAATTTTTAAATTTCTTAAAAAATGGCTGGACTTTTTCAAGATATATTTTTAACAAAGTTGTCGAATAATACCCATATGTTTTAAATCAAAACAACAATGTCGCTTCCACTCCAATATTACTATCATAAAAAAAGACATTATTGTGAGTATACATTGAAGAAAAAAAAAATAAAGATACAATAAGTTAGAGGGAACATGAAGCCAAACCCTAAGAAGAAGTAGAAAACTATTGGAAACGAAAATCAATTAAGACAACTACTAAGAGAAACAAAAATTTGGAAGCCCCGAAAGATTATGAGCAAAAGGTGCACTTGCAGACAACAAACAAGAATTCCACCAATGAACCGCAACATGATCAACACCATAGTTGCAAATGCACACAACAAACAAGAATTCCACCAATGAACCCCAACATGATCAACACCATAGTTTGCCAAACAATCTACCACCTAATTTCCTATGCAATAAATGCGAGAAAACTGAATATGCATAGAAGATAGAATGGTACAACAATTTTCCAATCAATTGATAAACGCCAAGGCACCTGAGAAGATCCATTAAAAAGAAAATGTATTGTTAAAGAAGAATCACACTCAATCCAAAAAGAATGCCAACCCCTCTCCAAAGCCATATAAACATCATGAATAATAGCTTTAAGTTCTGCCTCCGAGGCAGTAGTAATGCCAAAAGATCCTGCAAAGTATCCAAGACAATGACCCAAGTGGTCAGGGAAAAATACCACCAAAATCAGCCATGCCCGGAGAACCTCACCGCCAATGTTAACTTTAACTTGAAAAATTGCTAAAGAAAATGAGCACTCGAAAACAACTGATGAGTAGATTCAATAACATTACAACACAAAGAGCACATCGATACAAAAGAGAACCCTTGGTGAAGCAAATTAGTAAAGGATAGTGCTTTTGTCTCCCCATGGGGGACTTGCTCGTCCCTCCACATATGATAACAAACATTTACCATCCGAACATCATAAACAGAACCATTCAATCTCTTTATCATTATCTAAAGATTGTATCTGCAAAAAATAATCAATTTAGAGATCGTTTAGTCATCCACATGCATAAAACAAATGGACAGTTCATTATGAAGTTGCTGCTTGGTACCAAAACCGTTGATTGATTTAATACACATGGATGACTAAACAATCTTCACATTAAATGATTTTTTTACAGATATAATCTTTAAATAATTATAAAAAAGAATGAATGGTTCATTTTACGATATTTGAACGATAAATGTTCGTTAATCTTAAATAGAGGGACAAGTCCCCATAATAAGAGGACACAATCATATTCCATTAGTTAACTATAGTTCATTACAAACCGTTGAAGCATCTATATATATATATATATATTCATTACAAACCGTTGAAGCATCTATATATATATATATATATATATATATATATATTCATTACAAACCGTTGAAGCGTATATATCTAGAGAGTTGTTATTCTCACCCCAATGTCTTATCTTCCCATCGACCTTTTAATGATTTTTTTAATTACAAATTTGTCAATTTGTAAAATGATTAATAAGGACCTTAGTTACCCCCTTTTGCATTACTTTTTTCTTTTTATATATAAAAAAAAAAAAAAGTTTGGATATGATAACTCTCACGTTATGTTTAGACGATTTGTCTCCTTTAAACCCTAACTCATCCTTCATATCTCCTTTCATTCAGAGAAAGCAAAAAGAATGAACTTAGAAGATGATGTTTCTATGGAATAAGTAGATGATTATGTTTCCGTCAAAAGGGTAAAAGATAATTTTATGTAGGTCATCTTGATTTGTTGACATCGTATAATTAAAGCATAGCTGTGACATCCCACATCGCCCAGGGGAGTGATCCTTGTATGTATATTCTCATCCTTACCTAGCGCGAGGCCTTTTGAGAGCTCACTGGCTTCAGGTTCTATAGGAACTCCGAAGTTAAGCGAGAAGGAGGCCAGAGCAATCCCATGATGGGTGATCCACTGGGAAGTTGCTCGTGAGTTCCCAAAAGCAAAACCGTGAGGGAATGGTAAGCCCAAAGCAGACAATATCGTGCTACGGTAATGGAGCGGACCCGGGAAGTGATCCGTCCAGGGCCGGGATGTGACAATAGCTCTGTGATTTTTTATCTCTAATTATATATATATATATATATATTAAGGGTTATTTTAGGACTAATAGTGGGTGGGAAAATAACATTTTAATTTTTTAACATTTTATAATGGATGTAAATATAACGTGAATGGAAAAATAAGACAACGGAATGGATCTAGCAGCTATCATATATATATCTATATATATATATATATATATATATAATGCAACACTCACCTCTCAGCAAGTAGACGTCGAAACATAAATCCAATTAAACAAAGGGGAATAAAAAATTAAAAAGAAAAAAAAATTATATATATATATACCAACTCTTCCAAAAACTGCAAGAATATACACAAGCAACGGCAAATTTTCTTTTGCAATATTCGACTATATCTCTAAAGCATATTTTTATTTGAGACGTAATTACACAAACACTTAATTAAACACTTAATTAAATATTAATCTCCAGTTTGTATTGTGTCTAGAAGGCAGGCAAGGCAATCCATTCAATCCTTCCTCTTGTTCTTCTTGAGCAGGATGAACGACCAGCAGCCGCGACTCTTGCGCCTGCAATTATTCAAGCAGAAAAACACCATTAAGAAAAAAAACCAAATAAATTAAAGACAAAAAATTAGGATGAGTTGAATATTCTGTGGTGCGTGGGACCAAAGATTGAAAGTGATGTGTACATTTTGTCACCCATTCGATCATTCGAACAGTCCATTTATAAGTCATGGTGCTACTAAATATAAAAACATCTATATACATATATATATGCCTAAAAAATTGATATATAATGTTTCATATTATAAGAAAAACACTTCAAACTCCAAATTTTACAAAAGCAATTGGTATAATATAAAAGGAATTTCTTGCACTAAGGCGGCATATGAGTTTAATTCTAATACGTAGAAATCAGACCCTCTGAGTTTAATTCTTATAATCCTAGTTTTAAGAATCAATACAACAAGTTAACTTATATTTATTTTATTTATAAAACTTATAGTTGTTAGGGTGTCTGTACTAATTTAAAATTTTTGTAGGCCCTACCTTGAAATTTTTCACAAACGAAAAATATCTGACCATAGTTTCAAAAATACTAGAATAATATAATGTTTTGTAAACGTCACAACAATTTTGTAATGGTGACAAATTCTAGAAGGCCCCTTCCCCAAAACTTGCACAACTTGTGCACCAAACAATCCTTTATATATATCTTCCAATCTTAGTCGTGACATTTGGCAAATCAGCTTCTAGAATGTTAGTGAGATACATGCAACTCAACCACTCTCACGCGTTTTATGGCTTTACTTTCTTGCTTTCCCCCTTTCTCTCTTTCGTTAATGGAGACTTTGATATTTAGGAACTTCAGATAAACTTTCCCCTTCACCCAAAATTTCTAAATGTTGACTTAGAGGAATTCGGCACGTACTGGAGCAATCGATGTCGAATGACAATAATCTAACGGCCAAGAAACTCACTGCATAACGACTCGTACTAAAAATATCGCAATTTAAATAGGTTTTGGTTTTTAAGTTTTTAATACTTCTCTCATGAAATCAATAAACTCAAGACTCCCATGTTTCATCGAGAAAAATGACTTGCTCTGCAATTTTAACACAATCATGGAAATAAGGAAGATGAATTGAAGACAATACTGAAAATTAAAGAGAACGGTTTCCAAAATAAAATATATAAATCAACTTTCCTTTATCGGTCTAACTTGCTAAAAAGTGTTACGAACTCCAATTTTAAAAATTCAAATTTAGATTAGATTAAATTAGAATATCGCTCGAAATGAAAATGAAACTACGTGATAAAATTGATAACATACCTGCTGTTGCTTCTGCTGCTACAACTACTGCTGCTGCTACTGCTGCCGCTGCTTTTCATGCTCCCACTATTGATGCTAGAAACACCACTTTCGCTCCTTTCTGATACAGAAACTCTCTTCATCTTCCACCATTCATTATCCACACCCACTCCCTTCACAGATCCATCCACCCCCTGAGGCTTTGGAGACACCTTCGCACTCGTATTATTGCTATTTGCACCCACTGCCAAACACTCACCCTTCTTCTTAATGCTCTTGTTGTTGTTCTTCTTACCCCCCAAAGAAATTGGCAAAACCATCTTCAAAAGAAACCCCCCACTATCTATACTCGCACTCCTCATCACCATTTTCTTTCTCGCACCATTGTTCTTCCTTTCGTTTACACTTCCGTTTCCATTTCCCATCCTGATCATCAAATTCTCAGTACTTCTATTATCATCTTCTTCCTCTTGATCTCGATCTTCTTCTTCACCACCCATTGTCCTATACTTATTCTCGACGAGATCTTTCAGTGAAAGCTCATAGCACGGCTCGGGCATGTTCTTCACCATCTCCATCAGCTCCCTCTGTCCTCTGGCAATCGCTTGCGTTCTCGAAGTCGGGGAAAGACTCCGGTAGTTGTTCACGCGGTTCGTCGTCTTCCACAACGGCGGCGAGTCAGACTCATCATAGGGGGCAGCAGGAGTAGTATCGACGTTGATACGGGCGTCCATGCTGTTCCAACTCCTGTAGTTTGCATAATTTTGAGCAGTTTTCTGAGCCCGGGAAGCGTAATTTACGGCCTGCCAAGAATCGTAGGTTGTTGTGCCCCCTTTAATTTGGTCGTCGGCGCCGCTGTTGAAGAGGAAAGGGTGTTCATGTGTGTTTGTGTTGGGATCAAGCATGGTGTTTGTTTCCTGGGAAAATTTTGAGGGGAAATGGAAGGAAAGTGATGGAAGAAGAAAGAAAATGGGGATTGTGTGAAGGGTAGGGTTGTTGTAGTTAGTGTGCTTGAAGCAGGGATTGCCAGGTGGGTGGGTGCTGGGCGTTATCACCGACCCGTTTTTTCTTTTGGTGTATTTGTCATTTTCTTGGCACCAAAGTTTTTAATGGGGATATCAGGCAGGGGGTCAAGGGGTTCTAGATGGGGGCAGCGCTGGGTGGATGTGATTACCTTACTTGTCCTCTCTGTATTTTCTCCTTGTTTGTTCCTTTTTCTTTTGTCTTTTGAGGAGGAGCTAAGATGCTAACTTATTAGGCTTTTAATTCCTTTTTTCTCTACTAGATTTGTAGGCTATTTATTTCAATAAAATATTGTACTTAAAAAAAATAAATAAATAAATCGGTTTGAGCAATACTTTATTTTTTATTTATTCGAGTTTAAGTCAAGTTCTTACAATATTTACATCTACATGACATAATTATTATTTCGATCGTCAGATGGTGATTGTTTTAAATACATAAATTCATATAAATTATATCTTACCGTTAGATAGTTATTGTATTAAATCATGTAAGTACTATAGTCAATCTTGAGAATTTGAAGAATCTTAAAAACGTTTAATTCCAATCAAAATTAATTTTAAAATTCAGAAACCTAGAAAGAGGAATAGTCACTAAGACAAGAGCTAGGTAAGCAGCCGTTGGAGCAGAAGTTTCCACCCTTCCCCTAATGAGCAAGTAACTTCCCTCCTCCCAGGTACAACGAGACTAGTCCGGTCAAGAGATAGGAGATGATCATCTAGTTATAGCTCTTATTATCTTAGTTGCTTTTGAAAATGTGAAGGATTTTTCTTTTTATTATTATTATTTTTTTAATGAATTTGGAGGATTTTATAGTGAAATTTAGACTTTAAGAAGTCAAGTCCCCCTCTGCTATATTTTGAGGGAGTCTATTCAAATCTGCATAGTGTATATGAAAGTTCATTAAAACTCTCTCAAACCCCCATGAAAGGTTGTTTTATTAACACCACACATGATGTATTCAACAATATATGAGATACCACTAAACAATTAGTCCATGAATTTATAACTTAAAATCCTTCAAAATTTAATTGAGTACACCTCAATTTATTTTATATTAGAATATCGCTCTAATCAAAATATATTCATTTTTTTAAGAGAACTTTAATGAAAAGTTCCCGGTACTGTTTATTTTAACAAAAAATTACATTTTTACACTAAAAAGTCAATCATGGTACTATTCATTTTATTCTTTATTTTGTCCTTATCATTAAAACTTAAAGTTTTCAAGCCTTTTCATTAGTTTTTTTTTTTTAATGATACATTTACAAGAAGAGGTTATGAATTTAAGCTAAGCTACACAATTAGAATGTCATAATAATTTAGTGTCGAAGTTACCATTACGAGAGTCTAACACAAAACTTAACATTTTTTTTTAACAAGTAATATTATCTATACTAAGGGGGTGGAGAAGTGAACAAAGCATCACAACGGACAAGCCATAATAATGTGGTTTAAATTCTTCTTTTACGAGAATCAAATCTAAGATCTTTTACTTACAATAAATACTACTAAACTGTAATGATAAGTAATTAAAAACTTCACACTTTAAGACAAGAGAAATAAGCTTGAATTGTAGTATTAAATGATGGAGATAGCTGTTTAGATTTGGATGGACTGAAATGAGCCGCATGTCCCATTCCTTTGTCTTAATTTATTATTTCTTGACTTTTTGGTTTTGTGTGTTTGCTACTATAAATGATATCCTGTAACGTCTATATATATCTTAAAGTGGAGTTTATTATAGCTTGATTAATCTAATCATACTTTAATTTTGTAGTTGCCTTTATAAAAAGAGAAAAAAGGAAAGAAATAAAGGGCAATATCAAACAGCAAAAGCTCCTTCTGCCTGCTTAGTGCTAGTAATTATGTTGTCTGATTAGACAAACTATTGGAGGAGGAGGTCTTTGCTTTAAGTTTCACCCTTCCTTTTAAGGCTTTACACGTTTCTCCACTTTTAGTGACTAACTGCTAACCTGGCCCCACTTTCTTTAATATAATAATCTCCCTTTCCTGAATTGGCTCCAGAAAACATGAGAGCCAAAATTTTTTTTATTATCTAAATTATCTATTAATAGTATTTTCTTTTGTAAATTAAAAGAAAGCGACAAAATTATTTAACTTTTTACTACAGAAAGAATGTTAAGCAATAATGTAATTTTATAAAATTAAATTTTGTTTTTTTTTAATCTCATGTAGATGCGATTTTAGCATAGATTTAATATTAAAAGAATAAAACAAAAAATTTGAAATAATTCTATTTTTATCATCTAAATATTCCATTCTTATGTTGCAATTGAAGTAGACATTCACATCGATTAAAAAAAATCCTATTTTAAGGTGGATATTTACAATTTTACATCAATGATTTTTATTAATAAAATTATTAAAAAATAATGATGAAATCTATTGCTCACGTTTTCGAGAAATTTTTTGAGGTACCGGATGCCCCAGTCGAGTTGGTATTCCTAGCGAATAGAAGCTTGACATGTAATTATCCAAGTTTTTAATTAAGAAAATGTCAGACTAGCATTTTTTTTTTTTGATAACAAATTTTCTAATTTACCCTAAAGCCTAACAGAAATTGAGAATAATCACCCTCAGCACCACCCAACCCAGTGCCGGCAAGAACTCAGCCAAGACAATCACCCACCTCAATCGAAGCTGATAATTTTCACTGGAGAACGTTGAAGTTAATATTTTCACTGGAAACTGATCGACGACACTCCGACCTTCAAATTAGATGTCGCCGACCTCCGATCGAAGCATGAGGGTGTTCGCGGGCAACTTCTAGGATCTTTCTCCGGCGTAAGGGATGAGTAGAGTGAAAAATTGGAAGAGAAGGATATAGAAAGAGAAAGGGAGAGAGAGAGAGAGAGAGATAGTGACGGCGAGGGGAGACGGAGATGGGTGGGAGTGGGGTGAAGGTCGGAGACTCGGGACGACGATCTGGGTTCAACGGTTTTGTTATAACTTTTTATGTTTTTTTTTTTTTTATATAATTATTTTCTGAAAATGTTTTGTTAGGGACTAACTAGGAAGATAGTAATTCAAGTGCCAACGTGTGCAATACAAAAAGAAGATAGCCAGGTGTCGGGTGTCTATTGGTGCGGAGCACCAGCTCTATTGAGCACCCAGTACCCATAAAAATTTCTCCACGTTTTCAACCTCACCGCTGGGCCGAACCCCTTCGTCACTGCCAACTGGCCGAATAACTACCTGATGGTGCTCCAGCGGCCGGCAGTGGTTGTTTTGATCTGCCCCCAACTCCAAGTTTGCAATTTCAATGCTTTATGCTTTCTAGCCGAACTTTGAATTTTCACTGGAATTATCTTCTGTTTGATTCAGATCAGTTGGAAAGATGAAGCGTACACAGGAGCTGAACATATAAGGTTTAAGCAGCCAAAAAAATGAAAATAAAAAACCAGAAATTCGACCTAGGTGGATACTTAAACTTCACAGTATGTGTATACTAAATGCGATATAATAAGATAATAATAATAGTATTGATTGAAAAATCTGTCTTCGAACTCCTATTCCGCATTCTCTCTCTTCCTCTCACATTCTTATTTTAAAAATAAAAATAAAAAATATTCACAAAGACGAAGTGTGTAGACATTTGCTAATTTTATTTAATAAGGAAATTGAACTATTGACATTGGCTTGAGGTAAAATTCTCTTTGCAACTCAAATTATAAGTTATTAGTAAATGCCCCAACATAAAGTGTATGTGAAATTTTTTTTTTTTGTTTTTAAAATTGAAGGAGGGAGGAAGAGAGTGAGAAAGGTGGGAGTGGGGCCAGAGAGAGATTTATTTTGTATTTTTTGTTGTGATAAAATGCTAAATAGTGGTTTACTCTTTTTTGGTTGACAAAGATGATTATATTAATATGTAATTTATATTAGTATGAATTTAGTTTGTTTTTATTCGTACAATATTTTGATCTAAAATGCAAGAAATTTTAGGGTTTTAGGAATTTTATCTAATATATAATCATCCAAGACATTTCATCAAGTAGTCATACTTCCATTTTTCTTGAAAAGGGCGATTTTTAAGTTTTTACTTTATATAAGCGGTATTATTTGCAATGCCTTTTAGAACTTGGACTTAATCTCACTTTCATTGCTGGTATAATTTTACACCCAAATGCGGAGGGCATTTAGTTCACACCACACTAGTTTGACAAGCTCGTACTTCTGTTTTTTTTTTTTTTTTTTTTTTGGTTGGAACGACAACATAGTAATTCTGTGCTTACATGGAATTTATTCCCAGCAAATTCCATTCAATTTGATTTTTGAATTGAATTTGACAAATTTGAAATTAAAATCGCACTAAACTAGACAAAACGGTCTAATTCGACCAGTTTTCGAGCCCAACTCTAATTTAGATCAATAACATCATATGAAACAATGTGTGTCGTTTGATAACTATTTTAATTTTTTAGTTTCAAAACAATTAAAAACAAAATGAATATCAAACTCCCTAAAAATATTCTCCAATTGGAGGTTTATTTTACCTTTCTTTGAGTTCTTATTTTGAAGGCATAGAATTTGTATTAAATTATGCATGGGCGGCAATTCTCTGTTAAACCTTCTTCTCTGCGACAAAGGTCATCTGACAAAACCCTCAAATCCCGCCACCGCCAAAGCCGTTACCACCACCATTCTCAACCACCTCGACTCCGGCCGTCTCCGAAAAGCCGTCTCAATCCTCTTTTATGCCCCATTCCCCTTCCATTTTTCTCTATACGCTCGACTCTTCCAGCTCTGTTCCTCCACCGGCAGCCGCGCCATTGTCGAGGCCCGCAAGGTCGAGTCCCATTTGTTTACTTTCTCCCCCACCCCGCCGGTGTTTCTAGTGAACCGTGCCATCGAGGCCTTTGCGAAATGCGGGTCTTTGGGGGATGCGAGGGAGCTGTTCGAGGAAATGCCTCAGAGAGATGGGGGGTCTTGGAATGCTCTGATAACGGCGTGCTCACAAAGTGGGTCTCCTGAGGAAGCCTTTCGCTTGTTTGTGAAAATGAGTAGGTCAGGTTTTTTGCCGAATGAGATTACGTTTGCTAGTGTTCTTGGCTCCTGTGCTGCTGTTTTGGCGCTTTCGCTTTCGAGGCAAGTTCATGGGCTAATTGTCAAGTATGGTTTTGGCGGGAATGTGGTTATAGGGAGTTCACTTGTTGACATATACGGGAAATGCGTGATTATGGATGATGCCCGTAAAATATTTGACGAGATTAAGAACCCGAATGCCATTTCATGGAACATAATCGTGAGGCGGTATCTGGAGATGGGTGAAGGAGAGGAGGCAATAGTTATGTTTTTCCAGATGTTTAAGGCAGCTGTAAGGCCACTTAAGTTTACCTTTTCTAATGCTCTTGTTGCTTGTTCGAGTATTTCTGCACTTGATGAGGGGATACAGATTCATGGAGTTGCAATTAAAATGGGGTTCGATGACGATGAGATTGTTTCAAGCTCCCTTATCGATATGTATGCCAAGTGTGGGGATTTAGAGAGTGCCAGTGCAATTTTTGACCAGCCCAATTCAAAAGATGTGATTTCTTGGACTTCAATTGTTTCTGGGTATGCAATGAGTGGAAAGACATGGAAGGCCAGAGAGCTCTTCGATGAGATGCCCGAACGCAATGTAATATCTTGGAATGCAATGCTGGCCGGGTATGCTCGTTACTCCCAGTGGGAAGAGGCAGTGGATTTTATATTTTTGATGCGGAACACAACCAATAATATAGATCAAGTCACTCTTGGGTTGATCCTCAAGGTGTGTGCTGGCCTTTCAGATGTGGAATTGGGGAAACAGGTGCATGGATTCATATACCGGCACGGTTTCTCTTCCAGTATATTTGTTGGCAATGGCCTTCTTCACATGTATAGTAAATGTGGGAAAATGAGAAGTGCCAAAACTGTCTGGTTTCACCAAATTAGTCACTGGCGGGATAGAGTTTCTTCAAATGCTTTGTTGAGTAGCTATGCTCGTCGTGGCCGGAGTGAACTAGCTATGACAATTTTCTGCGAGATGCAATGGTAGGAAACACCGGATTAGTTTACTTCAGTTCTCCATGCAGCTTGTGCAAATATTTTTGCTCTTGAGCAAGGCAAACAAATACACGGTTTCATGATCAGAAATGGTTACACAATGGATACACCCTTTCTCCTCTTTTTTTCCTGTACGCTTCACTTCTGATAGCGTTGCTTTAACCGATCTATCTTGCAACTTATTACTTAACTGATGCAGAAACAGGCAAATAAGAATCGTAAAGGATTTGCTAGCAGCCATACTCAATTAAATTTCTTGCATTGAATTACTGGTTTATTGATTTGTTAAAAGTATTTTCGAGTACGGTTGAGGGTCTAACTTCTAAGGGTTGTCTGGTGTTCCTTCTAGTTCTAGCGCCGAAGGAGGTCCTAATTTTGAAATCCCCATCTGATTGATCAAAATAAAATTCAACCAAACATAGATTATAAGCCCTAACCCTAACCTTGGTAAGATCTTACAAGATTAAAGGCATAACTTGTAAGCAGCCAGACATGGCCGTAGCCACATTGTTTACGACAAATGGTCTCTCTCTATGCACCGAGCTCAAATTTCCCAATCTCCCTTTCTGCAATTTAGTCCAGTTTTAAAGCAGGATGAAACACTTAACAAAAACTGGATTCTACTGAGGAAACTTCAACATATTCTGAGTCCATTGCCCACCACACATTTCTTTTCAAGTTTAAATGAGGGGTAATTGACTGTATCTCAATTGAGTAAACCATCTACAGCTTCTCTTTTCTTCCAAGCTTGTCTACCGCTTTCCCTTCCTATTCTCTCCAGATTCCACGTGAACTGCATTACAGCAGTTCTACTTTGGCATCCGGTTTGATCCGGAGGGTCAAAAGTACGAGGTCGCCTCATGTAATACTAAAACTGCATGGGAAGAAGATTAGTTTATTGTCAATGTGCGGTGACATACATATGATTAAGAAAAAAACAGCTTAGTTAGATCTCATTATAAAGAACAAACTCTTTTGGTCTCTCAAGTACCTCTCTGTTCAAAGTTTTAAAAGGCACTAGTCAGGTGGCAGTCAAGGGTCTATCGCCTAGATGGGCCTAGGTGGATTTTCTAATTTTAATTAAATTTATTATATAACATATAAATAAATGTCTACTTATATTCAACTATATAGATTGCAAAATAGAATTACATGTTATTTATAAAGTACTATAATATATTGAAACCATGTGAAATACGCATATAATGAGTGTTTATCCAAGTATCCAACAAGTCTTTTACAATTTATTGAAAACATAAAATGCAAAATGGAAGTTATCCATTTTTCTATTTTCTGTCTGAATGAGAGTCGCGACCTAGGCGGACTAAGTAGGCGTTTTTCTTATTTTTAAACACCTAGAGATTAATCGTGGCGCTAGCCAGCCGCCTAGTGCCTTAGCGGGGATTTTTAGAACAACACATCTATTAAATCTTGTATGTTATTTTTGTTTTATTTATCCAATCCGACAATTATAAAAAGAGTGTGCGAACAAAAAACAGTACGTAAAAATCACTTTTTTTAAGAGTATTTGCCTATCATCACTAGCATAAAAAAATTATAACTAAAGGACCCGTCTTTGGATCCAATTTCACAAGGGTAATGCTATCTACACATTTATTTTTACCTCTCACACACTCTTTTATTTTTTATCGTGGAATCAAATGATTTAAAAAAGATTAATGACAAAAGATTAAAAAGGAATGGGTGCGCCAATAGCACCATCAATCACAAAACTAACGGCAGCCAGGAACGCTGTCCTTTGCTTGCGCAGGAGGCAAAACTTGCTTAAAATTGTTAATGCTTTTCACATTTAAGGCGTTGTCGATTGGTTCTTTACCGATCGGTATCTACGTAGATGGAAAAAGAAGAAGCAGATCCAGCAGCAAAATCACCCGCAATACGGTACGGTATCACTGCTTAAACCCTGCATTGCCCAAAAGCAACCATCTCTGTATCCATACAAGCACTGAGTTTGCATGCACTCGTACTTTAAGCAGCTTCATGGATTTCATAAGACCTCTCTCTCCTATTATTCTCGTCTAATAGATCACTGTTTGTCACTAAAGTCTGTAAATTTTGTGAAAATTATACACGCCCAGTTGATCAAAGTAGGGTTTAACAGCCATACTTTTCTGGGTAATCGTTGTCTCGATGTTTACTTTCGATTTGGTGACACCCTGCACGATGCATTGAAAGTGTATGATGAAATTACCGAGAAGAATCTCGTTTCGTGGAACATTTGCTTAAACGGGCTCAGTCGATTTGGGGAGATTCAAAAAGCCCGCCATATGTTTGCTGAAATGCCTGAAAGAGATGTAGTTAGTTGGAACTCAATGATTTCGGGTTATGTTTCCTGTGGGTTTATTGATAATGCATTGGAGATTTTCTCACAAATGCAAATCGCTGGCGTGAGACCTAGTGAGTACACATTCTCAATTATGATGACGCTTGTGACGTCTGCTTGTTATGGTAAGCAAATTCATGGTGATATGATTAGGAGCGGTATGAATTTGTCAAATGTGGTTCTTGGGAATTCTTTAATTGACATGTATGGAAAGCTTGGTTGTGTGGATTATGCTTTTGGCGTGTTTTTCACTATGGAGGAGGTGGATGTTATCTCGTGGAACTCTTTGATTTCAGGTTGTCATAGATCAGGGTATGAGGAATTGGCACTAGATCAGTTCTTTTGGATGAGAGCCACCGAGTATGCGCCTGATGAGTTTACAATATCAACTGTGATCAATGTTTGCTGTAACTTGCTTGATTTGGAAAAGGGTAAGCAAACATTTGCCTTCTGCTTCAAGGTGGGATTTTTTTCTAATAGCATTGTATCAAGTGCTGCTATTGACCTGCTTTCGAAATGCAACAGATTAGAGGATGCAATCCGGCTCTTTGAAGAACTAGATTGGTGGGATTCAGCCGTTTGTAATTCCATGATTTCAAGCTATGCACAGCATGGCTGTGGGGAGGATGTTGTGCAACTGTTTGTGTTGACCTTGAGGGAGAACCTAAGGCCAACTGAGTTTACACTCAGCGGCATGCTAAGCTCTGTGTCCATTTTTCTTCCAGCAGAGCCGGGTAGCCAAATTCATTCTTTGGTTGTTAAGTTAGGTTTTGAGTCAGATGTAATTGTTGCTAGTTCACTTGTTGATTTGTACAGTAAAGCTGGATTGGTAAATTATGCCATGAAAATATTTACAAATATGGGCGTGAAAGATTTGATAACTTGGAACACCATAATTATGGGTTTGGCTCACAATGGTAAAGTGTTCGAGACCCTGAGCATTTTCAAGGAATTGGTTAGCAAAGGTGCTGCACCAGATAATTTAACACTAGCTGGAGTTTTATTGGCTTGCAACTTTGGGGGTTTTATTGAAGAGGGGATGACCATATTTTTAACAATGGAGAAGGAATATGGAATCGTACCTGGGGAAGAGCACTATGCTCCCATAGTAGACTTGTTGTGTCGAGCTGGTAAACTCAGAGAAGCAATGGATGTACTAGCAGCAATGCCTTATGAACATGGTTCTGTGGTATGGGAATCGATTCTTCGTGCTTGTGTGATTCACGGGGACTTTAAACTCACGGAAAGAGTTGCAAAAAGGATGATGAAGTTGGTGCCACAGTCATCTCTACCTTATTTGGTACTAGCTAGGGCATATGAAATGAGAGGAAAATGGGAAAGCATGATTTGGGTCAGGAAAGCCATGATACTTAACGGGGTGAAGAATGTTGTAGGATGCAGTTGGATTGGGATTCAGAACCATGTATATACCTTTAACGCAGAAGAATTACAGCCTCCAAGAGGCAAAGACATTTATTTGATATTGAGATTACTGTCATCGGAAATGGAGGCTGAAGATTACACTGACAATCTAACAAAATTAGTGCTGAGACGATAAAAAGTGAAGACAAGCAACAGAGTAAGAGTTCATCTCCTATTATTGATCCATATAGTCAGGGATATAGTCTGTCCAATTTCATTTAACCATAGTATATCAATTATTTGTAAAACACGAAAATTTGATTTGAATCTCTTTGTACTGCTAGAATTGTTCTAATTTGTGGCTGAATCAATATGCTAACAAAATGTCCAGGTCTCAGATGTAATTGTTTTTGTAGTGAAATTGCTAGGCTGACGCCTAATGAATTGCTTGTACCATGCTGCAACTCTGTTTACCGTTATTGAAACTTGAAATAGCAATGCAGTCCATTTGAGAATAAATAGTTTTTAGATGTTCCAGAGCTCCTAGTTTCAGATAGGACTAGCGACAGTGGCTTATGCGCCCAAATATGGGTTTGTCAGCCCTGGATGCAAGTTGCAACTAAATGCCACAGGTGCGTGTGTGTGGGCGGAAGTTGTTAGCGTTACTCTTTAGATGATTGACAGCCGAAGGCCAAAAAGCCGAAACATGCCCATTTGAAATAGAAAGATGCTTTGGTTTGTCGCCAGTTTTTTTGTGGTTATTGCCTTAAGCATGAAGGGTGCCTGCCTCTGATGAAGGCTTTATGCTCAACAGCAGAACGTGAAGATTTTGCTACTTGGAACTGCATTTGATAGCCTTGGCCTGGACTAATTGTAGTAGAGATTGGCTTGGATAGGCTTGGCTTGAAATTAGTTCTGTCCTACGTTTGGTTGTCGTATGGAAAAGGGACAGGATAATGCTGCCATCCTCAACCAGGCTGCCCCCTCCAACCTCACTACCAGTACCAGCCATGACCCCAAACCCCCCTCCCTATACAGGCATCCCCTCCCGCACCCAACCCGACCTTCCCCTCTTCCCTCGAAATATGAGACCGGTCGAAGGCGAGTGATACTGTAGCGAGTTGAGCAGGGATGAGCTCCAAAGTTCGTGGTGTTTTCCAATTTTGTGTCTTATTTCAGATTAAGACATATGAGACCCTTGATACCCATATCGTTTTTCAGTTTTCAAGTTTTCAGTTTTTGTTTTGATTTTTTTTTTTTTTTAACAGAAAATCCGTTTGGTAATTATTTTCAGTTTTCAAAAAAAATAAAAATTGAAAACCAAACACTAAACTGCTATTTGTTTTTAGTTTTCAGTTGCAAATCTGTTTGGTAACTACTTTCAGTTTTCAAAATGAGAATTGAAAACTGAAAGCAAGACTAGTTTTCACCTTTTTATTTTCAAAAAACTGAAAATAGTTACCGAAAGTGAAAACAAAAACTGAAAAATTGAAAACGAATTTTTTGCCTCTAAAAATCGAAAATGAAACCGAAATAGTTATCATACGGTCTCTTATCTAGGATAATGCTAGGGATATCAAATTTGCAAACAAAATTTTGTAAGTTTTGTTCTCTCCAGCATTACCCCCTTATTTAATGCTAACTAATCTAGTTCTTACACCTAGTTTGGCCTAACTTTTTTTCTTTTAATGCTAAATAATTTTGTCCTTGCACCTAGTTTAAATTGCGATTAAATAATTTCATTCCAGTCCAAGTTTGTTTAAGTTAAACAAAGGAGCCATTAAAAAATAGAATTCTTAAAGAATCATCAAAGTATGAAACCATTTTGATGCTCAAGTCTCCATCAGGCACATCGATGAAATCAAATATGGATATCAATTTTTAATTTAAAAACATAATCAGTGATCCGGATTAGTTCATTTTCTGCACCTGTTGGCATATCTTGATCTACTTTGGTTTCCAACGAGAGAGGAGATAATAAACGGACAATTATTGCTTGGCTCCTTATGTGTACAAGTTATTCATCTTTTAATAAACAAAATTGTTCATTCTCTTTATTATTTTTCAAATTTATTTATTTTGAATAAATCTTTCTAAAGGTAATTTTATTTGACGATAAAAAGAATGAATGATTTGTATGATGACGTTTGAACGGCAAAGTGAACCAAACGTTGTAACCGAATTTAATTTACTAGTAACGATCAAGAACGTACACATGTTGAAAGAATACTTAGAATTGCAACCACATTAGGAATAAAGTACAATTACTTAGTCTTTGAGGACCCACTTTCAACCAACATGGAATATAATATTGCTAGTCGTAGTGCTATCCTCTGATGATCTTCTAATGGTCGAATAAAAACTGGGTATTAGTCACCTTCAATAAACATCGAGCTTCTTCCTAATAGTCATTTGCCATGCAAATGAAACACAAAAGCCACCCCCTCAACTTTAAACAACAATTGGTGCTTTAAGATCCAAATATGAGCAGTAAGTCATAGTCGGTACAAAAGCTCTTCTTGACAAAGTAAAAGAGCGACCACAACCATAAAAACCATGATCAAATAGAGCGAAACAACTAAAGGCTCACAAAGGCAATCATGCCTTGGCACATGGATTACTTAAAAAATCATTTTTTTTAAATAGTTTAAAATGCGGCTGAGACCGGGGTGGTGGGTTGTGGCGGATTCATGGGTGCCGGTTGGGGAAGAGGTGGCTGGTTCCAAGTCAACGTACTAACATTTTTACTATCGGCGTGGGATAATTATGATATATAAATATATATATATATATAAGGACCACATTTATAAAACTCTTAAGAGAATGAATCATTCTAAATAATATATTGTACGAAAACAATGCGTTCATAAAAAACTGAAAGGAAAATGAAGTGGACATTGAGAGGAGACCCAAATATTGTTGGTGTTTTTCTTGCATGCATGCATGCAGCAACAACGTATGCATGCCCCTTAGACGGCGGGACATGACTCAACGACACAAAGATGAGTCCCCATACCTTGCGGGGCGACCAATGATCTAGCAGTCCAAACACTAGCCCTTGAAAAGCATAATCCAACACGGTGCCAGTCTGCCAGAGTTTATCCATTGGCTCCATTGAAGACGACGGTAACTTCCCCGTCATGGCAGAAGAATATCCATGGAATTTATTCCTGCTCCCCACTGTGAAAGCTTAAAAATACAAAGTAAAAAAATGGAAGAAAACTTTGCCAGAACTCCGAATTCCAAGCTTGCCATTGGCCAACCAATCAAAATCCCTTTTGGGGTTTATTTGTATACCGCTTTCCAACTACTAAATCATTCCACAATTTCCTTTAAATAGCATCTTCAATTTTCACCACCATAACATTCAAAAGAAAGCTTCAAATTGGTGTCGTGTGTGTAATATTCTGTAAATGGCGAGCCCTCTGACGCCATCCCACGTTGTCATCGCCTATGACGCCACCAAGGACCGCGGCGTGCATGAGCTTACGCTCGCAGTTGACGGTCTCCAGAAGAGGGGTGACGTTTTGCATTCAGGGGATACCATCATTGTGCTTGGAGTTTTGCACAGGGTCGTCCACCCCAGTAAGTGTTTGACGATTTGCCTCGCTGAACTGCACCTTTTTTATTGCTTTTTATTCTTGTTTTTTCCTATAATGGCCTCAAATATTTAATGGGGTTTTTAAGAAACTTCTCTTGTCACTGCCTAATTACTTATAAATTCATATCATTAGTTGGATCGGATGGTTAATAAGATGCAAACAATTAAGGGTTTGCGTTATGAATCTATATTTGAATCTTACCTACCGGAAGATCGTTGCATTGCCATCATTGATCCTACTTGCACATTGAAATCTTATCTATCTAATTATGGTTCATTTCTGCAAAATGCATCCGTGCCCGTAAATATTCAGCAACTTATGCTATCAGTAAAATGATCTGAAGATATGAGTACTGCAGTTATATGAAAATGAAGTGTGCTTCTTTCTGAAATGTTGTTTCCTTGCTTCTTATATCTTTGTTGGGGCAGTGGGATTTCAGACAAAACCATGCACAGATTTTTTGGAAACCAGCATTCGTGCAGTGGAGGAAGAAGTTACAAAAAAAGTTGACATGTATGTTAGCATGCTTCTTGAAAGCGCGAGAAAGTGTGAAGATCAAGGGGTACAAATTCTCTGAAGCTAAGCTTTGCTATTTTAAGTGATTGTTAATTTGTGCTTTCATTATGTTCCTGCCCTTAAGAGAGTGTTGGCTTTCTCTAAACCAGAGAGTCTTAACTCAAGACATCTTTTTTCCGAGATTGCAGAAAGTTCAATTTTCTTATAATGAATTCATGATATTAGCAAATCTTGCTATATGATGATATATCTAACAATATGAGCTGAATGTTGTGTCACAATTTGAGAACTTGGGGTATGTTAGTGTACATTTTGTACTGCTTGGAACATTACATTTCACATGGCGACTATGGATGTGCCTGTTCTTTTTTGTAGTTACAATGAACATCACCTGAACAATAAGATATGATTGCTGCTTCTGTTTTTGCTGTAATCAGGTCAGCATTGAAGTCAAAGTTACTGCTGGTTTTCCCATTAAGCAGGTTATTTTGCAAGAGATTATGGCCTGCAATGCAGCTTGGGTTATACTTGATAGGTAGTTCCTTACCTCTGCTTGTGTATATTAGACTTCACTTGAGTTACAGTTGATATCAGATCTGTTTGTGCTGTTTCATGACTTACGAAAACTATTCCTATGTAAATGATTTCCTCCCACCCATAACTTCTATTCTTCACCCTTTTAGACGATTAAGGAAGTGAATGACATATTATATTCATGCATAAGGTATGGTGGGTCTTACATATGAATGGAAAAGGGATCCGTGCTTCAATGATGCTGCAATATTTTAATGTGATTGCTAAGTGAAAGATCACTGTAATCTGGCCCTATCCTATAAAGATCACCATTCTTTGCCTTTTTTGTAGGGCGTTGAGAAAGTACTCCATTTTGGTGCTTAACTGCAAATGGTCATTATACCTTTAACAGGATTTTTTTTAATCATGTAAATAATATTTTCTTTTGTATGTGTTTTCAACTCAAAAGTTAAAACCTTGAATTGAATCAAAACTGGCATATTGGAGAAATATTCTTCCACAATTTTATTTGTTAGTTATCCTTGGATCTTCATTTGAATCAATATTGATGCAGTGAAAACAAATGACCATTCCAATTTTTCAAAGAAAGCTCCAATTTGTCTTTGCACTTTCAGTTTTCCTTTCTATATATTTTTTTATATATTACCACTGTGTGCGCTTGTGAGCATGCCTCTGTCAAATTCTCTTTTTTTGTTTCGAATTAGCTTCAACTGTAACTTGCAGAGCTTAACACAGGCACCTTAGACGGGATTTGAGGTTCTACCTTAAGAAGATACCATGCAAGGTTGCAGTAATTCAAGATAGTTTGGCTGTGGATGTTGTAAGACCTCATACAACGGATGACACTGATACCATAGAACACAAATTGTTTTTTTCATTGTCCAAGCCTGTTCCACTATCCAATTATCAATCTAACAGAATCAATGAACAGCCACTCATTGATTCACCTGAAAGTTCTGATATTCAGAAAACCTATTTAACTTCACCTACAGTTACTTCACCTACAGTTAAGTTACGAGACTATGGTTCTTTGTTGAATCTGGGGTCTTCCCCTGTGCAAGAAAATTCAGGTCAGAAACTTGTTATATTCCTTTCTACAACTTTATTTACAAATTCAAGATATATATTGTTCTTTCTGCAGTAAGGGTTTCATACAGTTGTAATATCCATGCATAAAATCTTAGCCATAACTTTTGGTAGAGAGTTTCATCAAATGAAAGAACCTCAAATGAGAAAATTTTTGTATGCTCTATTATCTATCTCTAGATTTAAAAATAGTAACATTATCAGTCTGTATCCTTTGTTTGTCTTTGTTGAATATTAAGGCATACGTGTCTCATTATTTGGAGTTCGGACTTTGTAAGTAGCACAGCAAGAAATCTTGCTTAGTTTCTCCAATATTTGGATTTAACATTTTTTATAAGTTTCTTGTCAAAATGATCAAGACTGATAATATGTCACATTTGAAGAAGAATAAGGTTATTATTTCATTGCTTGAATGACATAGATTCATTCCGTTTCTAGAACAAACAGGTCTTTCTAACCATCTACATCATTCAGTTTGAAATCACAAATAGGTGAAAGCCTTACATCAAACATACGCCTAGTCCACTGAAAGCATGACAGGAACATGGTTCTGTTTATAACAAAGAAGTTCTCGATGCCTTCTTTCATGTTCATCTTAGCTTGAAATAACTCATTGCGTCAGGTGTTTGTAGTGACAAAGTATGACTTTAGCAATGACCAGGGTTATAGCACTCACTACTGTATAGATTAACACTATATTTTCTGTTTTCCAGGTGTAAAAACCAAAGCAGACGATAAACACTTCATAGTTCCTCAAAAAATCCAGAAGCAAAATAACGACTCCTTCCGAGGAAGATGCTCAGATGCCCCAATTCTGTGTTCCATATGTGGAACAAGGACTGAAATGTATGTCAAGAATTCTATGACATTCAGCTACTCAGAGATACAGCTTGCAACAAATGATTTTTCCAAGGAAAATTTATTAGGAGAAGGTGGATATGGTCATGTGTATAAAGGTGAGCTTAAGGACGGACAGCAAATTGCAGCAAAGGTGCGGAAAGAAGCAAGTACACAAGGATTTACAGAATTTCACTCTGAGGTCTATGTCTTGAGTTTTGCACGCCATAAGAACATTGTCATGCTGTTGGGTTATTGTTGCAAGGAGAACCTAAATATATTGGTTTATGAATATATTTGCCACAAGTCTCTTGAATGGCACTTATTTGGTAAATTTCTGTTAAAATTTTCCCCAGTATATTTCGTTTTTCATTATTGTTAGTTCTTATGTTGATACGATATGAACATGATTAGTGCATCTTCCTTTGTTAATCCTTACTGGCTATATTTGTAGATGAAAAGGCAGCAGTTCTTGAGTGGCACCAAAGACAGGAAATCGCCATTGGAACTGCGAAGGGATTGCGTTTCCTCCACGAAGAATGTCGTGGAAGTCCTATAATTCATCGAGACACGCGACCAAGCAATATACTGCTAACACATGATTACGTTCCAATGGTAAAGTAATATGCCATGTTCTTTATGCTTGTCTCTTTATGAGGTCCTTTGAAGAAATGCATAGTATTATTTTCCATTTAAATTTCTGTTTTATCAATGTGCTCAAGATTTGGTTAGCGGGTAATGACGTTAATAAATCAAAGTTCCTTTAAGAATCTGGTTGGATAGTCTTGGTGCCCTCCAGATTTGTGTAAAAATCTAGAGCCATCTGCATAGTCCTATGCTAATGAGCTGCAAGTAAAACTTCTAGGAATTATGTATTTTTGTATTTCTTTCTAGCTAGCAGCTCTTTGAAATCGAAAAAAAGTCACCTTTCAGTCCTCCCTAGTGTAAAAAATATACAGGGGAGGTGTGCATGATG
The DNA here is from genome assembly GCF_041283825.1 of Pyrus communis. Lineage (NCBI taxonomy): Eukaryota > Viridiplantae > Streptophyta > Magnoliopsida > Rosales > Rosaceae > Pyrus > Pyrus communis. Next base: position 596,001 of record NC_142574.1, read on the forward strand.
ACCTTTTTAGAGTGCTAACAATTCCCGTCTTTCTATGTGCGAAAATATACATTGTGATGCATGAAACATTTCTCTTGTTTCAAATGGAGTATTGATATATTTAAAAGAATAGATTAGGAACTAGATACCTCTGACCCAGAATAATGAGGACTTGTAGATTACATATTATTAGTTCTCTTCTCTTTTCTTTTCCCTTTTTTCGCTTCTTTTTGTTTTGTTATTTACACAACACCTCCAATCTAAGTTCGCCCACATTTCTATCTACACCCCATCCAAACATTTAAATTTTAATTCATTCTAAGAACACCAACTTTTTTTTTTCCTTAAAAAACTACCCTTAAACACCAATAAATTCTATCTGCATGCTTTAAACTAGTGTTTTGAAATTTTGAATCCAGAAAAATAATTTCAATAGCAATTACTTATTATTTTGTGCATGGTTAATCTGGAAACAATACAACAACTGAATAATGAAAATACTTGGCACAGATTGCACCCGTAATTTTGAGTTTTCGACACCCAAATAGATAGTTCGTTTTCACAGCATAACGGTTTTGAAAGTCTGAGGTTTGTTTATTACCTATACATTTGTTCTTCAAAACTAATTTTTGCTTCCTAGGGGTTGTTAGGTGTTTGATCTTCTGTCAATAAAATCCTTTTTCTTCTTGACAGTAATCCTAATTCCTTTTTTGAATTATTTGGGCTGTTTCTTTGCATATGACGATGTTTGCCAACAATCAACAAGAAGTGGCATTCGATGAAATGAAGCCAATGCAGCTGTAAAGATTAGGGTGTTTCGAGAACAATAATATAGTATTCTTTTGTTGGGGGAGAAAGATGAACCATATATGTTTTTGGTTCTTAGTAAAGCTTAGGATTTCTGTGGGTGTTGATAGAAATGCTGTCCTTAAGTTTTGCATTTTCGGCTTCTACTTTTGTTTGACTTTGGAGTATAATCTTTCTTTTTGATCTCTGAAATTAATAGGCTTTGATTGCAAAATCTGAGTAGTTATTATCAAGGACTCTGAATAATATAAAAACTATTCTAGCTAAAATGGTTTGATTTTCTGCACAGTTAGGTGATTTTGGCTTAGCCAAATGGAAGACGGCGAGTGATGACACTGACCAGACAAGGATACTTGGCACACTAGGGTGAGGACTTCTATACACTTTTTTCTACATTTGATTTTCACATCCTACATTCTCCGGTCTTGGTAACTTTCACCATACTTGTGCAAGTAAATTTTTGGTCCTTGTAGCTACCTTGCTCCAGAGTATGCAGAGAACGGTATTGTTTCTGTACGGACAGATGTATATGCCTTTGGCATGGTTCTGTTACAACTCGTAACCGGCCGCAAGATTGTTGATTCAAACGGAGAAGGGCAAGCTCAATCCCTACGGGAGTGGGTATGTTGGGCTTCAAGATGTGTTTTTACATCTTATTTATACTCACTGGCAAAAGGGCAAAAAGAAAAACCATTTTTTTTACCAATCTCAGAAAGCAGCTGTGCTTAATTCTCTGGGTTCCAATCTAATTAGTCTATATCTGCTAAATGTAGGCAGAACCAATAATCCAGAGGCTGGCACTACATGAACTCATTGATCGTCGTCTAGGAGATTCATATGACACATATGAAGTGTACCTTATGGCTAAAACCGCATTCTTATGTGTACAAAGAAATCCTGAAATGCGTCCATCAATGCGAGAGGTAATCAAAATTTTACCCTCTGGGTTCTTGTGGTTTTGTGGGAACTATTAGTATAAGAAGTTGGTGCAAGATCAACTCATATACTCTAACCTGGTATGACAACAATGTGACCGCCTTTCTCAAGAAACAAAAAAATGCAATGCTCATGAAACACACATAAATATATGTTGTCGTGTTGGTAGTTAGAAATACCGCTGTGTAAACAGAGATCCTTGTATATCCAACTACAAATGTCTCTATGCTGCATTTCCATACGAACTTAACAGATTTTCTTCCAACAGGTTGTCCGCGTTCTTGAAGGTGAAAATGACAATTACCACCACCTAGCAGAGCACTTTGCACCTCAATATCTCACAAAGTGAAGGATCCAGTGGCACAGTTTATTTTCATTTCGAAGATGGTATTGCTGTTTATATTGTTATATCCACTGTTTCTATCTTCTCATGTACGAATATATGTCGTATTTCTTGGCAGTGAGACGCCGTGCAATCTAACGAATGTTTCATTTTGTTCTGTTCCAGTTCGCAGTAGCTTCTTGAAGGGAAAAATTACCGTTTTCTGCATCCCAGGATAGTAATTCTACCTCGATGAAGACAATGGCACACTATACTTTCGTTTGACGGCTGAGGTTATCGTATTTTTTTCCTGTTTTTCTTGAAGGTGGTTCTAGTTTCTCTGGTTTTGCGTGGTTTCGATCAAGGGAGGCATTAATTATAAGGCTTTGAAAACTCGAACGTACGTATAGTGAAGTTTGGCTTAGGCAAACAATAAGTTTGTTTATTGGTGCCTTAAAAATAAGATCCTTTTCATCTAATAAATGGATCATCAGTATTACTCTCCACTAGTTTTGTAAAAACAACTACGTATATGTAATCTGAATTTCTATGTCCCAGACTTTGTGATTGCTGCGTACTTGCATTATGTTGGATTTATCACAAAGGATTGCACCTTCGTAGGAAGGTTTAGCTCTTAAATGAAATTTAATCGTCAACGATTAAGGATATGTAATTGGCACTACAAAATAATAATTTTGCATGTTATATATAGAAAACATTGAAGGAAGAAGTGAATGATGGCCTTTGTGGAGTACTAAATGAGGGGATGATTCAAAATTAGTACAATAATTTAGGGGAAGAAGAGTTTTAAACCTGAGACACAGCAGGTAGAAACCACTGTACTCTTGATTAACTCTGACAATAAAAGTTAATTACTAATGAATATTTATGTGACATGCAAATTTTCTTCAGCCATTTTTTTATTTGGTTGTTTTTGTCGACAGTCTAAACTCCAAAGGAGAAAATGGTGGTGAATTGGTACATAAATATTTGTTGATGTCTCATGTCTATGAGAATGCATTTTCTCCGTGATCTTACAAATTTTGACAAATATCACCAAAATGTAGTATTAAATAACAAAATTCATTATATATTAGTAACTAGAAAAACATACGTCGTTAAAATAGAAACGTTTACATCAAATGTTATAGTATTACACAATCAATCCATTCACAATATGATCTCATTTATGAAGGCCTCCAACTTGAACTACAAATGAAGCAACTAGATGAACTGCTCTATTACATCCACGGGAGCAAATAAGAAACCTACTCACACAGTTTTGCTTGGTCTTATAAGATGTGGATGGTAAATTTTCTTTCCCCATATTTTGGCTTTAGAAACAGTATCTACAAGCGTATGACTCGTGGGGACAACATTATATGGATTGATGTGATAATTTGTGAGCAGCGTAGATCACCGTTGTTAGTTGCTGTGCATGCATTCCACCAAATTTGGAGAATGTGTGGTCGTTTCAGGTGGGCAACCCACCAAATTTGGAGAATGTGTAGTCGTTTCAGCCTTTCAGGTGGACAACCATGCGTGGATAGTGACGTCAGTAGTTTCTAATTTGTTGTCTTGGTTGGACCAAGAAATAGTGTTCGCCATAAACTGTATGTGTCACGTGTGTGAGATATAATATATCATTAGGGTTATCCGTACTTCCATGGGAAAGAACAAGAGAGATGGATTTTTATAAATATAATTCTTATAACTAGAAATTAAGTTTTGAAAGATTTAAAGATAAAATTATCATGTAGTTTGTTGGAGTTTGAGACCATCTTGTCCCACATTGGTCAACAATATTTTTTCACTAGCCTTTATATAAGCTTATTCCTTTTTCTTAGTAATTAGAACTTGGACCATTTGGAAATGGATTGAACGCTTAGGTCTTATGGTTGTGTGGATTAGGCTTGATGATTATACTATAATATTAATATTAATTAATCAAGACAAGGGCCTTGGGCCTTGGGGCCAAGGAATTAAAATTAATCTGATCAATTAGTTTTAATTTCGAATTAAGTTTTTAATTAAATTAATTAAAAACGTTTTGATTAATAGACACAACTCTTTGGAAAGAGTTGTATCTTTTTGGAAAGAGCTGTATAGCTTCATATACATCCAAAAGGTGTTTGAAGAGGTATGAAAGAGTCTATATAACTGGAGTCCTCATTTCCATCAATCATTATCTTTTTCTTCTCCTTTGTCTTCCGTACAAAATTTCCAGAAAGTAAACATACAAAGCAATTCGCTAGAGTTCTATAATCCAGTGCGGGTTGTAGAATTAGGTAGTTGTATCCTGGTCGAACAGACGTTGTAGAACCACAAGCACACGAGTGGGACGAAAATACTGTTCGAAGGACATAGCGTTTGCGCTAGTCTTTACCTTCAATTCATTCAAGTTAGTATCATATTAATTTTTGTAATTATTGTGTTATTGCATTCTGTATCGCAAGTATTTGTGAATAATAAAATATAAGTATTTTAATTTTGTACATCTATTATTTTATTGTTTCTAAATTGTTCTCCAACACAGTTTAGTTGCAGACGACTGTTTTAGTATCAAACGATAGCAATGGCCATCATCTCTTTGCTATAAGTGACACTCACTTGACGACATTTTTTCATACCAGGCAACAGTTAAAAGCTGTAATTTCACATTGTTGGTGGTATTGAGAATTGTAATCTTCTCCTTATTTTTTTTATAATAAGAATTAGAGGAAAACAGTTTATTCTTCTTTTCTTGTCCTTTGTTATTTTTTAAACAGCACCCACACGCCGGATTCCATAATTGATATGTGGAACATATCAAACAAGATTGAGGGAAATCATTGTGTCTCTCATGGCAACTGTCCAGAGACAGATTCTAACATCATTTGCCTTCAATTGTCAACTAAAATATCAATGTCACAACCCAAGGCTTTACGCAGTCAAATTTATGTGATCAAGTTAATTATGGTAGGTCTGAAATTGATATATAATATCCCAACAGGAAAGTAGTGGATTCAAAATAAAGTAGTGGGACTAAAAAGCACCCAACAAAATGGGGAGCAAGAAAAATGAACTAGCACTTCAGAGGTTAATCAATATGTTAAATTAGATTTTCAGTTGCTATCCACACCAACTCAGATTTATAATATAATTGAAATTGCACAAGAAATTAAAGATTGTTTTTAAAGTATTTTGTTAGGCCTATTTTAGGCTAGATCAGATCGTAAATATATGTTTATAATTCCAATTCAAAAAGTTTGGGAAATGAATATCAATTATAATTTTATAATTAGAATTTCGGGATTTCATAAATCATACGGAATTTGAAACTTTTGAAATAGAACTAGTTTCGGAATTTCAAAGTTGTGAGAGTTGTATGGCTATACAGAGACCATTCCATGTCCATGCCTCTTTCTGTATAACTACCTTCCTCTCCACCAACTCCTTTATTTTACAACTTTTTCATCTAACTATTTTACCCTTTACAATAAATTGAGTTTCCATTTAATATCGCATGTGTGTTCATTTTTTTTAGATTGTGAACGATTCACCTTTAACGCCCTACAGTTCCACCCCTGAATAATGGAGTTCATTGTCATAGATTGAGGTCCTCAAGTTTGCTCAAGAATCGGGGTTTCGGGAAGTCATGATCATATGGTGGAAGCTGATGCTAAGAATGTAGTTAATGTTTTGGTTAATCAGATGAAGAGTAGAATGATGAAGAACGGTGATGGTGTCATGTGTCTAGTTTGTTGTGGTTCTCTTTTTCTCAACCGATTTTTTTTAATACAAGCGTTATTTTATACTAATCCACATTAAGATAATGGAGAGAGTTTGAACTCAAGACTAAATTGAAGAAAAAAACCCTAACCACCTGAGCAATCCACGACTTGCTTCCTTGACTGATTTCTTCATCAGATTATTATGGTAAAGTTTTTAGTGAGGCTCTTACTCTGGATCCCTTTTATTAAACCATTTGGTTGTAATCACTTTTATCAATGAATCCATATCTTTTGATATAAAATAAGATTAAAAGGACGCCGTTCATCGCTCATTCTATTGTTTTAATGATCACTTTCTCTAGCAAAAGTGCCTCTCAACATGATGATTAGTTCATGAGAATCCATATCTTTCGATTAAAAATAGTGTAGTAGAATCTGTCCTTTCACACAAAAAAATAGCAAAATCATTAATTCAAGAATCACCCTCAATCCAAATAGGAAACCGATTTCTCTCTAAAGCCTTATAAACAGCATGAATATAGTAGCTTTAAGTTCCACCTCCAAGGCAGTAGCAATGCCAAAACATTCTGCAAGGCATCCAAAACAATGACTCAAGTGGTCACGGAAAATACCACCAAAACCAGCTGTACCTGAACCACAAGCTGCACCATCAATGTTAACTTTAACTTGAAAAGCACAAGAAAATGAGCACTCAAATAATAATGAGTAGATGCAGTAGCCTGACAATACGGAGTACATCGTTGCCAAAAGGAGCATCCAATAAGACAATAAATCATCAATTAAAAACTTACCATGAAGAAAACGCCATAACAAAATAGGATTACATTTATGCCGAACTCATCTATTTTGTTTACTATACTTAAAGTTATAAGCCAAAAATAAAGATAGTGCACAATTTGAAGCAGTCTACTAAATTAGTTTAATCATCGAAAGAAAATTTAAATGACGAAATTTCAGAGCAATGTAGCAGAATGCACGGCACTAGTTAGACCAATAGGACAAAACCAACAGCAATTAAAACAATCAATATCTTATATATATAGAGAACACAAAAGGTGAATAATGCTTTTAGTGTCACCAAGCTTCAACAAAAAGATTTGGACAAAAATACCTCCAAGACAAAAAACTTCAAATGCATTCCAAAATAAGATTAGCAATAATGTGATTCAATTTCTCTATTTTTAAACACGTTCAAAACATCTTAAGAGGCGTGTAATGCCGGTTATAAAAAAAGTCTTTCGCATACTGATAGCCTCACAATGGACTAGCAATAATGTGATTTAAATCAATTGTTCATTAAATATAATTTTCTTTATTTTTGTTGTAAATTCTATAGAGACCGATTTTATTATGTGAATTCAGATGTTTTAATTGGTTTATAAGGGGTTTCTTCTAGCATGATCTAATATTATTCATTTACTTCAAATATTTAATTTTCCTTTTATCAATTAATGCATATAAATACATTTAAAACGTTTAAATCATAAGTAGCATTCCGTGATTCAAAACGTGCATGAAGGCTAGTATTTAAAGAATTGAGAGTACAACAGCAATTATGAACTGAGATGCTTCATCGAAGCACACACATTATATATTCCAAATGTAGTATATAAAAAAGGATATGTACAGTTATACAAATCATTGTGACGAATATATAATTTAGGAAAGTCATCAACTATATATATATCAAGCACATATGTCATCCTTTTTTTTTTTTTTTTTTTTAATACATCGATATTTTTACATTAAAGAGAAAGAGAGTTCGGCTAAACTACACAGTGAGTAGTCTAATTTAGTATCGAATTCGCCATCTACGATATTCAAACCTATGACCTATCACTTCTGAGTAAAGAAGAATATCACCAGACCGTAGTACTGAGTATCATGTGATCCTCTTATTTGAAAAGACAAACGCATACTTTAAGAACCTATGAAATTGCCAAAACGTTGCTGAGGTTTCATCTGTTTCCATTAAAATACTAGCTAGCTCATGGTTGTGGGAATCCGATTCTATTTCTCATGGTGCACATCAACTTGCAAACATTCAGTATCTGCACAAAATTTTAAGATATAAAGCTCAACTTTAACCGTCAAAAGAATGATGTTGTATTCTTCACCAAATTTTTATAATCCCATGTGCTCTGATGAAGCATTTGTCAAGATTGTAGAGTCATCAGGACGATCGTCCATTATTAATCATATTTATGTTGTCCTAACTTCATCACCTGCACTGTTTACTTTTATCACAAAATAAAAAAGTCTTATACAATTAAGAGTAGAACATACAACATAAGCTGTAATTTATTATGTCAAGTATCCGATGTAGGATTGTTTAAGCTTATAGGTTAATCTACTGTTAGATTAATATGATGATTGTTATTAGAGAAGACCTCACATGTCCTCAAAATGAGGACAACCCTAGGTGATTAGCACTGCACGTCAAGTATCCAATTCTATTTCTCATAGCGCATACATCAAATTTCATTTGGATGTAATTAAAAACTTGTGAGCTAACGGAAAACAAATTGATCACTAACACATTTTCACTAGAGTCTATTTGGTAACATTTTTGTTTTTAGTTTTAATTCGTAATTTTAGTGAAAATGGAGAATATTTAAGAAGAATGAGAAGGGACGATAAATTTTCATGTTTTTAATTCACACTTTCTCCCCCATTTCTCCCTTATTTTTTATCCTCCTCCTTTCATCCCTCTTGCCTACATATTGTTGGAGAATGAGAAAATTGAGAAGCATTTGAGATTGTGTTTTATTTCCTACCTTTAGGAGGAAGTAATATACATTTAGGTTACTTGTCTAATTAATTAGGATTTTTTTCTATAATATGTTTTTGAGTTAACCTTTGTATCTTGAACTCTTATAAATAACTCCTTATCGAGAAGAATAAAGGTTTGTGAGTGTGTAGGAGATTTACTGAGAAAATTCTCATACTTTGTTGAGTTTGGTATCAGAGCCATGTCCGATCTCTAAATTGAACTCTGCTATGCTTGCTTCCCGGTGGGTATACAAAGGAATATAGTTGCATGAAACCTGTAAATATCATTGCTTATTCCCAACTGTATGTATCATTCAGTTATACTAATTTTAGAATTTAACCATTGCAAAAATTCATTAATCTTTGTATCAATATCTAACTGTTAATTTTTTGAACTACTCAGCAATATGTATTATGGAAAGACACTTTTCACGTGCTTCTCCCCACTCCAAAAATCACTTGCAAAGTGATTGTATGAAAAATGGTAGGAAACTGAAATGATTAATTAGTTCATATTTAAGAATTGGATCATGCTAGAGAGGTTATCTTTTTAGACATATTTTGTAGATCATAGGATGGATCAATTGATGGTTAGATTTTTTCTTTAAAATATTGAAAAAAATAATTTAAGTATAAACCGTTATATCACGTAATTTACAAAAAATGGTTTCACTATCATTTTTTTAGGATGATGTTATTCATATATCCATTTTTACCTAACACACCCCTTTTAATCTTTTGACCGTCTGATAGAATGAATTGAAAAAATCAATAGACAAAAATTGACAGCGGTGTGAATAACACTTGTCTTTTCTTAAGAATTTAAAAGGATTTCCCGCACTATACGCCACGCCATGCCCAAGTGTACTCTTCATTTTTGAAGAGAGAGAGAGAGGGAGAGAGTGGTAATCCAACGTAAGAAAGCAGAGAGCCACCACAACAAACAGACACTGCAACTTTACAACAAAACACTGCACAAACAAACTCTGCTCAACTTCTCATATATTCTGCTCTCATCTCACCTCCTGCTTATAATCTCTCTCTCTCTCTCTCTCTCTCTCTCTCTCTCTCTCTCACCATGTTTTTCTGAGAAGTCTTTTAATTACTCTGCCCCCAATCCTGGAATTTTATGAAATTTCTGAAATCAAAGGTAATTCTAACAGAGCTTCAATTTCTTTAGTTACTCTTTTTTTTCCTTCTTCAATTTTATGTTTATTTCTTGAGAATTCAACGACTAATCTAATTCGAATGCATGGGTACTCTGTCTTTTTTTGTTCTTTCTGTAGTTTCCAAATATATTCCAATTAAAAGAGTTTAATATAAAAATAGAGATGGTTAATCAAATGAGTTCTTTCTATTTACTTAAGACAAAAACAAAATGAGTTCCTTCTATTTATGTATATTTTTTGTTGTTTAATTTTTATTTGCAGGTTTTGGCTCAAAATCTGAAGGCCGTTTCTGCTGAAGTTGGAAGGGTGAATACCAATATATATTTCCGGTACGAATTTTTTTTTTGTAATTGCAGTTTTAACATTAGAGTTTGGATTGATGAGTTACGCTGCAGAGAGCTCTTACACTCTCACAGCCTCACAGCTTGTTAAAGGAATGGACTATAATTATCTCCCGTCTTCTTTCTACCCCTTTCGAACATAGCTTATCTGCCCTCTCACTTCTCATACACTCTTATCCCTTTTTATTTGTGCAGTCATAGTTAAGTCACGTCAATATTTTATATTACTATTGTTTTTGTCTTATTATCTTTATAAAAAAAATTCAATATAAAATGTAGACGTGGCTTAACTGTAACCGTACAAAATAGGAGGGGATGAGAGTGTATGGAAAGTGGGAGGGCAGGGAAGCCAAGTCCATCCCTTCCTCTCATATTCTCTATTTTGTCTCTCTTTCTATAAGAAATTAATATAAGATATTGACGTGGCTTAACCGTGACCGTTCAAATAGGAGGGGAGGGAAAAAAAGAGAGGAGAGAATCCTACTCCGAAATGAATAAAGCCCCTTTGTTATTGGTTTTTAATTTTTTTTAATTTTTTTTATACAAAAGTTGTTCCACTTTAAAATTAATTATTACAAAATTGTTTGATAAAAATAAAATATCTGTTTATTTTAACAGCACTCCAAAGTAGGTTGTTTTAAAAAGCTGCTTTTGTAAAAAAGTTGAGTCTTTAATGAATATTTTCAATTCCAATAATATCTTCATTAGTTTTTTAAAATGACATTATTTATTTTTTAGTCACATTTTATCCTTTGGAGAATAAAATGATTATTGTAACCTACTGCTTCAAATACCGACTTTACACCACAACCCCCATTGACACTACCATTGTTGACGCCACCATCACAAACGTTAGTGCCGCCGCCACAACAACCACCATCATTGCAGCCACTGCCGCCACCACCACTATAACCACAATCGTCACTACAATCACAACCACAATCGCCACAATATCGATGTCGCCGCTCTTACCACCATTGGTACCCCTGCAAGCTTGCACTCTAAACACAACCCACTGTTGACATTACAACCAAACCCCACCGCCACCACTACCCCTACCACAACCGTCATCTTACCTTCATTATCATGTCTATTTTTGTCCTTATATACAATTATACAACTTTTATATTAAAATTTATCATATGCTTTTACATTGTTTTTCATTCTGAAAGCACTTTCAAAAATACAATATCAAACTTTCAACTGCTTAATTTTACCGTTGATTACTCACAAAAACACAGCATAAACAATTTTTTTTAAAAGCATAAAAATCCCAAACTAACCTAAGAACAAGTGCAATTTGTCATTTGGTTACTCTATGCCTCTCTCTCTCTCCTTGTTTCTAATTTTTTCCTAGAATAAATAATGACTTTTTTTAATTAAAAAATGGAATGGACGGTCTTGATCCATTGACATGTTCATGGGTGGATTGATACTCTTGGACGGTGGGGATTCGGATGATGGTGCATAAAGTTTGGAATCAAGTCTTTATGTCGCCTCAAAAGGGTTTGAGTAGAACCAATATTTTGAGGTTCCTTTTTTATATTAGAGAGAATGTTTTATCGTATGTTTTACTCCATTAATACTACTATCTAGTTACATTTTTTTTAGCTGTAAGTGAGAAAAGATTTTAGATTCGATTTTAATAGATGGTGAGTTCGATACCACATTATTATGATAGGGTCATTGTGTGGCAAATTATCACGATTGAGGTGGTTTTCAAAGTGAGCCACAAGTTCTATTTCTCTCCCGTTCCACCACAAGATTTAGAATTGTAATAGAGTACACTTTTCGTTTGTTTGAACGTCTAATTCTCTATTAAACTACACGTAAGCTCAAATACGATTTTTAGGCTCACTATGTCATCAATTTAATGAAGAATTAAACATTCAGTTAGACTGATGGTACAATTTTATTATGTTATGGTACAACATGAGAAATTGAAACTTCTCATGCCCATTTTAAAAATTACCCAAAACCTAAAAAGAGAAATGTAGTCAACCTTAATTTTTTCTTGAAATTATGTTCAATTGCGTTTTGTTTAGGAAAAATTATCTGGTTGCGACAATCATATGGCAAGACTGATACATGTACCATTAAACTTAGGGTGCAATATTAATATACAAATGTTACACATAAAAAATTACATCTAAAGAAGGTTGAGGTTTCATCATAAAACCAATTAATAATATGGGGAATAGTCCAACTTCTTATAAACCCTTGCAAGATTTTTCCTTTCACCTATGTGGGGTGGTACTCTGTTACCTTTACATTCTCACATGCCTCTTCGCATGTTCACATTCTCACATGTCCCTTCACGTGTGACCAATTTTCAAACCAAACATTTAGAAAACACAAATTAGGTGACGTAGAGCACATGCAACCGTTGGGCTTCAGACGTGGGCTAACCTAACTCTGATACCATGAAGAAAGTTGAGATTCCACCATAAAACCAATTTATAATATGGCAAGTAACTGACCTTTTATAAGCTCTTACAAGGTTTTTTTTTCACCATGTGAGACTCTTTTACTCTCGCATCCTCACAACATCATGTAGCAATGTGGCAATCTCATACAATAGTATCCCACAATTCAGATGTATTTGGATACTGATGCAATGCATTTCTTGTTTTGTTATGTGGTACATTGACAACGAGTTTTCCAAGTGGAAAACTAAATGAATGATGTGAAAGGCTTATTAATGTGACTTTTCATGTGTTTGTTAGGTAAGTGTGTAGTATTGCAATTCTACATTTTCTGGCCAGGTGGTAGTTCTGAGGCTGCAGAATTGATTCTGTCATTTTGTACGCAGAATTTGGTACCACCATGTGAAAGTAGTTATCAACAATTTGGAATCACCTGCACTTCTTGGGGTGATTTGATTGTTTTCTACCAACACTCCTATATCTCTTTTGCACATGAAGGTACTCTCTTTCTCTCTCTGTAATATATCAAGTGCTCTTTGGTAATTTGGGTCTTTTGTTTGGGTAAGTAAATAATTGGTCAAATATGGGCCTACAACAAGTACAACGTCCAAAACGATACAACATAATAAGAGCCCACAGCAAAAAATCAGGCGTAACCCTAAAGTACGAGAAATTTTATATGTTGATTGTACTGCTATGTGGTGTTATCATTCCGCATGTTACTAGTGATTGTAAAACAAATGCATTTGTTTTATTAATGTATTTGGACGACAAGACTGATATATATCCCCACTCCTAGCCATACTAATGAAAAACAAATGCATGTATTACAGCTTAAGTGAAATCGTAAAATTATGTGACGGTGTATCAGCCACACAAAAAAATTACTTCTAATACAAATACTACATTGGGGTGTTGTTGCCACTTCCACAGTTCCACCACCACGATAGGACTAAGCATCGATAGCATATTCGACCATACAACAATGGAGAGTCCTTAAAAGGGAAACCCCATACAGACATACACCGTGGAAAACCTTTCACTTCAAGAATCTTTTATTAGAGCATTTTCAAAGAAGATGTCAAATTTCAAAAATAAAATTTAAAATTAAGAATTTATGTGGCACTTTGATCTTTTTTAAAATCTTGTGCCCATATGTCAAATTAATCTATTATTTATTACATTATTTCCCTTTCATATTTGTGATAAATATTTCTAGAACAAAAAGCAACAATAAAAATGATTAAAAAAATAATTTATTAATCAATTAAAAATAGATTTGAAGTTGCTCTCAAATTTAACAACAACCACCTTTTTGCTGCCAATCCACATCATGCCGTTTAAATATTGGCATTTCGGTTGAAAAACACTAATGTTGTCTATTTCAATATTATTGCTAATATGAACTTTTTGACATCTCTTTTAGAGATGCTTTAAGTAATAAATTAATTAGTGTGACAGTCAAGTTGCCAAAATGAAAAAGACCTTGATAAATTTATATCGGCCTGAAAGTATCTAACATAATTACATAAAAAATATCTAATATAATCTACCCTCTCATGAAAAATGGGAAAACTTTAAAAAATTCAAGTAATTAGAAGAGGATTAACCATAGAAAAATAATAAAGCTCACCATTAATGACGAATTAACGATCGAATTAATTGCTTTCTAATAAAAACAAAGAAAACTAGGCTTGCTTCACTAATCTCCCAACAGAGAAACTCTTATTCAACAAAGCAAGCATTATTAGTATGAAGTTAATATGAAGGGGCATCATTTCAGGGATAGCACTCGTCCACCAACTCAGGCCTTCCTTCAACTAGTCTGCATGCACCATTCGGTGTTATGAGCCACTCACAATTCTTGACGCACTTAGGTTTGTCTCTCAGTTGTACGTATATGTCAAGCCAGTAAGATCCGCCTTCCCAGTCAAGTTTGCAGTAATATTGTGTCGAATTCAAAAGTTCGGCCGAAAATGGAATTCAAAGGACCCATCAGGGTTATCACATGAACATCAACGCTATCGTCTTTGGACTTACAATGAACTGTAAGGTCACGACCATTACGCAAATAATTAATCATTGTGGCATGGGTTACGGGATTGACAATTTCCCGTATCATGTAGTTCTTCGCATCAGTAGAAATGTGAGAACCATGCGCTTCTCATATGCACAGCCATGCTTGCTTGGTTGCAATCTACTGATCTTGTAGAAAGGGGAAATGTTGTTAGTTGGTGGGTGAATAAAGGGTATATCGGGTTTCTTATATACTAAAATAAATTCATGTATGTTTAATTGTGTACTTTATGGAGGAAAGAGGCTCCTTTTCTTTTCTTCTCCCTATTTTCTCTTTAAGAAAGGAAGGGGATATGAGAAATTTCTAGAGGATCTGCTGTGAATTGATGATTTAAGTCTTTTATAATATTAATTCACGCATGTCCAATGACTTTTTTTAGTGCAAACGATGATCTGCACTAATCCTTGTTAAAAGCCCAAAGGTGGAAGTAGAGGGTTTGAACTCGGGACGTAGTGGGTTGAAAAAGAAGGTTCTAAATATCAAGACAATCTATCAGTTGCCACAAGTCCAATCACTAACATTTAAACTCTAAATAAGGGTTTCTATCGCCACTTAGTACTACGGTCTAATAGTATTCTTCTTCACTTGTAAGTGAGAGGTCTTAGGTTCGATTCTTGTTACAGGCGAACTTGAACCACATTATTACTAGTCCATTTCCCACAACCTTAATGTAGATAATATGTTTTGCTTAAAAAAAAAAATTTAAAAAAAAAAAGAAAAAAAAAAAGAAAGAGGTTTCTATCACAAATAGTCCTTGAAAATAACTCAACCCATTAATATGGTCTTTAAAATTGAAAATCGATCATTATTCTGTGACACCTATTTTCAATGACTACATTAATCGATTTTCAATTTTGTAAACCATTTTGATGAGATGAGTCAATTTCAGGACCATCTGCCATAAAAAGGGTGACTTGTTGAATCACCAATTCGGTAGATGCTTGCCAAAAATATAAATTTTGGCAGATCTTTAATAAAAATTCACGTTGCTTGGTTTAAGGCTACTAATTTTTAAAATCATTTCAGTCAATCCCTACTATATATCCGGAGGAGTCCTCCTTTCCTAAAGTCATCATTATGAGGATTTGAACGGATCAAATGAATATTAGTCACAAGATTATGAGCTCGTTTGGATATGTTTTTTAAATGACTGAAAACTTTTTTGGTAAAAATATTTTTGGAAACAATACTTAGTAAAAATGCAAGTAAATCTTGAAAAAACACTTACAATGCTTCATGGAGCTCGTTTGAATGTGTTTTTTAAATGACTGAAAACGTTTTTGTTAAAAATATTTTTGGAAACAATACTTAGTAAAAATGCAAGTAAATTTTGAAAAAACACTTACAGTGCTTCCTGGAAGAATCGCATAACTGGTGTTTCTTGTAGAAAACACTTCAAGTGCTTCTGAAACCCAAAAACATTTTCTCCAAAAGCGTTTTCAATCATTTTAAAAGCACATCCAAACGAGTCATATTAGTCTGGATCTAAATTCGTAAAATATTTGACAACTTAATAAACCAAAACCAACTTAAAATTCATGAACCATTAGAAAACTCAATTTTTTTGTTTTGGTTTATTAAATTATCAAATATTTTAAGCTTTTAAATCTAAACTAATATAATTTTGTGGTTAATATCCATTTAGTAATCACGTGTCCCCAAAATGAGGACCTTAAGAGAGCACGATTGAAATCGGAAGAGTGTGGGGTATGTGGATGGTTTGGGCAAGTAAAAGGGGTTAATTTTTTTTTCCGTAACAGTAGATGTGGGTGTTTAACAATTAAGAATTGGTTTTCAGTGCTACCAAATTTCAACTTATTTACAAAATGCTGGAGCCTTTTTTTCAACTTCAACTTATTTATGATTGCGAACATACTTCAACTTATGTCACCACACCCAAACTTCAACTTATTCATAATGTCACCGCCTCTTCTTTTTTTTTTTATATTTAATATTAATAAAAGTCCATTAAGTGTTTTTCATTAAATTTTTGGCATTTTAAGCCATTTTCATTAAAAATCCAATAAATTATGGGTGTTGACACTCCAATTCCAAAAAGGGCTTTTGCACTCATTCAAGTGCTTATTCTCTCATATTTTTACTTGTTTTGAGTGGATGATGACTTTGTATTAGAGTGTTAATTACAACTCTTTGAATTAGGTGTTGTCTATCATAGGGGCTTCCTGTACCTCGGGATAAGGTTGGTTGTTGTTGTAAACTGTTTCCCAGTTTTGGAAAAATTCGATTCATTGTACACTTTTAAGTAGATGGGAGAGTTGAATCATAATCCCATACCGTGTTGTGCTAAGCTCGTGTCTCTTATTAACCTTTGTTACTCCACGGATATTGTTAAAGGTTTTGTTTCGTGATTAAGATAAAGTAGTTACTGTTGTGCCAACCATTTTCGTTTTCTGGTGTATGCATTAGGGTCAGCATTGAGTTCAAAACAAGTGTCTCTAACCAATTTATAATTCGTTAAACATGGCGGTCTGAGCTATTCTATGTCACAGGACAGAACTTGAGGTTGATTGAAGAAGTGGTGACTTAAATGGCTAGAGTTTGCTCGCCATACTTTGATCCTGAGTATGAGAACCTGAGCACAAGAATCAATCCCCCAAGGTAATCTCCCTCTGTGCGTATGAACTATTTAATCAAAATTCTATTTGGATTTCACCGTTTCATTCAGCTGGACTGTCATTGTTATTTTTTAGAATGAGCTTGAATATTTTGGAGTGCCAATAACAGTTCTGAATGTATTATCTTCTAGTTGTTTTACATCGTTGTACGATTTGTTTGCAGGGTCTCCATAGACAACTCTAGCTGCAGTGACTGTACTATAGTCAAGGTGAGTTTTCCTTTTAACCGTTATAATTATGCTTTCTGTTGACACCAGATTCTTGCTATCATGTATGAAAATTGTTTTCTCCTTTGAATTAATAGGTGATTATAGAGTGAAATTCATAGGTTAACTTACCTCTAAACGGAAGACATGTCTTCCCAACTCCTGCTGGAAAACCACCCAAAGACGGGATTTAATTTGCTTCGTTCTTATCTTACACTCAGTGAACATATATTCCAGCCATCATGTTGAAATTGGTGTGGGGGATATGAAATTATGTGTAGGTTGACAGTGTCAACAAACCGGGAATTCTGCTTGAAGTCGTGCAAATCTTGACAGACCTTGACCTCATAATCACCAAAGCCTATATCTCCTCCGATGGTGGATGGTTCATGGATGGTATGTATATTCTTCGGCTGATCTTTCCCTGATGCTTTGTCTGTTTAGTTGATTTCCTACACTATTGGATAGGCCTAGTCCTGTTGGCTCGAATCCTCTTTTGAATTAATAAATTTTTGCTTTCTGTTAGTTAATAGCCTCCATGAAAAAATGCCATGTCGAATCTACAGTTCTTGATTTGAACTCTTTACACATAAGAATTCGATTATCCACCCTTATCAAAGTCTTTGAGCCTAGATTGGCTGCACCTAAAAAGAGATTAACAAATATAGGTAATAAACTTTCGGAAAATCTTATTTCGAAGAATAATGCATTGTACTTCTTATAGGCAGAGCATCATATTCGCTGCAATTGAGTACAAACATCATATTATGACTTATTGAGGGAGATAAGTTTGTCATACTAAGAGGGCAGAACAAGAGTACGCAGCAACTCTTTGTGCCTGTGTGCCTGGACGCACGTGTATACAATTTATTGACATTTTGCGTTCTTTAATGGACAGTATTTCACGTCACCGATCAGCAAGGAAAAAAAGTTACAGACAGTAAAACCATCGACTACATAGAGAAGGTAATCCCCTTGATGCTTTTTTACTGCCACCTGTTTTCCTGTGTTTTTGCAACCATCATCTGGATCAAGATTCTCTTCATTCTAAATTGGACTTAATAATTTGCTTTACTAGAAACTGCAGGCACATGAGCTGTCATCTTGCACAAAGGGTTTCCTCTTTTTATCATTTCGTTGTTACGAAGGATTTCTATCATGTGATCGATGATATTAAGAGTGATCTTGTCTATGATTTGTGTCATGCATAGGCTTTAGGACCAAAGGGCCATATCACAGACCTGCTGAATGCTTGGCCAGGAAAAGGGGTTGGAGTGCACTCGGTCGGGGATCATACGGCCATTGAGATAATTGGCAGAGACCGACCAGGTCTCTTATCTGAGATCTCTGCTGTCCTTGCCAACCTTCACTTTAATGTAATTGCTGCCGAAGTATGGACACACAATGGACGAATAGCTTGCGTTGTGTATGTCAATGATGATACTACATGCCAACCTGTGGAGGATCAAGCCAGGTTATCCACTATGGAGGAGCAGCTCAAGAACATCCTGCGTGGGTGTGAGGACGATGAGAAAGTTGGTCGCACTAGCTTCTCTATGGGGTTCACCCATGTTGATAGGCGGCTCCACCAGATGTTGTTTGCTGATAGAGATTATGAGGGTGGTGGACTGGCAAATGAAGTTGATCGTTTTCCTCCCTGCTTCCAACCAAAGATCACCATTGAGCGTTGTGAAGAAAAGGGGTACTCGGTGGTTAGTGTGCGGTGCAAGGACCGTGCAAAGCTCATGTTTGACATCGTATGCACACTCACAGATATGCAGTACGTTGTTTTCCATGCCACCATCTCATCTGATGGCCCATACGCATCACAGGTACATAAGTCTCATGCTCATCTATTGGCCAATTTTTAAGTTTTAAAACTATTCCTCTAACGGATGAAGTTTTTAGGTAGTTGCTTTTCTGTTTCTTGATTAAAATACCGTAAACTGATGCTTATAGTTACCTGCAGGAGTATTTTATCCGTCACATGGATGGTTGCACCCTCGATACTGAAGGAGAAAAGGAAAGGGCCATCAAATGTATTGATGCTGCAATTCGAAGAAGAGTAAGCGAGGTTAGTGAAAAATCTATCCAGCATTTAACGCTCGTTTTAAAAGCTTGTTTTGCTTCGAGTTAATGCACATTTGAACTCAAGAATATATTATAAACTAATCCCGGTTCATGGACTTGCAGCTACACAGCATAAAAGGTTGCTGAGCATTTTCAACATAATATATATGCATTTAACTTGTAGTATGTATTCCAGCAATAGTATATAGGAGATCCAAGTACATAATTTCCTCTTAACTAAATTGTTTCCTCCAATTAATATATACAACATCCGAATGGAATTCCTTTTTAATTGAGAATCCCTGACGAAAATCTTGAAGAAAAAAGATAGTGCATGGAAAAGTTGTTACATAATTTATAAATTCATCTGTTAAACTGTGCAAGTGATTGCAATAGAACCGACCATTTTCTGATTTAAAGTTGAAAGCAATAACATATATTTCATAAGCCACTACATCTAATTCACATGAACTTGTATTTGTAAATTTTACTTTATGTTGGAAACAATGAGGACGTGAGTTCTTGGTCCGTGTAGACGATTAAATTGCCATGAAATTCAGGGTCTAAGGCTAGAGCTGTGTGCAAAGGATAGAGTAGGCTTGCTTTCTGAAGTAACAAGGATCCTGAGAGAGAATGGATTGTCAGTTACAAGAGCAGGCGTCACAACAATTGGGGAGCAAGGAATTAATATCTTTTATGTTAGAGATTCTTCAGGGAATTCTGTGGACGTAAAGACAATCGAAGCACTTCGTAAAGAAATCGGACACACAATGATGTTCAATGTGAAGAGAGTCCCAACAACTTCTGCTGAGGTGCCTGAGACTAAAGGATGGGCCAAGACAAGCTTCTTTTTTGGGAACTTGCTGGAGAGGTTCTTGGCTTGACAAGAGGTCAATATGAATATTGTAAGGTACATTGAAAATGTACAGAAGAATAAATCTGTTCAGGAAGTTATCTGGACAGACTTTCTGCATTTTTACTCTTTGTATAATATGTATGCATGTAAGTACGTAACTTTTGGACTTTGAACAACACTCTCTTTTTACTTCTTTTTGACATTTGATCCTTATCTTGATTAGTCTTATGATTATGCTTCCCAAATGCCTCTTTGATATGTCAATCCAACACTACTTTCATTATACAATGTGCAACTTTGTATTTTTATTTTTTCACAAGTGATATTCTACACTAATTTACATTAAGGAGCGGACGGATGACGTTGTGGTTTCAAGAGGAAAGTCGTAACCGCCAAAGCAATCTACCGCTTACAAAATTTGACTTTGCTTAATTTATTGTGTTAGACAAGTACTATTCTCGGCCAAAAAAATGTGTAGTTTAAGTTGCTATCACCATTGTTATCACCCTTCTCTTCATATGAGTAGTTCCCGAGATTCTATTGTAGGCTTCGAAAAAATTGTCTCGCTTTAGTTCAAGCATTTTGTTACATATATAAAAGAAATGATTGAACACATATGTGGGTCAATCAAGAAAAGTCGATTGAATGTCAGTGTGGATTCAATCGAGATTTTAAGTGACTTTTAATCACATATGTCATATTATTGTCACTCATACGAGATTTGTAGCTTACTTGGATTTTTGTTTTGACCTTGTGGTCATTTTCAAATTGTAGGGTTGTTTTTTAAGAGTAGCAGAGATAACAGTTAGAGATGAGGATTTCAAGTGGTGTAGCTGATGTGGGTAGAGCACTCGAGAGTAATTGTATTCTGCTGAATATCTGATAATAGTTAGATGTGAGTTTCAATGGATTTTATTTATTTGTTTTAGAGCTTCGTTCTTTTACCATGGGTTGATTTTGAACGTATTTCAAAATCGTTTCAAGACGTGACAATCATAGACTGGGCCAAAAACATAATGGTAGCCACATCATGCACCTTACCAAGGAAGGGTATGAATGCAAGACCTCTTATAATTAGAGCCCTAATAAAGTTTTAAAATGTTAAGGGATGAACCAAAAATGCCTGTTAAGCTAAAATTGTGGACAAATATGACTAAATTTGACCAAAGAATACGATTAACTTGTACTTAGGGTATGCTGAAAATAATCCATTCAGGGCAAGGAAGACTTTAGTTGCTTGCAACGGAAATTATTCTTTATTTTTTATCATTTATGTGTCAATATCCGCACATATGTGAATATTATATCGAATTCAGCCTATGCACTCAACTCTGGATGATCTGGTTTGTGGAAATGAATCATCTTCGGATTCCTTCCACATAAATCTCATCATCAAACAATTTAGATTTTTGAAATTTGATCAAATAGCTAAAAACACGAACATACTTTAAAAATTATAATAATTTTAACCGTCAAATTAAATTTTAAAGATTCGAATTATTTGATAAAGATGATTAGGGGGAAGCTGGTTTGCAATGCAAGCAAGCAGCCATGCACGGCTCTCTAGCTGGCCTTGAGTTGACAGCAGACATGCGCCCTCAAGAAACCAACAGGATCCTCTCGGATCCTTTTAGTGAGAATCTTAGGAATCCGTGAATCGTGTTTGTTTATCGTACATCGTACGATCAATTTTTATCAAGTACTGTTATAAATTATTTTAAATAACAATATTTAAAATAATTTATAACCGCATGATATATGATAAATGACACAATTTACAAATCTTTTGAATCCTCACAAAAAGGATCCAACAAGGATCTAGAGAAAAATGCATATTAACACATAAGAAAATAACATTAAAATAAGCAAAATGCTGCCAAAATACACAAAGTAGTGCACTTGACTAAATAAGAGTAATGCTAGGTATACCAACTTTTTTTATTAAATTTGCAAAACTTATGATGTGTTACTGATACAAAATAAGAACGTTAATCAACATTTTAACAATAATTTAATCTTCAACAACAACCATGCCATATGATTTGCGAAATATAATATATATATATATATATGGATTTTTTAGCAGTACCCGAGTAAATAATCATTTGTTAATTCTTTGTTGTTCATTGAATGTATGCGTTATAACCGGAGAGTGATGACTAATTTATTCCTATCAAAGGGGACTGTAAAGAGTACAGTAACACTAATCTGATAATTTGTTAATTCTTTGTTGTTCATTGAATGGAAAATGATCCTCTCCATAATTCGTATCCCTTCCATCAAATTCATCCAATCAATATTCAGATTTTTAAAATTTAATTCAACAGCTAAAAATAAGAAATTCTTTAAAAGTTATAATAATTTTAATTGTTTAATCAAATTTTAAAAGTTTAAATTAATTAATGAGAAGAATTTAGTAGAAAGAATCTGAAAAATATCCTTTTCTCATTAAATGTACGCGTTATAACCGGAACATGATGACTAATTCATTCCTGTCAAAGGGGACTGCAAGGAGTACGGCAACACTAATCTAACTCTCACAAGCAAACGATTCTCATAAATTATTGTTGTTTATTTTTTTTGTTCAAAAATAACAATTCTCACAAGCAAACGAATTTATATATATTAAAAATACAAAATCATGCACATAATAAGATAAATGAAAGAAAAGACAACCCTACTCAATAATTGTCACTAATATGGCAAAAATAGTAAACGGAAATAATAATCAAACACCACTTTACTTTCTTTTTATTTATATATATTATTGTTTAATTATGTTTGTTGTTTTTATTTGATTTTTTTTTAATCTGAAAATAAAAAATATAAAAAGTACGCATGAGAGGAAAAATTGTGTATGATTATCTTTTTCTAGGGTTTAGGTTTTAGAGTTTAGGACTCAGGGTCTAACATAAAAAAATATAATTCTTATAAGTCAATCATGCAAACTTTTTCCAAAGACGAGAAGGTGTGCAGAATTCATGATTAAGATTATAAAGAAAATGAGTTCCCCTACATGAAGAAGAAACAACCAAAGGATATAATGGGAAAATGCATCTTTTTAAAATTATTATTAAGAAAAGGAGAAGGGTTCCAAATTTTTACAATAATTATGAAAAAAAAAAAGAATTTTAAATTCAAAATGCATGAATAATTTTTTTTTATATTTAAATTGAAACAGATACGTATGTGATATACACCCACGAAAGATAAAACCAAAATTTGATTTCTGACGTCCACTAGCAACCAAACGTGAAATTACACCACTCATGCATTTCTGAAAGGTGAAGTGAAAGGAGATAAGAATGCTTATTCAATCACTTTCCTTTTGTCCAGGAAAAGGAAATTATGGGATTTAATTGGTTGCAAGTGTGAGACCTAATGATGAAGCATAATATTCGACGTCGTTTTCTCGCGTCTACGTGCACCCATTTGCATGTCAAACCTCACTTTGGAATTTGGCAGGGATTTGTCCATCAAATACTACAGTTTCGCGCCCAACAGTTTATAACCGAAACACGTTAAGATCATCTTCAAGTAACGAAGAGCTAAATGTAACCTTTGGCTATATTTTAGTCCTTTAAAACTTAAATCTCTTGTACCTGAGATTTGTCAATAGGTAGAATGATACTGCTTTCCTCATTTTCAGTAAAGAATGAAGTCCTTCTTTCACACTAACATAACATTATTTGACCGTATAAACGTCATAATCAAATCATTTTATATACTACGCAATCTATTCCAATCTGATCCTGATCACTCCTAATCTTATGCAATTCTAGATAACCAAACGTGCTCTCAAGGACAAAAACGACTTGGCCCCAACTTCTAACTATATTTTGAAATCTATATCAGAAAAAAACTTAAATGAGTTGTTCAAATTAATTATTCCTTTAAACTATGAATTTCTTTTATAGGCTAATTGTCATATGATCCACCTAAATTATTAAAGTCGCTTAGCTAAATTGCTATTAAGGATTAAGGTCTCTCTTATCTGCCAAAATATTAACATCAGCATGTATCTAATAGTTGCCTTCTTAACTGAAATTAGACAGTATGGCTGATTTATACTTTGGTTTTGACAGAAGGTATATATCGCTTGCTTTGCTTTGCTTCCCAATCTTGCACGTTACATAGTGTCATCTAAAACCCAAAAAATTAGCTATTATGTTAAAAGGTTCCGACCTCCCAAGTTGGCCATTTGCTTTTGGTTTCTGCCAACTGCATAATGGAAGAAAGACTTGGCCATTTTCCCCTCAACTTTTACTCAACTACGGATTTTTCTGCTATTGTCAATTTCCTCTATCAACTATATTAATCGTCATTTTCCGCTATCGTCATGCTTACCATTATTTCATATAATTTTCCGTCCAAAAAAATGTTACTCTTGTGATTAAATGTGACCCCCATATTTCTACTTTTTCATTTCTTGAAATTTGACATTTTTGATGAAGTTAAATAGATGAAATATTGGAAAACATGATTGTACGTCCAAAATCAGGATAAATTTTTCAGTGTAATTAATACACAGGATGGTACATCACATATCACTATGCAAATGATGGGATATATGTTTTAAAAAGTTAATAACTTAAAGAATAAAATTTCTCACAACTTATATAAAAACACGTGGTGTACCCTTGGTATTCTGATCACAATGAAAAATTTCTCCGAAATCAACTATTAATAATAGTTTGGGAGATTTGATCAATATAAAAGTTCAAATGAGAAATCAGCAGTGAAGTACAAGATAGAATTGGCAATATACTCAGATGTAAATTAAAATTAACGATACGTTTAAAAATTATAAAGATTTTGCCAGACGGAATTGCAATTGAAATTAAAGAAATGTTGGACCACATGAATTAGTCTGAAGATATAAGGTTTTCCTATTATAACAGGTTGTTCAAATGTTTTCTCTTTCTTTTACTTCTCAAAGTTTTCTTTTTGTATCAACAAAGAAATATATTTATAAACATGAAAGCCTCTGGTACAACTAAAGTTTTTTTATAAACAAAGTTTTTTTTCTTCTCAAAGTTGAAAACGTGATTTCATTAATTGTATTAGAAAAAAAATGATGGGATACCTTTCACTTACGACCTCACTACAAGATTTAAACATAAAACTTCTAATTAACAAATGTTAAAAAATATAATTACACCGTATTATTAGGTGGCAACACCTAGCATATTTATGTATTAAATAATAATTCACACTTTGGCTTCACCCTGGGTAATATTATTGCAACATCCCTTGAAACTTGTCTCCAATTTAGCAAACCTCAACTTAAATTATCATTTAACTCTTTGGAACTTAATTCATGGCTGATTTTGCTCCTTGCTGTCAAAGTCCATTAACAAATCTGTTAAAACTTTAACGACACAAAAATAGAGCACATTGTTGTTGATACATGTATGTCGCCAAAGAAATTGTTGGAGTTATATTTTTCTTATTTTGGCACGAAAATTTTGAATTAAAAAATAATATGATTTTTATTAATTTTTCAACCACTAGATACTTATGTATCACACATCAAAGCAACACCGGATCTCATTAGTGCAACATAAAGAATTTTAAAGGATTTAATAAACAATTTGATAACAGGAACGACGTGAGACAGAAATTCAATTTAGAGGTTATGTGACAAAATATTAGTTCAAGAAGACTTAGGGTTTAGGAAGAGTCTAGATGTAATGAAATCAAAGTCTTGTTTTCAATGGTAACAGGCTGGATAAGGATACTGGCAACAAAGTCAATTGCCCTCTTCGGCCTTTACTCTTTTAAAATTGTTTTTCTTTTTCCGTGAGACTTTGGGTGATGGTTTCTATCAGCAAAAATGCTGTACTCGATAAACAAAAAAGCCCTTTGGGTAATTACATACTATTTTTCTTTCTTTGCTTTGTATAATCTTATTTGTTATTTTATTTATTTTAGTGCGACGATTAAAATTAAAGAGAAGTATATAGTGGAGAAACATGGCACAGCAAAAGGGCACTTTGTTGAACATGAAGAATTCAGGGGTGAGATTGCTTTTAGGTGGGGAGCATTTTGCTCACCCTCATAAATTATGGTTATGATTCATATACACATAATTATTTGTCACGTGTTCTTTCATTTAACTTTAGTTAATTTTTTTTAAATTGAAAAAATAATATTGAATGTGAAAATTAACTAAAGTTAAATAAAAGAACACGTGACAGATAATTAAGTATAATGAATATGCACTATAATTGTGGTGGTGAGAAAAAGCGTTTAACTTTTTGGTGCGGCTACCGTTCTAAACAATTGGAATTTGGAACCTTCAAGTTGCACTCCACCTCTTTCCCATTTGCCCTCTGGAAAACTCCATCCTTTTTATTTTTCTCATATTCTTTCTTTCTTTTGGCACATTTCTTCTTCCATTTTTAAAGGCTTGTTGACAAAAAATAATTAAAATTTTAAAAAAATAAAATAAAATAAAATTCTGTAAAGGCTTAGTCGTAGAAAAAGGAAAAAGAAATTGTTTTCACTAAAAACCTTTTTGTCGTTTCAAATTGAGTAATGTTAAGAAAATTAAAATTTTATATTAAATTTATAAATTAAAGGAATTGTTATTGGCATTCTAAAAATCTTATTTTGCACTCCAAACTTATAATAATTAGAAAGAAAAATACACTTGTGAGGAGTGTAGCCTGTGATTTTTAGAATGCTAATAACAATTTCCTAAATTAAATGACATGAAAATTAATAATTAAATTATTACTTAAATGTTGATGTACTTATTTCTTATTATAACACTTTATTTAGTTTTTAAATTTAGTATACCTAACTCTCAACCGTCCCCGTCACCATCTCTTCTTCTCGAATATGTTCTTTTTATTATACTCATTTACATGACATTTTTATGACATATAAATAAAAAGTGCTTATTTATTTTTTGATTAATATAGTTTTAAAATGTCATACATAAATTATGTGTGATTTAATACTATAGTTTAGTGTCATTATTCTTTACTTTTAAGTGAGAGTACGTTCGATTCACGAATTTGAACCACATTATTATACCTTATCAAGTATGAGATTTAGTCCACCCTCTCAACTCTTTAATGTAGATATTATTTTTTGTAAAAAAAAAAAAAAAAAAATTGTATGTATGTAAAAGTTTCTCCCTAATCAAAATTCTGATAAATCAAGACCACACGTTTTGGGTTCCACCATTATATCAAATCAATATACCTTTTGGTCAAACATTAATATTCATTTGCAATGCCACGGGTTACATACACGTCGTTGGTTCTCATCCCAGAAGCTCCTCTGCCTCGCTGCCTCCCTGACTCCCTCCTCTCTCTCTCTCTCTCTCTGATTAATCTTTTTCTTACCATTTAAAATTTATAACAGTTAATTAAAAGCTCTCTCTTTCTCTCGCTATTTGTGTATTTCATTTCAGTACCCCTGAAAACCATCGCAGAGAGACCAAGAAAACGAAAACAAAGCCGCATACAACTTTGATCATCAGCAACAACCTTGTACGGTTCTGGTACTTTCTCAAAACATCAATCTTCTCCTTTTTTCTCATATAATTATTGTTAGCTGCCCTGTTTTCTTAGAAATGTTTGGTCTTCCTGGTATTGGTCAGTTTAATCTTTCTAAATATTGCTGCAAATTGGTGTCTTTTTTCAGAGCTTAAGTTTTTTATGTCTCCCAAAGTTGCACCTTTCATGTTTTGAGTCCAAAATTTAATCTTCAACATTGTCAAAAGTGTTCCTTTCTTAATTTTAATTTGATCTTTCATTGTTTCTAAAATGGGTTTCTTAAAAAAATTTAGAAAACAAAATTTAAAGGGATCTCTTTGATTGTTGAAAATTTCCTTCTTTTGTTTGTAATTTTAGTTTTGTTTCTGCCGTGCGCTATACTACTCAGGTGAACTTGCACAGGCTGGTCACATGGTGAAAAATAATAATATAATTTTATTTGGAATTTTTTCTTGAAAAAAAATTGATGGGTTAATTTTTATTTAGAAAGTAAAAAATGGGTTTTATTTAGATTGGGATTCACTGTACTATATATATTTGATTCTGCTATGTCTCTGCAAGTTTCCTAAGGTGTTGACACATGGCATGGGTTTGTGTTGGTACTCAAGCTTCTTGTCGTTTTACCCCTTCTGTTTTCTTTTTCTTATTTTTTATGTTTCTGTAAATATTGAGGTGTATTGGTATTTGTAAATGCTTATCCTTGTTTCTCTCTCTTCATTGAGGTGGTGGCAGAATCGAGGAACTTTTTCTGTTGGTCTGTGAAGGCGGTGGTGTTGGGATTTTTGGGGTGAGAGTTTTTTGAAATGGTGGGAGAGGGAAACATCAAGGCTGAGGACTTGAACTTGTGCTTTGATAAGCTGAAGATGGAAGGAAGGGTGATGATCACCGATTGGAAGGATATTCCGATGGAGCTGCTTCTGCAAATCCTGGCGCTTGCCGATGATCAGACGGTGATCACGGCGTCTGGAGTCTGCCGTGGCTGGAGAGATGCTGCTTGCTTGGGCCTTACTCGTCTCTCCCTCTCATGGTATATATATTTTGCCTTCTCTATATTATGTTTTTTACTGTTCAAAGAAA
This sequence comes from Pyrus communis, assembly GCF_041283825.1. Classification (NCBI taxonomy): domain Eukaryota; kingdom Viridiplantae; phylum Streptophyta; class Magnoliopsida; order Rosales; family Rosaceae; genus Pyrus; species Pyrus communis. The sequence continues at coordinate 624,920 of NC_142574.1, forward strand.
GGAACAAATATATTAACATCACCTGGTGGCATATGACCTTCGAAAATACGATTTTTCGTTCGTGTGTGTGTGTGTGTGTGTGTGTTGGGATTAAGCCCCTGGTTCCAGTAACTTCCAAAATTATCCGCTGTGTGTACAAATATTGCTTTGCTAGGTCGTTCTCTGTTTTCGTGTTATCCGTTTGGTGGTGGTGTTGCTCTTTGGGACACAATATGATTCCTTCGGTTGTTTTTATGAATTTAAGTTCATCTGAACGACTGTTTTTAGTTTTAAGATTATAAGAAATTGATGTGAACTGCAAGAGTATGCAGGGTTATGTGACAATGATTCTGTTATTAGGTGATTAGACTGATTGTATTGCTTACCCCTGCTGCGTAGTTGCAAAGATTACAATTGATTAACTTCTCGGAGTTGGTGATTGGCCTGTCTGAGGCTCGTTTCGAATTTCACGTTAATCTAGTGTGGGAGTAGATTTAGTTTGTAATTTGTAGAATGCTTATGCTTATTCGTTCGGTTTTATATCAAGCTGGATTTTCCTTTGTGAACTCACAGGTATTTTGAATCCAGGGTAGTGGCAATTTTTGCAGCTTACCCTATATTAATTTGTGTTGGATGGTTGTAAATTAATGTTGCTAGGGTCTAGATGCGTTTGCTTATGTTAAGAGCTCGATTCCTTAGATGGAAGGAATCAAAGGGAAACCCTCGTGTAGGATGCTGAATCAAACACGGTTCAAAAAAGAACTAAAAATCTTATTAAATTTTAGGACTATCAAAAGATAGGAACTTAATTTTTCCAGGTGCCAATCCTTCTCCTCTGTTTCCAGAAAGGAGATAAGTGATGTGAATGTTTGTAGAAACTTTATGAATTGATTTAAGTCGTTCTTTTTATTTTAAATGCCAACTTGATTTGTCAAGTATGTTATCAGGTGCACCAAGAACATGAACAGCTTGGTCCTATCTCTAGCTCCTAAGTTTACGAGATTGCAGACTCTAATACTGCGGCAAGATCATAAACCCCAACTTCAGGATAATGCTGTTGAGAGCATTGCAAACTTCTGTCATGACCTGCAGGTCCTGGACCTCAGCAAAAGCTTCAAGCTCAGTGACCGATCCCTATATGCCTTGGCTCACGGGTGCCCAAATCTTACAAAACTAAACATTAGTGGGTGCTCGGCATTCAGTGACATTGCTCTTGAATATCTTGTTGGATTTTGCCAAAAATTGGAAGTCTTGAATCTTTGTGGTTGCGTTAGGAGTGCATCAGACAGGGCATTGCAGGTAAAGCAAAGATTAGATATTTATTTATTTATTTTGTGTATTATCTGAGTTGGCTCTATTAATACTATTAAGATCGCGTGCAGGCTATTGGGCGTTACTGTAGTCAGTTGCAGTCTCTGAATCTTGGTTGGTGCGAGGATGTAAGTGATGTTGGAGTTATGAGTTTGGCACATGGATGCCCTGATCTCAGAACTGTTGATTTGTGCGGCTGTGTCTTAATATCAGGTATTTGTTTTACAATACTCGCTGCCTGTTACAGTTGGTTTTAGTGGTCATATTTCTTTGATGTTATTTTTCCACATGCATGCGTTGATGAGCGCATTGCAAAGTTGTACGTGTTGCTATTATGAAAAGTTGCATAGCCTTGACGGTGCTGCTTCATAGTCGGTTATCACAGTCCATCGTTAACCTTATGGTAGCCATTTCATGATGTCTCAGTCAAATCCCTAATGGTTTGCTGGAAATTTTTAGGATATGCTCAGTTGACCCGAAAATATTATTGAACCGAAAGGGGAGACCCTAGAATTGAAGGTCTGATGCCTTTATTCTTTGATTGCAGATGATAGTGTGATTGCTTTGGCAAACAGTTGTCCTCATTTGCAATCGCTTGACCTTTACTACTGTAAGAACATTACAGACAAAGCAATGTATTCCTTGGCCCAGAGTGTAGTGAAGAACAAGCCTGCAGCAATGTGGGAATCCCAGAAAGCCAGGAACGAGGAGGAAGGGCTTAGGACCCTCAACATCAGCCAATGCACAGCACTCACCCCTTCTGCTGTTCAGGCGGTGTGCGACTCATTCCCTGCACTTCACACCTGCTCTGGAAGGCATTCCCTCATCATTAGCGGCTGTTTGAACTTGACGTCCGTGCATTGCGCCTGTGCTGTCCAAGCTCACCGCACTGCCAACGCCTTTCCTCATTCAGCTCATTGAACCGATGAACGGAGATTAGGGTAACAATCTGGAAAAGTGTTGAAAGGGCCGATAACCCTTAACCACAGTACATGTGTTTGTATTGCGATGTAAGATATTGGTCGCAAATGGGCAGCAACCATTTGTTGGAACCTACGGACTTTATCTTGACTTATGTTATCGGTTTTCGAATATTCAATTATGCAGCATTTTTGGATGCTCGAAAACAAATTTAGTTACTCAAAGCCGCTATGGAGGCCGTTCGCTTCTTAGAGCACTTACCCGTTGACTCTACGAGTCATGGCTGTTGATGCGCCTCCCGTATACAAGTAATTTAACCCTCATTTCCTCAACTTCCTTGGAACTTTGAAGACAAAACATCTAGTGTACGCAAAACCAAAAATCACTCAAATCTGAAGCCGTTGGAGTAAGAGTTTACGGTTTCGTAGAACCGTATCACAAGTACAACGTGAGTGATTAAACTTGAACTTCCTTATTGGAATATTGACCACATGTTTCTATACCAGTTATACGCCAGGCATTGGGAACTGGATGGTAAGAGCTTCAACTCTTGTCTGCAGATCGGACACTCGATCCTTTAGAGAGAACTCCGGGGAAGCTACAAACTTCATAAAGTCTTGAAGCTTCGGTCCTGGAACCGAGCGTTTGGCATCTATTGTTATCTGCACGCCCTCGTGAATGTGGTCGGCAACTGCTACGAATTCTCTCTCTGTGAACCCTCTCGTCGTCATGGCAGGCGATCCAATGCGAATGCCACCCGGCACTACAGCACTCTTATCACCTGTTTCATCACATAACAAGAACTCCAATCAAATTCACTAGTTTAGCCTAATCCTCAAATCCGTTGTCCTTCGTAATCATTTGATCCAAATGGGGACTTAAGACTCACCGGGTACCGAATTCTTGTTAAGGGTGATAGAAGCCATGTCAAGAATTTTCTCTACTCGAGCTCCATCAATACCCTGTTAATAAAGGAGGCGTCAAACAACATTGGTAAATTACATAGGTTATGAACCGATGCAAAAATCCAATTGTAACTTCAATGCTTAACCAAATTCGATAACTTGCAATTTGAGAATAATTATCCTCCATGATGCCGTAATCTTATATTTCATCTACACATGAAGAAAACAAAAACAAAAGAGCCTAAGCTCCGGCAGTGAAGGAATAGTCAAGTCATTAATTCGTCTCTCATAACCTCTAAATACTAACCTTTCAAAAAAAAGATGTTAAATAACAAACAATAGCTAAACGTCCACATTTCAGAACAAGCTCTTATATGAGAAGCAATAAGAATTCTATATTGAAGTTAAAACAAATAAATTACTTTAACAATCTAGGAACTTACTAAAGGCCGCAGATCCACAAGAACCAGATGGTTATCGCTTCCACCAGAAACTAGTTTGTATCCAAGTTCAGTCAATCGACTTGCAAGAGCCCTACAATTAGAGACCACCTACAAGGTAGAGCAGCCCCACAAACTTAGGACATGCCTCAGACACTTTTTACATGAGGAAAGTATAATTGCAGTACCTGGTTCTGGTAAGCCTTAAATTCTGGGGACTGTGCATACTTCAGGCAAACCGCAAGGCCCCCAATAGTGTGGTTATGAGGACCACCCTACAAAAAGAACTCAAGCCTTTCATCGTTTTATCCTTTTTTTTCTAAATTCAGAATATAAATGATGAACTCTTACAGAAACAAACAACTGAATATATATAGTTCCAATTTTTTATCATGCAACAAGTACAACTAACCTGTAAACCTGGAAAAACAGCGTTGTTGATGGCAGATTCTAAATCGACCCCAAGAACCGGATCTTTCTTGAAGAAGATCATTCCACCTCTTGGGCCTCTTAAAGACTGAAGAGAAATGTCTTAAATTTGTCAGATTATCCAATTGTGGATCACAACAAAGAGATCACATGCAAAGACGAAGCATACCGAGTCTAGAGGAGAACAAAAGCGGCACTTTGACATGTTTACAAGTCCATAACTTTTTTGAATTTGAAAAAATTTGGTGAACTATAAATACATGAGTGAAGAATACCTTGTGTGTTGTTGTGGTCACAATATCGCAGTGGTCAAAAGGATTTGCAAGCACAGAAGCAGCAACAAGCCCACTTATGTGAGCCATGTCCATCATAAGAAAAGCACCAACAGCATCCGCGATCTTCCCATAAAAATAGATGTAATTCATCAGTTGCCAACGAAACCGGAGTGCTTATAAATGATAATAAGGAATGAGACATAAAATACTAACCTTCCTCATGCGAGGATAGTCGAAATCTCGAGGATAAGCACTAGCCCCAGCAATAATGAGTTTTGGTTTAAATCGGTCAGCCATTTCCTCAAGCTTGTCATAATCAACCAGACCTGGGTTTCGTTTTTGTTTTATTTTGGGAGAAAAAAACCAACATCATTTTAGCACATCTGAAAGACAGCATCTTTCTTATTAAAAAAATGAAATGAATTACCTGTGGATTCATTGAGTCGATAAGACATGGACTCAAAATATATGGATGTGCCTGATACCCGCCGTTTAGGAGTCATGAAACCATGAGACAAATGTCCCCCATGAGACAAGTCCAAACCCTAAGTTACAACCACATTATTAGTAGACACCAATAGGAAAAAGTAAAACAAAGCCAAGAGGACAATTCACCATGAGACGGTCATGAGGTTTAAGAATTGCTGTATAAACTTCGAAATTAGCAGGAGAACCAGATAATGGTTGAACATTAACACCCCACTTCTTTCCATCTAAGTGAAATGCATCCAAAGCCCTTTTTTGGCATAGTGTTTCAAGCTCATCAATGTGCTCATTGCCGCCGTAGTACCTGAATGTACAACCAAATGATGAGATACTAATAATTTTAATAAAAGGTGCCTGTTGGACTCGCACTACTCTGAGTCTGAGAATATGTACCTTTTACCTGGTAATCCTTCTGAATACTTGTTTGTGAGACATGAGCCGACTGCCTCCATCACTGCCCGGTAAGTAAAATTTTCAGAGGCAATAAGCTCAAGGCTCTTGAGCTGACGCTCCTTCTCCTTTGTAATAATTGCACGTACCTCAGGGTCAGCCTCACTTAACCCATTGTCCACAAAACTGCTTCCACTACCTGTAAATCAAATAATAGAATTCATTAACAAATCATACATAATTCATGGCCACCAACCAACGATTTGATACTTCATCAGATGCTGGGAAATTCGAGGCTGCACATATTGTTCTTTTGAAGATTTCTTTCTTTTAAAAAGATTGGTTCTTCTTTCAAGGAATTAACTAATGAAATTCTGCAGTTCTACTGAAAGTAGTGATTACGAAACCTCTAAATACTGTGACATATGAGGAAAAAGTTTTTTGTTGTTTTTACAGTGCAAATTGACATCAAAAGTTCTATTACAGCACCATAACACTAGCAATACCAAAACCTAACAAATTCCGAATGAAAACCCTAAAAAATACATATCAATACAATCCACTAACGAAACCAAAAATAAACAAACAGAAGTAATTGATATCGTTTCAACTGTTGGAGTATAACAACCTCCGATTTCAGGCAAGGGCACGGAGACAGAAGAAGACGGCCTTCCAGCAGTCAAGCTTCCTTCAATGTAAGAATAATATCTAGCAGTACCAGTACCGGGCTTCACACGACTGAGCTTCAGCTGATGTGAATATCCGGTAAAACTAAGCCCTTTGTTGGGAAAAGCTATTCCCTTTGTCCAAGTCGGTTGTTGAAGAGAACCCATCACTGCAGCTCCACCACAAGCCTGCATCTTGGCTTCCAAATACAATAATACCTCACAAGCGTCCTGCAAACTCCACAGAAAACCCTGATACCAATAAATATATACCTACACACACACACACATATACATATATAAAGTATATGTATAGGGCCATATATCTTAATAAACAGAAATTATGCACAAAAATTCACTCCTTAAACTTGTTTTACATATGATGGGGATCTATCTGCAATTCAAAAGGGAAATATTTTGCCAAGCTGATGAATGAATGAATGAAATTACACTGATAATTTGTTGATAATTTATGCTTTTGGACTGAAGAATGTATAATATAAAGAGGGATTAATAGTAAATTACCTAATAATCAGGTATGGCGGCGAGAGAGCTTCCTTTGCAATCCAGCGTAAGGGAATGAAACACAAAAGGGAAAACGGTGGCAGTGGAGAGGAGAGGGTTTAGTGCCTCAGGGTTTTTGTTCTCAAAACACCCGGTTGGCCAACTTTTATTTTTTAATTAAACAATTCAAACGCGAGGAAAATTTGTGGGGACGGAGTTAACTGTTAGGGAATCGACTTTAGAGGGTTACATCAACTGGATTGTCGATACTACCCTCCCACTTGTTAACTTTTGTGGAGATAATGGACGGATTCTGCTAGATCATCAACCACAAATCCAAGTTTGATGAGATGTAAAAATTATATTGACGTTATAAATTTAAATATAATACTAACATGTATTAATAGAATTATTAACTCCACAATTAGATAATACTAACACGTATTAATAGAATTATCACCTTGATCATCAGATAACGATAGTATTAAATACATAGAAGTATTGTTATCAGTTTCCTAAATTATGCTCATTTTTTAAAGACAAAAATCTGATTTTTCCTCTTAGAAAAATTGTAAATTTATAATGGACAGAATATGTTAGAGTACGTTCATTTACAAGGACTTGGAAGTAATATAATATGTGTTTGTTAACAACCAAATGAATGAATAAAAATACCAGGGACCTATTGGTTTTTGGATGCCTAAAAAATTAAAGGTATCCTATTTATTTCATGCTTATTTCTTCTTAAACTAATTTCTCCTTGTCTTTATACTATGTAAGTAAACATGCTCTTACTTTATTTTCTCCTTTGGTTCACGTGATAACTTTCTTTACAACCCGGAGGCCTCCCTGCTTTAGATTAAAGGAAAATATGCATCTCTATACAAATAATTTCATGTAAGGTTAAGATTTTGGGACACAAGTTTCTTTTTCCAAAATTAAGAAAAATAATTTCATGCTTACAAATTTTCATGTACAACTAAGATCAAGAGACTCGCGTTTTTTTTATTACATTATTACAGGGCTCACTTTATACTCTATTTCAAAAATTCAACTATCTATTTAAGAATACTCTAATAGATGATATTAATAAAAATTCATCTAAATCGAAAACCATATTTGACCGTCAGACTAAATATAGTATTTCTGTTTATTTTCTTCACTACTAACGTGTATATTAACGATTATGAATGAATTTTTGCAAAAATAATTACAAACTAGAAATGGTATTTTTTTACTCGTTCATTCTTTTCACTACTATATTGACAGTTTTAATATTTTCAAAAATATTTTATAAATAGTACTAATATTTAATATACTGAATTATAAATTAACTTTACTAAAATTTTAAACAACGACTTCCTCAGGTAAATATCTAAAGTATAAGCCATATATACTTTCAACCCATCAAGTAAACAACTTCCTCAGGTAAACTTCATACTCGAATTGTAAGGGGTACCCACAGAGGTGCGCCCCTCCAAAAATTGGCGTATGCCACTTAAAGCGACGAGCACACGGTATTCTTTAGTAAAAGGCGAAAGAATAGTTCGCTTTGTGCTCAACGCATGGCTCCGTGAATCAATAAGCTCACAGGCTGCTTTATTTTATATTACCGACTCCTCCTCTTTCTCGCTTCTCCTCGTCGATGTGGGACTAAAACCCATACAACTTCTAGTTTTAGTTCAACTTGATTAAACCAGACAGCGATTAATTTTGTCTTGCTGCATTGGGGTTGAAGCAGTAGCTAGTAAGATTACGATTCTATTTTCTCCAATTTTCCGAGAGGTATCAGCAAATCACAGAGAAAGTTTCATATATAATATTGATGATTAACAATATATCACTGCACTTGGAAAATATTTTTGAAAAATGGAGTTGTTCCTCAGAAGTATAAAGGCATTGGGTAGATACATTGACACACAACACTGGCTTCATCATTCAACATCATATATTTTCATTTTCTTTTGTACACAATCTCTTCATCGTCGTCAACGTCGTATGCTGGATTACAAAGGCATCGGAAGAGTCTGCCAATACCCTGCTAGGGAAGAAAGAAAAATGAACCATCAGCCACGGCTTCTTTCTAGCTATTATTTCTTTGTTCGTCGATATATTTATATTTGTTTTTAAACACATATGTAGATTAGTGTATATATGCTTTCGGTATATTGCGTTAGGTGTATAGGATCTTATAACGTGCCTGAGTGAGAAAGGGAGTTCTATATGAAAGCGGTCGTGGTGAATCCTCTTCAGAACTGCTATCTGAACTGCTTCCATCATCATCCATGTCCACAGAACTTTTCCTTCTTGACGTTCCACCATTTCGCGTCTGCTTTTCCTCCTTAGACCAGAAAACAAAGGAAAATTGTAGTGTCAGCAGATCATCGGTGTCTAGACGTTACATAATATCTAAGTTCGATCATTGATTAACATTACTCACATGTTAGCATCCTTTTCTAATAACTTGATAATTGAGCATGTATCTACAAACATACAAGGGAATTATAGGCATGAAAAACCATTGCACTCAGGTTTATTTCTTAGGTAGATGATCGATCAAGATGACGATATCAAATGCATCATACATAAAAAATGTTCCTGTATAAGGATTTTGCAGAAAATTGTAATCAACTGAACCTGAAATATCCTTCCCAGATGTTTTAACGCCAGAGCACGAGCTTTAAGTTCCTCCTTCCTAACATTGTTTTCCCGTAAAACCTGAAGTCAAATTTCGAATCATGAGAAGGATCTGCACCAATCTTTTGAACATAATTCTTGCCAACACACTATAAGGAACTCAGCCCCAAAGACACTGATTTCTTGGTTTCCAGTCACATAAACTGTAAAACCGTTGCTTTGTGAGTTCAGCAGGGAGACGTTATAAACTGACAGGGGTAAGAAACAATGTGGGAGATGGAAAGAGAAACGAGTTCCATGAAAACTTATACTTGATGAAAGGAACAAGTGCCCCATTGATTAAAAGAAACCACTAACCATTTGGCAAACATGCAAGAGCGTTACTTCGATGTCCACCACATTGAGTTTCCACAATGAGTTCAAAAGTGTGTCTTTGTTTAAGCGTATATGCGATTCAACATCGTTTTCAGGGCCACTACCATCCATTTTAAATTGCCGACGGATTTCTTCCTGAAGCTGTAGCAACTGATAAGCACCTGAACTCAATTTTATTAAACTTAATTAGTTGAAAAAAATAATTAAAGTTCCTAGTAGAAAGTATGAAAAACAGTGATTGAGGGGCAAACCCTTTGCAGCAGTCATCTGTGACTTCCAGAAATGTCCCTTATTACGGACCCACTCAGCCACGAATGGCACCCCTAGGAATATGGTTTTCTTTCCAAGCTCTTGTGCTGCTTGTCTCGAATATACGTAGCCAATAGTGTGCAGCATATCAACTCCGAAGGCTGCAAGTGTGACAAAGCATTAGTAATCTTCTCTATGCAACTTACAACTTCCACACTGATACAATCACTATTATATAAACTCATGACGCGAAAAGACAGATGGGGTGTCAAATGAGCAAAATACAAGAATCAAAGTCAGTTGCTTTGTCAAAGCATACAAAAGTTTTGGTAGAGTCGGCTTCAGAAACTTATCCCACAATCGTTCTCCTGAAACGCATGCAGGTTCAATAATGTGGATAATACGGGCTCAGAAATTAGTAGCTACATCGAGCCAGAGTAATAGGATTTAGAAAGACAGAGAAAGCAGGTACATAAAATCAAAGCAAATAAAGATGCAACAGCAAATTTCAAGAAATGCATGACTACTTTCATTTGAAGCGGTATAATCCGAGTTATGCATAAAAATGGTCACTGGATTTGAAGTGATATATGAAGTTCTTGTGCAGAACTTAAAACACCAAGTAAAATTTGTTCTAATTGTAACATTACGCCATGTCTTCATTAATCAAATAAGAAATAAAATGAAACTTAGTTGACCTGCATCAGAAAGTCGTTTAGCTTCGGATTCAGCATGCTCTAAGAATCCCGCTTTGTCACCTAGAACATATTGGTTAAGAAGACCTTTGAGCGAGCTAGCGAGCTTTTCTTCTCTTTCTTTCTGAACAGCCTGCGTTTTGTAGAGGAACAGTTGCATAAAAGGATTGAGAGTTAAGGAAATTAATGATAATTTCAAAGTGAAAGTTACGCCCAGCTATAAGATAGCCTGAAGATACTGAAACTATTGCGAACAGTTGTGAAATCGTCAAAGAGTGGTAATTAATGGATTCAGGCGGGAACACCTTATGGGAACTGAAGTTTTCAACATACCACGGCGCCACCCCATAAAATTTTACATATAGCCAGACATCAATTATGCATTTCAGTCACTTGCATGAGAAGAATGAACAGATTCCTTTCTAAGGAGAAAAATACTAGTATTTAGTTCATTCTCGAATTTACTTGCCTTCAATTTATCGTGCACCTTCTCGGTGCTGTCACCTTCACCAGCTAATTGAGAGGAAGCCATTGATGCTACTGCTACATGTCCTATGTAGTCCTCAAATAATTCACTTCCGAAAAGAAAAGCAAAAACAGCTGTGGGATCAAGCATGGTTTCCCTTGAGAGAGACATCAAATTATTAATTATCAGGAAAAAGGTCAATGCACAGGAGATTAAGAATTAATAACGTTCTGCCACAATACTTTCAAATTGTGTCAAGAATGTCTTAGATGAATAACGGCAAGAACAAGTAACAAAGGCTGTCAATGATCAATTAGCATGTGTGTGCGCGTGCGCACATGAGTGTCTACGAGCATAAGCAAATGTAAGTATTCTACCTAGATATGCAATGCTTTCCATTTCGATCATACGCATCTCTTTGCACCGGATCACTCAAAACTTGATAAGCTTCGCCTAGTGCCTGGTAACAATAAGATTTATTAGATAAACGAAGAGAAAAATCGCTCAAAATGTATGAAATCCAACATATATGTCCTCACTGAAATTTACTTGCAGCAGAGAAAAGTAATGACAGAGCAAGGCTGCCATAAATATTAGAGTTGATTGTCTTGAGGGTGGAAACCAATAATTCTTTAGACACCATTTGATTCATAAGGGTGTAGAATTTGGTTAAAAGAAGGATTAAAAAGCGGTGGACTTGCCTGAAATCTTTCGGCAGCCTGAGGATCATTCGGATTTTTATCCGGGTGAACTTGCTTTGCCTGCACAAATATTAGCTTCTCCCTATTAAATACTTGAATTTCTGATAGAAGTTTACTAGAATATGAAGATATAAGCTGCATTATTTCGCCAAGATTTGAACAAAGTAAAGCATAATCCTCAAACAAACATCACTGTAAAGCGATTTATGAATGAATCAGCTAGATATAACCGAAAAATAATAAAATCAAAGGAAACAACACTGATCAACGTTGAAAATAAATTATGTAAATAAAATGCAAAATTATATATTGTTAAATATACTAACATGCTTATCGAATTAAGGCCTCGTTTGGTGTCCAAGAACGGATTGGATTAGATTTGATAAGTAGTTCAATGTATGTTGAAAAGTTAGCAAGAGATGCATGTCGCTGAATCTAGTGAGTTATCAAATCCAATCCAATCCAATCCAACTCCATACACCAAACGAGGGCTAAGCTGATAAATGGAGGATAAGAACCTTAAGATAATAAGCTTTGCGAATTTCCTCCTCAGAAGCGGAGGGAGTGACGCTGAGGACATCGTAGTACTCAGTTTCTTTCACCATTTCTTGCTTCAGCTGATCAGCTGATCAATCTGGAAACAACCACTAAGCTCAGACAAGGAAAGCTAGAGAGAGAAAAAAGTATAGAAAGAGAGCATTGGCATTGCAGTGAGTGACTTTTGCAGGCTTGGCTTTCCAGTTCCACGGAAAAGAAAAAAATAAAATAAAATAAACAAACTGCTTTTTCGCGGGAGCGGAAGGCAACAGTTCTTTTTAACTGTCTGTGTCCCCATGGAATCATGGACAATGGTGGCCCTTATGATTACCATGGATAGACAGCAGCAACTGCCATCTTACTTTCCGGGAATTCTAGTGTGTTCTGGTGTATAATATACCGAATCTTTTAGTTCGTAGATCCATAAGATTTAACGACCAAAACTCATATTGTATAAAATACACCGGAAACATGTTAGAAGTTTCGTTTACTTTACCGTTTTACTTTTATCATTTTGAGTATGTTTTGATGCATAATATATTCTTTTTTTAACAGTTAGATATTCTTGATCAGAAATTTAATGATCGAAATTTAACGACGTTGTATAGAATACACAGGACACGTACCAGAATTTTTGGTTACTTTATGTTTTTCTATCGACTTTCCAAGGTTTTCAGAGCAGTCGCTGAGTCACCGAGTTGGATGCTTCGCTGTTGTGGGACTCTTGCCTTTTTTTTCCAAGTGCAGGTCCATGTAATGTGGCTTTTGCATGGGCATTTTTCAAATAGGCGACCCAGGTGGGGATTTCATTCGGAGGCAGGAACTCTACTTCTTTCCTTTCAAATGGGTTTTTGAGATCATACCCCATCAAAATGGAGATTTTATTATCTAACAATTTTTTCTTTCCAATAATGATATTTTATTTCAGATTAAGGGGTGAGGATTAAGATTAAGTTATATGCTGGACTCGTCATAATAATGAAGTATCTAATTTGTCGCTTAGGGGAGTCGAATTTAAGACTTTTCGAATACAAATAAAGAAAAATGATATTAGATTGTAAGTATAGTGACCATGATTCTAAAAGACACTAGGCGTTAGTTGAGCGCAGGTAAACAGGCTTGAGAAGGTATTCAAGCTTGAGAATGCGGAATTTGGGAAGACATTTGAGCTTGAGAAAGTGAAACTGATGAATGAGAAGTCATTGAACTCTATAAGCTAGAAGCTTGAGATAGTTTTGGAGCTTCTTGTTGTGTCTGTGAATTAAGAGTAAGAGAAACAATGCTTGAATTCAAATTGGTCAACTCTACCCAATACAAAAAGATAAACAATATAAATTAAATTAGTTGTTATAAACTTTAAAAAGCCTAAAAATATTTTTTTATACTATGTTGTTCGTTTCTGTTTAGTTTGCGGTTCAATTTTAAAACTGTAAAAACTAAACCATGCGGTGCAGTTCGATTTCATCCGTGTTTTAATTTTAATTTTCGGTTTCAAATGTCCACCCCTAGAGAATTATGAGATGAGATGATTAAAAGAAAAAGAAATCTAATTCAGATCATATTTATTCAACCTGAATTTAGATTTAACCCGGCCCAATAAAAAAGAGTCGATCCATTCCAGCCAACATATTTTGGGCCTCCATTTTTGTTCAGCTTCCTAGTTCGTGTTTTGCGTCGCTTGCTCAGCTCAGCTCCGTCTCCCAGTCCGCTGCATCTCTTTCTCACACACATCTCTCTCTCTCTCTCTCTCTCTCTCTCTCTCTCTCAACACACCGGCCACTGGCTTGCGAAAAGAGAAGGCAAGAGCTTGAAGCACATACAGGGTTTCCGCGTTCTTCGAGGTAATGTCATCTTCCCCGACTTTCAGACTTTAGGGCTGTGAGATTAGAGTAGAAAATTTCATCAGGGTTTAGTGCGGGTTTTTCAATTTCATCTTGAAATTCTTGACATCCGCCATTGAATGGGAAACTAATACCTTTGAATTGTGCGCCCCAAACTATACACTGGGTTTCTTTCAATTTATGGGTATTTGAGTGATAGCGATGAAAAATCAATCTTTCTGTGCTGGTTTGATGGAAATGCTTTGGCTCACACCACCGCATTGATTGCCGTTAATTGAGTTTAAATTTCTAGATTTGTGCAGTAGAGTCTAATGGCAATCAATGCGGCAGTGAGCAAAATACAGTATGGTTTGATTTGTGGTCCACATTTTGTTGTTTTATATTCGATTTTGTTTGAGCTCATTGCAAGTTATGGGTAATTTGATTTCAGACTGGGACTGTTTAAGGACATTCATCAACACTTGAAATAAAAAATCCATCTTTCTGTGATTGAAAAGATGGGATTCGGAGCCCTAAGGTCCATTGTGCGACCTCTATCGCGGACCATAATATCCCGAACCACAACTTCCTCCATGACGTCCATAGCTGCCAGCTGTGTGTGCCCAAAACCTGAACTCCCCTTCATTTCTGGTCGCCAAGCCCCATGGTTTTTTCCTGTCTCCAACTATTTTCACAGCTTGACAGATACTCGTTTTCCCAAACGTCGACCAGTCGACAAGCCACGTCGAAAAAGGGCTAGCGTAAGACCTCCAGGTTTGTTCTTCATCCTCAACCTAATACTCCTAATTTTAGTCGAACTCTTACTGAACAATTACCTTTTGGATATGATATGATTGAACTGTTGGAAATGTTGTGTTTGGTTTCTGAGGAAAGAAAGACACTTTCTTACCCTGAGTGTTGGCAATGCTTGGCTTGTTGATTTACATTTTGGGTTTGGGAAGTGCTTTAGTTGGGTATTTGAATTAATTTTAAGTCGATTATATTATTATTTGCTTGCAGGACCATTTGCTGCGGTTCAGTATGTTCCTGGTGAGCCAATAGTTCCTAATAGACCCAATGAAGGAAGTGTGAAGAGGAGGAATGAGAAGAAGCGCATGAGGCAACGCCGCGCATTCATATTGGTGTGTGTTTCATGAATCTTATTATGTCTTAGGCTTTTGTTGTCTATTATTGTATAGAAATACAACTGCGTTTAAAAAACTAGAAAAGGAATTACATTATTAAAGAGTGTGTTTCGGAACTTCTTGATGGTTTTCTGAACTGTAATCACTTATTCACAAACCTCCCCAAGCAATCTATTTAGTGTGAAACTTTTTAACAAAAGACTTTGATACAATAAAAAGTAAAACCATTTAATATAAGTTGTAGTTTATTTTATAAAAAGTTGTAACGTATTTATATAAGATGGCTGATTATTCAACATAAGGCTTATGTATGCCAAATTTTCTAACGTTAATGTACAAAGAAAGGCTATGCATGATCACTCTCAATAAGCTAATTGGTGAAATGTCTAATAAGAAATTGTTTCAAGTAGAATACTGCAAAGGATTTGCCTTGTCCCTTTTGTTTTTTGTTTCAGATTACAGAGTTTGCGATTATCATACTCAGAAATGCTTAGTTTTCCAGTGAAAGTTTAAAGAAAGGACATCTTTCTTCCTCACAGTAATAATATAGACAACTCTTCTAGTTTCTTGTGGATAGTGGAATACTAATTTCATGGATGGGTTAGGAGCTCGGATACAGTATGATGAACTATGCGATTTAATGCTATATAGCTCAGTAATGCATATCTAGAGCTATTTCGTGAAGCAGCATTCGTATACTTGACATGGTTTTGCTTGCATAAATAGATAGAAGCTGTTCAATCTCCAAATCCTGCTGTTGTCTTGACGGGGCAGCATAAATTTTTTTCTGGCTAACTGATTACTTTGTTTTGGTAGCGCCTACACTGGTTAGGAAGTTAGTGAATATAGACTGTTATGCTGAGGTATATGAAACAATCTTGTGTAGTTTGGCATTTCTGTTGGGAACATGAGAAACCATCATCACAATGGAGTCATTTTGGCCTGGGATAATCCTTTAGGTTGGGATGAGATTTCAGTTTCTTCCGACTTGCACACCATACTTGACCTTCAGTGTTCCTTGACCCCTTAAGCAGAAATGTCTCTCCTCCTTTTAACAGGCACTGTGTTTGAATTTGTGCAGGCAGAAAAAAAGAAAAGGAAAGCTCTGGTGCAGGAAGCTAAAAGGAAGAAAGTTATAAAGCGAGTTGAGAGAAAAATGGCTGCTGTTGCAAGGGAAAGAGCGTGGACTCAAAGACTCGCCGAGCTGCAGAAACTGGAAGAAGAGAAGAAAAATTCCATGGCTTAGTGTCACTACGGAACCCCGTTGCAGATTGCAGTTTGCTGAAAGTTCTCTATTACCAACGAGCACTTGACTTGGTCTCACCGAGGTCATTATTTCCATAGTATCTGTCAATTAGTAAACCTCTACCCGATTGTGTTTTCCCGGCTGTTTGGCGGACAGTCTCTGTATTTTGGAGATACGCAAACACTGGTGTTCTGTAGGCCATCTTGCTTGTTACAGTTTTGAGTATTCATTTCGTTTAAATAAGATACAGATGGAACTCGTTTATTATCATTGCGGTTTAAGGTTTATGGTTTAGCTCAGAATGTTGGGTATTCAGCTCAGAAAACAAATTGTTGGTTGAGAAATTGCAACTCCATCCCCAGAGACACATACGATGGACTAATTTAGTTTCCAAATTCACTTGAAAACTACAACATGCATGTTACCAACGAAATAACGCCATACGCCGGTAATGCCATGCGGAGGATGTAAAACTCACACGAAACATAAACCCAAAACATTAAACATTTTGATACATCAGTCATACAGTTCACTTCAGTTAAATCGGATGGCATTTTGTGAGGAAGAAAACAAAGGGAAACTACGCGAATCTTAAACTCCAGTTACCATCAGCAGCAGCCACTTGATGCATCAGATTCTGGAGGTTTTTGCTTGAAGATGTTCTTTTTCACACCTGCTGAGCCCTCAGCTACGAGACTTGGTGTTTCCAATATCTGCAGCATAGCATGGTACTATCACATCAGCACAAGAGCACACATCCAACCAAACCCATAATCTTTACCATCGGCCAGACAATCATATCGCGACGAACAATCATTTATGTTCATTCTAATATATAAATTGCAAACTATAGAATGAAAAACAGCTTGTAAAGCAAAAACCGACAGATTTGACACTATCAAGGCACTATGAGAAAACGAAGCATGATGCCATTATGAAACGGAAGTGATTTCTACACACCTTTTTCACCCCCTACACACCCCTATTTATTTCTGACCATTGGATCCAAAGGAGAATCAAGAAACATAACTCAATAGGGGGTGCAGAAGGAGAAAGTAGGTGTGTGAAAATCATTCCGCTGAAATTACAGTACCAACAACCATTTCCAATGTATCCATGTCATGAGGGCTAAGCAGGCAGCTACGAGGCAATCCAATAATCTTAAGTAGTACGTAGAGAAAAGACAGAAACCATAATCTTGCATACCTTTAAGACAAGCTCCTCAAAGCACTGCTCTACATTTACTCGAGTTTTGGCACTGCACTCAAGAAAAAGGCATCCATATTCCCTCGCAAATTCCATCCCCTCTTTTTTACTTACAGTCCTTTCACTTTCCTGGAAAATAAGATAACCTCAACATGGATTCTTGTTGATGGAATGCAAGAATAAAACTCGTATTTCGCATAGGCATAACAACAAGTGATGTAATTTGGGGTTTGATTGTAATACTGGCGTATTGATTATGAATTCAAAATCTAAATTTCTCCATTCCCTTCTATTTAATCTAACTTTCCTTCTTTTGAAACTCTCTATTTTGTCCCATCAACACTTTTACGAGTCTAGTAAGCGGAAGAGATTTTGAGTCTAGTAAGCGGAAGAGACATGGAGTTCAGTGTTTACACACTCGACCAACACCAACTTGGCCCCAGACCATTAGTGAAATACTTAAAGAAACAACTAAAAATACAATGTCCAAGATGACATACCTTATCGACTTTGTTTCCGACAAGCATCTTGATGCAATCTTGATTTGTGGAGTACAGATCGATTTCTTTAGCCCATATATCAGACAAATTCGTAAACGTTTCTCTTCGTGTTACATCATACACTGCACCAGACGAATATGTAAATAACTACAAAATCCCATTGATTCCAAAACAAACAGTAGCTACAATAATAAACGCGAAAGAATGAATCATACACACCCATTATTATCCCTTGAGCTCCTCTGTAATATGAACTAGTAAGTGTTCTAAATCTTTCCTGTCCAGCTGCATTATGCACAGCAATTCATCTTTATTTCAGTGGATTTATAACTTGCAATCAAAGTCGAATCAAATCGAGAAACTTCATACAAAATCAAATTAGTACAATTTCATTATCTACATATACAATGGTTTAGGAACGAGACTATAAGAAAAGATATTGACTACTAGGAACTAACGGAAGACTTGGTGCAAAACTGAGCGCAGTGGTGTTCTAGGATTTATCGCGCCAACCCCACTTAGTGGATAAGGCTTGGCTGTTGTTTACATGGACAATGATATATATAATCAAGCTATTCAAAATATTAACTCAAGAACACCACAATGTTGCACAACAAATATTTGAATTAAACTCCATAAATTAATACAAAATATAATATAACAATTAACAAGTAATTACCTGTGTCCCAAATTGCAAGCTTTAATTTTTTACCCCCAAGAGTGACATGCTTTATCTTAAAATCCACACCTACAAAAATTATTAAAATTACTAATTAGACAATTGGAAACTTTGTGCTTTCTTTTTTCCACAAGTAATTAGTAAAAATAATTTTAAAAATTAGGGGAATGATAAGGTTACCGATAGTAGGAGATAGATCCTCAAAAGTATCGGAAGTAAAACTCAAGAGCAGCGTGCTCTTCCCGACCCCAGAGTCCCCAATCAGCAACAGCTTGAACAAGTAATCGAACTCCGACTCCCCAGACGACGTCGTTGCCGACTCCATCGTAATCAAATTTCACAAAGAGCCCTAAAAGCCGCCGATCGTTAACGGAAAGTAAAGGAGGAGTTTTGCTGTTGTTTGCACTTTTGCAGAGAATCGAAGGAACTGGAGAGGCACTTTCTGGAGACTTCCTTATTGCGGTGATCGCGTGCTACGTGGAGATTAGGTTTATGATGCTACCGACACTGACAGCCGTTGGATTGACGCCACGTTGTAGGTTTCTGCTTGGGTAACGCGTGGGATTAAAATAAATGAACGAGAATCCTTTCCTAGTTTTCTTTGTGAGAATTCCGGAAATTTCAACCTCCTACGGTATGAAATTATTTTAAATATTTTTATTTAAAATTAAATATAAATAATACTTAAAGAAAATTAATTACGCGATATACAATGAATAGACATGATATAAAAATTCTTAAAATTCTCACAAAAAGAATGATCCTCAATCAAAATAAATGGTTACAAACCCTTATGTTACTCTGTTAGGCCATGAAAGAAATGGAGGAAAGCTCTCTTGGGCCTTATGCTCCATGGATTATTTCCCTATGGAACTGCTCGTGGAGAGGGGATTTTTTTTCTATGAATGATAGGATGATTTACATTTAAATTACGGTAAATTTTTTTTAATTTTTTTGTAATACCATCGACTCATCTTATATTTTACTAGCCCCTCCGTTTGCACGTGAGGCATTTTTTTAATCACATGCGCTACGCGCCCCTAAATATGTCTTGTTTTAGTTTTTTTCATTGTAATTGTCAAAATGGCTTACTAAACAAATTGAAAACGACTAACTCACGACATCTTTAAGGGCACAAGAAATTTGTTTGATAACTATGTAAACGAAAATGACATTAATGTTTAATTGTGTGGCTTATATCACATTTGTCAAGCTATATATCATAATCAAATGATGGTATGTTTTGATACATTGGTTCAAAACAAAAAGATGAACAATATGTACATACAAAAACATAAAGTCTACTTGTAACGTGATGGTGCCATGACTAAATCATGGTCATGCAAGAGGCATTTTTTTTAATTACTGGCACTACGCAGTTTTAATTATATGTTGCGTCAATTGTTTTCATGCAATGGTGAAACAACACTTGCGTGTGAGAGGATTAAAACAGCCTTTTTTAGGAGGCATTAGGTGTTCATTTGTCTATCGATATTCTTATTCGTTGAGAGCTGAATGACGAATTTTATGTGTTTGCGAATGGTGTTTTCTTAATTGGTCATGCTTAACTTGTTTATATTTTTCTATAGAAGATGAAAGTTTATTACATTAGTTTCCAATCTCTTTATTAGTAGATCGCCTAATCATGTTTTTATTCTTAACAAAAATGGGTGTAACAATTTTGTTTTTGTTTTATAATCAAATCCGAGCCTTTTTCTATTAAAAGTGCAAATGGAGGTTGTTCTCTTAATTTAAAATTGAATACATAATGTAGTAATAATCTTGTTTTAATTTGTGCAAGACATGTATATCTATCGTATTTTGGAGCATTGTAAAATGTGTTCATTTTTATAACATTCCAATAAAAATTACAATCCCATGCATGAAAAACAAACAGATAAGATACAGTTAATTACTTGATAAGACAAATAATTACACCCGAACTTTGAAGTTGTTCCATTTCATATTCCTAAAAAGAAAGTAATCAAATCCTTTGCAGCCTGAATGAGCCATGAACCTGTAAATTAAGACGATCCATTACATACAGAACAAAAGGAAATAGGGGAAGAATATTAGAGAAGAAGAATCAATTACATACAAAATTATGCCAAATCACAGAATACTACCTGCACTCTTTAAGTATGATAAACTTCATTCCTCTGAATCTTACACTAATTAATAGTCAAGCAACGCTTTGTTGAACAATATTTTAAACAACGTAAAATATTTAATAGTCAAGCAACTCTTAAACCTCAATCTGACAACCATTTTCATGGTTTGACACTTATAGCTTCAGAATCATTACACATGCAAAACCCAAAAAGCTTTACTTGCTTGTATGGCATCTTATTTATGCAAAGAAAATTTGATTGAATAACAAAAATAGATAAAGCATACTCAGATAAAGAACATGTTTACTTTATCAATTCGAGATAATTTTGTGCTCAATGAAACATAAAAGCACAAATACATATTTGTGCTCAATGATTGAAAAGGGCACCAATGAATTGTGTTCTTAGACCTTTTTTTTTTTGGGGCAGTGTATATGCATTCTTGTCTCCTCACTCCTATTCAAATAAAAGGAGAAGTAGTGCTCCTTTCCTAAAAGAACTTACAGAAAGCAAGGGTTCCAAGTCTCTTTCTTTATTTTGGTCGAAGTAAAGAGCAACACAATAAGTGTAATATCTCACATCGTTCAGGAGAGTAGATCATTTAAGCCTTATATGTGCATTCTCATCTCTACCTAGCACGAGGCCTTTTGGGAGCTCACTGGCTCCGGGTTCCATAGGAATTTCGAAGAGCAATCCCAGTATGGATGATCCACTGGAAAGTTCTGCTCGCGTGAGTTCCCAAAAACAAAACCGTGAGGGTGTGGTCGGGGCCCAAAGCGGACAATATCGTGCTACGGTGGAGTTGAGCTCAGGATGTGGTGGATGTGGTGGGGACCCGGGCTGAGATGTGACAATAAGGATATCACCCTAAAAAATAAGCAAACACTCTTACGAATACTTAAAACACCAAATGAACAAACCCAAATTTTATAATCAACCCCAACGAAGAGAAAATCCAACTGAATATAAGGAAATAAGAAGTTGAACTGATTACTGGAAATAAGAAGAAGTTGATCCCAAATTCTATAATCACTCTTCTTGGATCGACTGTGGATGTCTTCCCATGGTTCTTCTTTGTTTCCTCTGAATACAAAGTAAGAAGATAAAAATCCATTCTCTGATATAGTGTTCATACTACATATATAGGTTTGATTGTAGATTACAGTATTAAGATAAACTAAACATGAAATAAACAATTAAGGACATCTGTAGAGCCTTAAAACCATTACAGAATAGAGCAATTGTAACATTTTTCTTTCAAAATGGAAGAAGAACAATGTATCATTTGATCGCCAATAAATAAATAAAACATGGAAGAAAAAGAAAATACACGTAGCCTCTCAGAGCACCCCAGTTCTTTCACATCAAACATATCCAACCACTTTGACACACCAATGGGTTACCAGTCTGAGCGACAATGAAGCTGAAGCCACCAATCTCTGGTGCGATGAAAGCTCAAGAATTTCGGCGGTTGAAGAAGCTTTTTGTAAAGAACTAGTAATTGAGTAACTTCAGTAACTCCTATAAATGTTAGAGATGAGGAAAAAGCTACTGCTATGGCAGCAATAATAGCAGCTACTAAGGCTCGTGATGCGGCGGCTGAGAGACAAAAAGAAATAGTTAATCGAGAGAACGAGATGATTAGAGAAGCACTTCATCGAGAGAATGAGACGCTTAGAGAAGAAAGGATGGCTCAAACAGATCGTGACACTATGAACAAGTCTCTAGTAGGACTGTCTCCGAATTCAAAATATTTTTGGACATCAGAAAAAAGAGATGTCGTGCAAAGGAGGCGTGCAAGAGATGCCAAAACAAGTCAAGGGGGTTCCAGCTACAGAAATCCTAGCAACCAAGATCCTAGCATCACATATCCTAACTCCACAGACTTTGTATAATTTCGCATTTATTTGTACTACTTTATGTAATTTCTTATTTATTTTTAGAACTTTATTTAATTTCTTATGTAATTTCTTATTTACTTTTAGAACTTTATTTAATTTCTTATGTAATTTCTTATTTATTTTTAGAACTTTATTTAATTTCTTATTTACTTTTACAACTTTATTTAATTTTTTATTTATTTTTAGAACTTTATTTAATTTCTTATTTACTTTTACAACTTTATTTAATTTCTTATGTAATTTTTTATTTATTTTTAGAACTTTATTTAAAATTACACCAAATAACATTACATAACCTCACCATTTAAACTTAAAAAAAAAAAAAAAACACACTAAAAAAAAAACACACCAAATAACATTACAATACACTTTATTCTTCAACCACAAGCCTTATTTTAATTATCTTTGCCTTCGTGCAATCTCCACTGATGGTCAATCAAGTCATTCTGGCGGCTTATGTGCCAGTATGGCTCTTGCAATGAAGTGTACCGTTGAACGATCAATTCATTGTAACGTCCATCCCGTTCCAACTGCTCGTGTTGCACGGGATCTTCGGTCCGGTCATGAGCATAGTAGATTTGTGTTCTTGAGTTGTTCATCGGATCCGGCTCGTATTCATCGACGGCATCATAATCATACTCGTCTTCAACAATCATGTTGTGGAGAATAATACACGTCATCATGATGGATCGAAGAGCCTCGACATCAAACATTCTAGCTGTAGCCCTAACAACGGCCCAACGAGCTTGCAGGATACCAAAACAACGCTCAACATCCTTCCTTCACCCTTCTTGACACTTTGCGAAGTGTTTCTCTTTTTCACTCTGCGGATGTGGCACTGTTTTGACAAATGTTGACCACCTTGAGTAAATACCATCTGCAAGGTAGTATGGTCCCTCGTATTTATTACCATTAACCCAATATGTGCATCTCGGCCCATTTCCTTGTAGCAGTTCGTCAAACACTGGAGATTGGACAAGGACATTTAGGTCATTCTGAGCTCCTGGAACACCAAAAAAAGCATGCCAAATCCATGTATCAAAAGAAGCCACCGCTTCCAAAATGATGCTTTTGGCTCATTTTCTGTCACCATAAGCTCTTTGCCACACACTTGGACAGTTTTTCCATGTCCAGTGCATGCAGTCGATGCTTCCAATCATGCCAGGGAAGCCTCGCATCTCACCCTTCCTCAAAAGCCTTCGCATGTCCCTTGGCGTGGGTTGCCGAAGGTACTCATTGGTGTAGAGGGCTTCAATTGCAGAGCAAAACCGCATCAGAGACTCCATAACTGTTGATTTTCCCATCCTTGCGATCTCATCCACTTGATCTGCAGATGTTCCATATGCAAGCATTCGCAAGGCATCCATAATTTTTTGCTCAGAAAGAAGACCTAGAACATGAAAAACATCATCTTTTTGCACAAAATATGGATCATGGTTGCAAACATCACTCATGATTTTATCGAACAAACTTCGTTGCATCCTAAAACGACGTCTAAAAACATGATCAGGGAAAACGCTGTTGGGAATAAAATAATCTTCCAAGAGATCTTTACCTCATCTTTCCCTTCTTCTATCGATGTTTGCCGCACGTCTGGGTTTGGCTATCTGACCCATAGCTTCCATGATACGGCGGGAATGTGAGGCCCTCTGCCTTCTATGGTGATCATCCTCATCCTTCTCCATTGCGAAGGCCTCATCTCCACCTCCACCTTGGTCAAGATTGACCAATTCTTCCTGTTGTGCCAACAACCTTTTATGCTGCTCTTGCAACTGTTTATACGCTCTCCTTGAAGAAGACATTGTAAGAACTCAAGATTTGAAAACGATAAAGAAGAATTCTGAGCTAAAAAAAAGGATTGAGTTTAGTGTGAGGATGGATGTAGGGATGTAGGGTTTATATGGACAAAAAAAAAGAAGATGAGGTTCTGGACAATGCCACGTGGCGTGACAAGATTGGTTAAAAATCTTATCGAAATCTTGCCTAAATTATTGTAAACAGGAAGTGACACGTGGGTTGTCGGGATTGGTTGAAAATCTTAGCGGAAATCTATTCAAAAAATAGTACGTTCGGATAATGACACGTGGCGTGACGAGATTGGTTAAAAATCATATCCGAAATTAAAACTATTTTTTTTATTTATTATTTTATAAAAAAATTATTTAATATTTTAAATGGACTAGGTGCCAACACATTTTTTTTTTGGTGGAGATGCTTTGGCCTATTACTGTTCATTGGGTCTATTACTGTTCACTGAAGTGGATAAATGGGCTGGGTGCTGGCGCAAAGTCTTTAGGGGTGGAGTTGCTCTAAGGGCGTGGTCGGGGCCTAAAATGGATAATATCGTGTTACGGTGGAGTCAAACCAAGATCTGATGGGGGCCCGGGCCGGGATGTGACACCTTGTGTATGAAATGACGACATTTTTAGCATTTTGGAATGCTTCACCATTATGTGCTTCTCACTTTATATATATATAAATGATGTGTATTTTTTTGAATTTAAAAAGCCTAAAGAAATTCCGCCCTCCCAAAATAGATATAAGAAAATTAAAAAACATAAATAAATAAACAAAAAAGGCGCATAAAATGACTGTCTTCTTCTTTTAATTAAATGGAATGGAATCATGAAGCAAATTTCACTGCTAATAATATTAACTTAGTTATAATTGCATCAATATCCATATTTGAGAGGTTTTAAATTCAATTCTTACCAAAAACAAATTTGAAAACCACATAGTCTACCCCATCCATTAATATAAATAATATCGTCTATTTTTTTTGGTCAAACGATAGATTTTGTTAAATTAGTTATCGAAGAGATTCGAAACACATCCATTAATATAAAAAATATCGTCAAATTTTTTTTTTTTTTTCAAACAATAGATTTTGTTAAATTAGTTAGCGACGAGGTTCGAACCCACCCCATCATATAATGATTTAACACCTTTTCACCATTGTTATAAAAGACCACTTACAAATAATATTGTTTGTTGAAAGTATCCGGTGTTTTCGAAGCTTCACCTTAATTGAATCCTTTTTTTTCCTTAAAAAAAAAAAAAAAAAAAAAAAAACATGTGACAGCGTGGTGTCAGGTAACAAGGATATGCCGCGTCCTACCAAGAATCTCCCCAACATAAGACACTGGTACTGAAACTCAAGTGGTATAACTACAAATTGTAACTTATAATATTCTCAGCCACCAGCCTCTCTCTCTCTCTCTCTCTCTCTCTCTCTCTCTCTCAACCTTGAATATTCTAAGCCATCAGCCACCACCTCTCTCTCCTCTCTCTCCCTCCCCGCACCGCCGCCGTCTTCGACTCCTCACATTTCCATATCCAATAAAAAAGAGCAACATGTTGACATCAAACCTGCCAAAGAGCCCCTTCTTCCCCACCCGCTATGTCCCAGTCTCCCCCTCCTTCCACATCACCTGCAGCGTCTCGCAGCTGCAATCGGCGGCTGAAGCAGTGAACGGCAGAGTTTCCGAACGGAAAGAGATTCGCCTCGGCTTGCCCAGCAAAGGCCGTATGGCTGCCGACACTCTTGATCTCCTCAAGGACTGCCAGCTGTCCGTCAAGCACGTCAATCCTCGTCAATACGTCGCCCAAATCCCTCAGGTTCCTGAATTTCACCAAATATCCTTCAAATTTACCTTTTTTTTTTGTTTGTGGTAAAAGTTAATTAGATTTTCCATGAATTTTACTGCGTGCAGCTTTCGGACTTGGAGGTGTGGTTTCAACGGCCGAAGGACATTGTGCGGAAATTGTTGTCCGGTGACTTGGACCTTGGCATTGCGGGTTTTGATACTGTCAGTGAATACGGAGAGGTAGATGTCTCAATCTGTTAATCCAATTTTATTAGTTTTAGGGTTTTTCAATTGTTGACGTCATTGGGTTTTCCTTTGTTTTCATTTTTGTTCAATTTCGTTACAAGCTTTTGTAACTTGCTATGAATATGGACTGATAATACGTCACGAAATTGGAGTGATTCGTGTATGTTCTGAAATTAACTGCAGTCGCTGCATCTCTTGAATAAATCTGCTTGCTATCTAAAATGATTCTGAAGAAGTACACTGTTGTTTAAAACGCTTATCATTTGGGTTGAAAGCGAATCGTTTAAAATACAGTAGGGTTTCCCTGTTTTAATTCGTTCAGGGAAGACCCAGGACTGTGGTTGATAAACCTGGAAATAAGTTAGAACCAGAAACAGCTGAACATATGCACGCACTAGTGCAGACTAACAGCTCATAAAGCATTATGTTATCTGTGTTTTCATCACTTCTAATACATATGGATGCTCTAGTATAGTTCGTTGGCAGTAAACGGTTACATTAATTTTGGAGAGCTCCATTATATTTTAGAATTGAGTGTTCTCTGAATTTGAAACTAGGGCCATCTCCTAGTATCTCTGGACTTTTAGTTTTTGAATTGTGAGTCGTGACCTGTTCAACTTGGAATGGAGGTCTTTTTCTTGCGCGGAACTCTTTCATTTCATACATTGTGTCAAGAAAATTGCTTGCAGTAATGTTGGCCTTCTACTTAAGAATGTTTCAGTATTTATTATTTTTGTTATCCAAAATGAATATGGACTACTGCATTGATATTTAACGTTTATCACTGATATTACTCGTTCAAAGAGAACAGAAAGCTGATCATCCATAGTTGTCTTTTAGGGGAATGAAGATCTTATCATTGTTCATGATGCTCTTGATTATGGGGACTGCCGTTTATCTCTTGCAGTGAGTTGCTTTTTCATTTCCCAAATTGAAGACTCCAATTATTCCACTTGTAACTTGAATACCTTCAAAGTTTCAAATATCCTTTGTTTTTTCAGATTCCGAAATATGGGATTTTTGAAAATATAAATTCACTGACGGAGCTAGCACAAATGCCTCAATGGACTAAAGAGAAACCTCTCCGAGTTGCTACTGGCTTCACCTATGTATGCATTGTATTTATGATTTTGGTTCTTGTATTATTCTTCACTTTCTACGCTGGGAACAAGTTTCTTTTGCTGTCTCTTTGTAAATAAGGGTTTTGTTTGCATTTTTCATTTTCGTCTTCTGTTGCAGCTCGGTCCTAAATTTATGAAAGATAATGGATTGAACCATGTGAGTTTTTCAACTGCTGATGGAGCACTCGAGGCAGCTCCTGCGGTAAGAATGTACTTTGTCAGAGTAACTGTAAAATTTGGTGGGATGTTTTTAATTTACGCGGAGCATTGTCCTATAATGTGGTTGCGTTGCTCCAAGTGTAGTATAAAGCATGACACATATTTGCCAGCATATATATATATATATATATATATATATATACACACACAATTTAATGTTTCATGATTCCTTTCGATGAAAAACATAGGTTATTGATTTATTATCTACTTACCAATATCTAAACATAAGCTGTCTCATTGAACATTATACTAGTCCAGACTTCTGTTGGATTCTAGTTGCTGCAGTTACGAATCTTAAGATGACGATATTGCTTGAATGGACTGAATCCTTGCTTAAGTTTAAGATGTACATTCAGTGACTTTGTGGTTAGGTGGTTGACTCAAACGAGATGGTCAACCTTTTGTACTGATATGGACAGTGGAAAACGCTTGCGAAGAATAATGAAAATAGGGATTTAGGGTTTATGGAGGAGCTCTTGACCAACTTTATGTTTTTTTGTGTAATGATTCTCTTCCCTTTATTCCATGACGTCTACACCTTTATATGGTGTCATATTAGTCCAATCAAATGCCATTTAACTACAAAATAGGATAATAGTAACCCACTACAACTCTACTAATTAGGCCATATTTTAACAACTAGAAAATAATGTTCGTTTAGAAAAAACACGTAACATGTCAATGACTTGATGTGGTGTTGTTGGCCTTGAAATCTGACGCTGGGGAGAAGATAATTAAATACTGCTTGTCTCTCTTTTAATTTTAGATGGGGATAGCTGATGCAATTTTGGACCTCGTGAGTAGTGGGACGACGCTGAAGGAAAACAACCTAAAAGAGATTGATGGAGGAGTTGTGTTACAAAGCCAGGTAGGCTTCTTGGTTTATGGCTTATCTTACCGAGCATGTGATCTTGTAGGTTTAAGCATGCATCTAGAAGGAGCTGGTCCAAAACCCTGCTCCTTCTATATCTTCTTGTATGGTTGTAATTAGAATTTCTTTAGGCAGTTCTTGTTGCAAGCAAGAAGTCATTGATCCAAAGGAAAAGCGCCCTTGACACGACACATGAGATTCTTGAAAGATTAGAGGCACATCTAAGGGCTCAGGGTCAGTTCATGGTGCGTATTGAATGTCTTTCAAAAATAAAAATCCAGTTTTGTCCCTTCAGTTCTTGTTTTCTTACACATTTATGGCAGGTAACTGCAAATATGAGAGGAAATAGTGCAGCGGAAGTGGCTGAGCGCGTCTTGAGCCAGCCGTCATTATCTGGTTTGCAGGTGAGGTTTGAAATGAAGCATCACTCCATCTAACCATGAACCACAAGTTGCAGTATACCATAATAAGTGGTCTTTTATCATTATAATATATAAACCGATCCTTTTTTTTATTTTTCTGATGAGTTTGTAAATAATATACATGGTTACACATGCAGGGACCCACCATAAGTCCAGTTTTTTGCAAACGTGGTGGGCAAATTGCAGCCGATTACTATGCCATAGTCATATGTGTACCAAAAAAGGCACTCTACAATTCCGTTCAACAACTCAGAGCGGTGAGCCATGATATTTATTATAAAACTATTGGTCAATGTTATGTAAAATGAATCCTCCTTATCAAATGCTATGAGAGGGCTTGCTCTGTTGAGCAGCACCCTCAACATACACGGAACTACTGAATTCTTCTGGCTTCTATATCTGCGTGTGCAAGACTAAAAACACAAATAAATAAGTTAGAGGATGGCAGTTTGACTATTCAGTCGAAGGTTTAGTTTCATCATTATATTTTAAAAATTAGGGACTACGAACATATGTTGAATTGGCTAGAAACTTTTCAGGTCTGTTTATTTCCTACACAACTTGTTCAGCTTTTTAAATTTATAAGCAGCCTACTCTTCTCTTTAATTGTCCAGATCTACTCTCTGATATGGTTTTACAAACGATAGTTGAAATTTGGTTAATACTTAGAGCTACCAGAAGGCTTGGTGCAAAACCTAGCGCAAAGGCGTTCTGGATTCATACAGCCGACCCGACTTAGCGGGATAAGGTTTTGTTGTTGTTGAAATTTGGTTCAAAACTGTTTTTACTTTTCAGTTAGTCATTTGCTAATATGCCGGAATAATGGTTCTAAATTAGAACTGGTTGTGAATATTGGGTTCGAAGTTTCTCTGCCTACCTATTAGCTGCATATATCATTGTGCCTGCCTCTTGTGCGCAAGGCATATTTTCTTGTTCTAAAATTTTGAATCTGATTCCATGTTTGACTGAAGGATTTTCCTTCCCTTCGATACCGGGGTTTAATCTCCGTGCTCTAATTTGTTCAGGTTGGAGGTAGCGGAGTTCTAGTTTCCCCATTGACCTACATTTTTGATGAAGAAACACCAAGATGGCATGAACTTCTCACAAAGCTTGGCCTCTAGTTCTCTCTGGCCGATGATGTGCACGGTTTGTTGTAATTTTTTGTAGCTATGGCAGTATTTAAGAGTTTGATGAGCAAACACGTATTGATACCTATCTTTGGATTTACAACTTGGCTTGTAATCAGAGTAGCAACTTAAAGATATTTGCGTTTTGTATGCGATTTTTTTCTTATCCTCTATTTCCCTATTTTGGTTAGTCCGACGACAACTCTCAATTTTTTTACCATTTTTCAGTACCATTATGTGTAATATTCGTGGATTTTGAACATCTGTATGCATTTGTCTTTTAGAGTTATCCAACCATGATTAAATTTTTGAAGCCGATTTTAAGTACATTGTAATTTTGTTGTAGAGCACCTACTATGATGAAGCCATTGTTTCTAGCAACTCTATGAAACATTAGGGCTGTGTTTTGTACACCTCCTTGGAAGGGCTAAGGAATTATTGTCTTAAATAACACTCGTAACCTGTGTTTGCTATCAAGTGGTTCGAAATTGCTTCGCTCTGCAACTGCTCCGCCACCTCGCTAACAAGAAACTTGCACCAGTGGTTTTCAAATTGAATGAATGTTTTCAAAGATGAACTTCATATGACGATAAAGAAGGCGAACAATTTCAACTTTAAACGAACTTATTGAGAAAGTTACCGCGCAAAGCTTCTTAGGCAACTCGAACCACTATTATTCTAAAAACCAACTCAAACGAGCACCCGAGGGGAGCGAGTCCAACCAAATACGAAACTCGGAAGAATTTTGACCTATCTAAGAGAGAGTAATTGCCACAAAATTGCTTCATGGAAGACATGCCGAAGAACAATATCTTGAACTTGACAAGCCCATTTTTGGATATTAACCATCAAGGTTTTCAGTTTTCTAGGGAGCCAAAATGCTTCCATTAACAGCACCAATAAGCAACTTGGAACCCCTTCCACAATCAAACGTGAAAACACTGGCTTTTGGTAATGCAACTTACAGTCTATCCTCAAGAGCCTGGCCTCCAACAATAATATAAAACAACCTATTTTTTGGCTCCTCACATCATAAATTTGAATTTTCTTGCAGTGCTACCGATTCACTATAAGTCAAGTTCTATTAAATGACGAATATGATACTGATTGCTTGACAAATATCTATCAAACGAACGACGACATTGAAACTATGTCTCGAAAGTAAAAGAAAACCTCTTCCGCAAGTGAGACAAGCAAGAAAACACTTACCCCTAGTTGACAAAAACTCACATTCATGACTCGGAATTATTACCCAACCCTGATTATTCGGGTCATGTGCCCATATTAGCCCTTGAGAACAATGGGATCCCTCCATATTAACAAGTAAGCCATAATGTAAACCCATTTTCCCCCGCTTCACTGTTCGCCAACACTAGTCTTCTGCTTCTCCCGCCCTCCGCCAAGTTGAACTACAGCGTCGTTCGCCGAGACGCCACCGCCATCTTAAGGACCCGGTACACCTCGTCGGGTTACTGGGCCGCCTGAGTTGCCCACTCATTTTTACTGATTTGAAGATTTTTCCTAAATAGGGTTTTAGGTTTTAGGGTTTTGGGGGTTATTAGTACGAGAAGATGGGAAGCAGGTCGTCATTGGCA
The DNA here is from genome assembly GCF_041283825.1 of Pyrus communis. Taxonomy (NCBI): domain Eukaryota; kingdom Viridiplantae; phylum Streptophyta; class Magnoliopsida; order Rosales; family Rosaceae; genus Pyrus; species Pyrus communis. The sequence continues at coordinate 656,681 of NC_142574.1, forward strand.
GGCATGGAGGTCCCAATCATCGGCAGCGATTCATTGAAATGGATTGAGATCTCTGCTCCTCCTTCTGACGCCTCCGCTGATGCTGATATTCCTGCTGCTACTACTTGTGTCCCTCCTCTTACAGACGATATCGCCTCTTCGGTCGCCATTGGAGACCCTCCTGTACATCTCATATGGTATTCTCTCTCTCTCTCCCCCCCCCTCCCCTCTCTCTCTACCTATTTCGAGTTTGTGCATTTTCTTTTATACATTGTTCATTTGTTATGCCTCTCGTAACAGGAGAATTCACAAGGACCATCCTCACGAACTCGAGTTATTCGAGCTCAGTGCTTCCAAAGACTTCCCCAAAGTCGGACTTCGAATCACTTTTCCAGAAGCGCTATCTCCCTTGGTTCGTGTTTGTAAAAGTGAGGTAAGAATTTAGTTTCTTACACTCTACTTTACTGTATTGTTTCTCTGTGAAAACGAGTCATACATTGTTATGTGCGTTGCAGGTTGATATGGGTTTTACTAGCCACCCCTACTTGGTTTATGCATTGACTCTCTCGGGGATGGCTTACCTTTTCAAACTTGGACCCATCTCTACTTATGTATCCCGCTATGTTTTCCGGGAGGACGAGGTTGCCAAGTTTAATATGAACGCCTATGTACCAGTAACAAGTGCTGCAGGAACACCATCTGGGTGCCTTGTCGTTGGGAGGGATGATGGATCCATAGCTTGTTTCCAACTGGGCACACTTGATGCCACTGCTCCTGGTATTATCAAATTCCTCATGCTGTCTGGTTCTTGTGTTGTGTGCCCTTGTAACCATTCAATTGCTTTAAGCATGCTTTCCTTCAGCTTCATAAATCTAGTGGTTTGGACTTGGTGTTAAGCATGCTGCTCTATTGCACCCTATAATTCTAAATTTTTTCTCCCTTTCCCATAGGTTTTGCGCTGGAGCTGCGGGATGAATTGGGAATTGGTCGTTTGTGGGGTTTCATGTCAAGGTATACTTGTTAACTATACTACCAGAAAAACTCACAAGTAAAAACATTTAGTTTGCATACATATTTGTCTTATTGTTACTTGTTATTATTTAATAAGTTGTTTTAAGTAATTATTGAAGTTATGCTTGTGGATGATCGTTCTGGTCTATGCGAATTGAATCTTAACTTTTTGCCAAAGATGATTAAATTGAATTTCAAATGTTTTGGCTTGGTTGGTGTTGGTACATGGGAGGGTCAACACTTGCGATTACTCCAAAAACGTAGGTTGAGATCATATTTATGTCCACCGGTGTGCTTTATGCAATAAGATTAATGTTTGAGATCATATTTATGTCCACACCGGTATCCTTTTAATTGGAGGCTGTGGTGATCTTTGATTTAATGTGATTAATGTTTGTTGGGTGGCGCCAGAGGAGTTCTTTGCTGTGTTGAGTGAGAATTTTTTTTTTTTTGAGAAGTCGTTGAGTAAGAAGTTTAGAGTACCAGGTGGACTAAATTATTATGGGGCTGTCTGGTGCTGGGTATTGTTTGGGCTATATGGTCAGAAAGAAATCGGCAAATTTTTGAAGATGTTAGGGGTTGGAAGTGGAAGAGGTATTAGAAAAGGTCAAGCATTAGGCAACACGTTGGACTTCTGCATCTTCTAATTTCAGGTTTGTATCTTTATCGACCATTATACTAGACTGGAAGGCTGCAGTGTCCGAATTATTCTAGGTTTTTCTCACAGCCGTAACTTTCTGTTTCCTGCTCCTGGTGGATTTCTTGTTCACTTTACTGTGCAGCTTTCCTTTCGAAATTAATTTTCTGTTTTTCAAAAAATTGAGTTTTAAATGTTACTGAATGGTTTTAAGTGTAACATATAGCCTATTTATTTGACATTTATAATGCTTTGTTTGATTAAAACAATATACAAGTATACATGGCTCTGAACTCATTTGCTTCATATGCTGTAAACAAGTTTATACTTCATTCTGTGACTGATGTTGGAGGCATATTTTAGAGATCAAGGTTTTAATATTGTCGGGTGAGAAGAGCTAGGAATCATGTGGTCAGATTAAACAATAAAATGTGAAATGAAATGAAATTGCTTACATATTCCCTTGGGGATAAAATGAAATGGGAGCTTTGTCAAATCAGACAACCACATGACCAGAATCAAAGCTTCCACTTATATATACATAATATTACGATATATTAGCCCCTGGATCTTTTTCACGGTCTTTTGTAACTTAAGTATCCTTCTAATTGTATCATGCCACTAAGCTTTTGTTTGACTTCAAAGCTGGATGCCAAAGGCTGCAGATTATGCAGGTTATTTTCTTTATTTATTTTCATTTCTAATTCTTATACCGACAATTCCCAATCCCAAGTAGCATTTGAGTATTCATTGTGTGGTTATCCCGTGAATTTACCATTCTTGAATGCCAAAATGCGATCATTTCTCTTTTTATTGGTTTATTACTGTTTTTATGTTTGGAATCCTGTAGGTTAAATGAAATAGAAAAGATAATACTATGAGTTAACTTGGTCTGCTCCTCTTTGAATTGGAAGTAAGATCTTTTGTTACAATCTGTGAAATGCTAGTTGTGTTGTTTATTGTAGCATATTCTGCGTATTCTGATAAATGACTAAAATATTTACTCAAAAATACGAGTAACACTTTAGTTTTCTTTCTTGAACTATAGAGTTTTATGTTGCTATATATATATATAATTACTCTTCTATCCCCTGGAAATGTGATTGAATACATATAGCTGAACATATAATGTAGGGGAAGGATGATAGCAGCTGTGCAAGACTTGGCGATATGTTTCGTTCATGAAAAGCCACTTGTATTTGTGCTTCATTCTGATGGGATGTTACGGGTATGGGATCTTTCATGTCATAGCAGGATCTTTAGTAATAACATGAACAGTTCGACACTGGCAGGCAAGTATTGATTTTCCCCATTCATTTTGTGATTGTTAATACCTACTTGTTTATGTTGTCCATCTACTTTCCATTTGTATATAGGTGCTCTTTTTTGGGGGATAGAAACGCAAAATTTATTAACAGGGAATATTTCTGCTAAATCTAGCATTGCTTGGCATAGATGGAACATTTTTTTGATGAGAATGTTGTTGTTTTATGTATGCACATTATTTATTAGAAGATATACAATAATGTCTCTTTTTTCAAAAGAATTGGTGTATATATGGAAACATAGTTTCTTGTATAACTTTTTGTTCTCTAATTTAGTAAAACATATAATTGTTTCTCCTTAACAAAGAATCTACTTCCAGGAGCTACATTGGAAAGGTTATGGATTGGTCATGTTGACAGTGGCTCAAACATTATTCCTTTGGCAATCTTCTACAGGCAGACTTCGGTACGTAATGTGAAATAAGTGCTATGAATCTGAATTTCTATTGATGGTGAAATTCCATTGTGATATGTCTTCCATACTGTTCTATGTCGTCTTTTTGTACTTACAAATATTTCTATTTATTTTTGCTACTTAAACTGTTTTCTACGTCAGTCCTAGTTAAGGGTAAACTTGTGAAATAAATTATGAACAGGTTAATCTGTTATGTGATTTGAACTTGGAAGTAAAATGTTGGGTTTGAGGAAATGTTTCCCTTTCTCCTCCTTTCTATGCTTATAGGGGGTTTTTTCCCCAAAAAATAAAAGAAAGATTTAGGGAAATTGACACTAACTGCAGTTTTAGAAATCTCTATAGTGATACTCTAGATAGGAATAACCTCCATCTAGTCATAAAAAGTTTCAATCCCAAGACTTGGGGCAGTTATATATAGTATAAGTTCCATGTTATAACAAGTTATAATTTTTCAAAGTCCCGTCTAAAGGAATTTGCCTCCACATAGTATTAATTGCCAATAAGTAAAAAAATTTGGAATGTGACAATAAAAATTTCAAATGAAGTAAAATATTTCTCTAATGTTGTATGGGACAATGATTTATTCTTTAGAGTTGATGCCTCGTCTCCGAGCTTTGCGGGCATCAACTGAATTAGTTGAAGATGTAAACATGCTTGGGAAGCTAGAGACAAAGCTAGAGACATTTTGGCTTCAGCACCAAGTCATTGCATAGGTTGTACTGTATGTGTTTAACTATCTATAAAACTTACTTAGATGTGTGTTTAACTGTCTATAAAACTTACTTAGAAAGAGAAGCATTATAGAGAATACTAGAACATGTATGCACCAAGGTATTTGAGACTCTTTTCCCAATGTCTTCATCTTGGAAATTGACACGCTCCACTACTAATGTCATACTTTGTATCCATAGTCCATACAACTTTCATTAAGGATAACCAAGTGAAAAATTAAATTATGTAACTACTAGGGCTGGAAAAAATTCCCGAAAATCCCAAACCAAATCAAAAAAATTCCGATGCCAAATAAAAAAAGTCCCAAACCAAAATTCCCAAAGTTTTTGGGATGACGTACCGAACGGATCCCAAAATTTTGGTACGAGAATTGGTGTTGTCTCCTCGATGTTTCGGTAATCCCATACTGATCCGAAAATAAATATTATATATATTATTATACATTTATATTTATATGTGTGTGTGTATGTATATTATACATTTGAATTGTTGCGAACTACTTGTAGCAATATAATTGGTGTGTTCTACAGGTAGTAACATAGCCCTTTATCGCCAACCTCCCACAAAATGTGTCTATTTCTTCAACACAAAATAAAAAAATTGTATTATTAGTTTCTGAACATATTAGGTTTGTAACTTATTTTTTTGCTTTTGGGTTTGTTACTTATTTTGTTTTGGTTACTTGTTAATTTGACTTGGTATGAATGATTGGTTTTCAATTTGTATGAAATTTGGGAATACCGAACCACCCCGAAATACCAAAAATATTTTGGGAATCCCGAAAATTGGGACTACCGAAATTTTGGTTTGGGATTGGTCTTCAAATTTCCGTCCCAAAAATTTTAGGTTTGGGATTTGGGATCCTATATTTGGTTTGGGATCCCATACCGAACCACCCCTAGTAACTACACCTCTATTGAGTAACAACCTCATTGTAATATTATTGGTTTGGTCCCAACATTTTGACCATATAGAGGTTTTACTGTATAAGTTAGTAATATTTTCTGTAGCATGACTTGAGGAATCTTCTATATGCAATTAGTGACACAATCCAGAGATTATGTTTATATTGTTTGCTGATATTCTGATTGATTCTTTGGGCCAATCATGAAGGAAATCAGCTCGGAGACGATCTGTGCATATAGCTTTCGTTGTCATTTTGAGGAAAGATTCGTTATAATGCTGGAACCTTCAGCACAAAATATCCAATTGGATGAGGTAAATAATTCTTTTCTTTTCTTTGTTTTGGTCAATCCCACTTCCTTACTTTCTTTTGGCCGAAGTTATATTCATTGCACCATATGTGCAATTAATTTGATTTTTTCTTAGGCTGGATGGGTTGATGTCAAACTTACTTCTGACAAGATATGCATACTGACAAATAATGGATTACTGCTTCACAAGTTGACGAATGTCAATAAGTAAGTGAATTTGTCCCTGTTAATCTTTAGTGACTTTGTATCAGTCCTTTTCTTACCTAGGGTGGCATTGTATTTCTTTTCCTTTTCATTGGTCTCTCTTGAATGCTTCCCTTTGTGCTAGGGGCCTAGGGTACACCTTGGTATTGTTTGTACATAAATTGTTAGTAGGGAGGAAAAAGATGAACTAGGAAGATATTATCTGGCAAATGAGAGCACTCTATTATGAGAGCTGCAATAAACTTAAGTACATTAACTAGTCTGAATTCTTCAACTTAGGGCATCATGATGCTGGCACTTCATGCAAGTGTGAATTGTATGTATGTACCTTCTAATATTATTTAACCAGTTCTGACTTCTGTTTATGAAATTGGCTTGGTCAGCTGATGCCTTTCTTCGTGCACACACTGTGTTTTTTTTTTCAAGACATGATTGTTTGAGCTTTTGCTTTTATTTATTTTTAATGTATACTTTTGTAGGTAAAACCATGTAGGAATCTGCAGTCCAAACCCATATCTTTTTATTTGGTCAACTGTAAATGCTTGTCTTTTCAATGTATGATTGACTTAACCTTAAATCTCCAGGGAAGATGCATGTTCTTACGCTTTGCAGGAGGACTTTGTTGCAGATCAGTTGTTTCAAAGTTCTGACCATTCTTCAGATGACCTTCTTTTGCTGGCGCATTCAATATTGTCATCTTCAAAGGTAGATGTTTGTATCAGTTAAATTTTATTGTTAATAGACAAGGCTTCCCCCCTTCCTATCTCCTCCCAGGATTGTCAGGGTTACTGTCTTACAGCTTGATATTACTAAGAGCTGGAAAATCTTCTCCCGGTGTATAAAATGTAATCAGAAACGTCGTCACTATTTTTTTGTGATGAACTCACATGCCACCAGCATATGCATTTATATATGGATGCCTTTACTTAATAGGTTGTCTCTGTTGTGGACGAAGCTGTGGAGTTGGTGCAGACCGGCAGTAGTAACCACACAGGATTAGAAGAACTGCTCGGATTGAATATCCCTCTTTTTTCTTCTTTTAATCCCAACCAGTGTTTTCATTCTCTTGAGTATTGATGTGCTAAATCTCTCTGTTAGATTTTACGTGTCAAGATTAGTGAGTTATCTTAGAGAGAGATTGAACCTTGAATAAGCTATCAGATAAAAATGAACTCGGCTGAACGTTTCTACCAAGCTAACAGATGGTGGGTTCACTGGGTCAGGAATGGAAAACATTGGCTGAGATTTGAATTCAATTCCATTGGTTCTAATCATGAGTTAGTAAAGCAGCTCCACAACCTAACACTCTGCAAAAAAAAAAAAAGGCTGCTATCTACAAACTGTTGAGTAAATATGTACGAGAGCTTCTAATGTAGACATCTTCTTTCGAAGATAGAAGTAAAGAACCAATTGCAGGGCCCGCCAGACAATGTGGTACATTGCCCTGAATGGTCTGAATCAAGCAGAGTCAAATTGTCTAAAACATTTGATATCTTCATCATTTCAGTATTTATGGTAAAAACTGTCATCTATTTATTTTATCACTGTTAGATGACTAAATGGCATAAAATAAAATTGGGTTAAAAAATAAATGGACATTCTCTTTTGAAGATATGGTTGAGTGGGTGCTGGATTTGGTCTTGAAGCCTTCAGTTTTGTTTTATTTACTTAATGTGTTTGTGCGTGTCGAAAAGATACACATTACACGTTTTGGATCATTGAACTACAATATGAGATTAGCTATATTTCTTAAGAGGATGTCTACTCTACTTGGGTATGTACTGGCAGATCTTAATTAGCCCAAAGAATTTTTGAAGATGTAGATAAGATATAATAGTTGGGATGAAGGTTTAACCCAGTGTATGATTTGACTTCAAACATTTATACAAAATATTTTTAAACAAATTTATTTTTATTTTTATGTAAGATGCTAATTGTTGCCATGCTGGAAGCTATTTTATGTTAAATATGCTGCTTATGTGTTTTTCTTGGTGCAAATTCTGCAGGGGCATATTGTACCAGTTGTATCTTCGATTTACTTACGCAGGCTGCTTCTTCCTGGGGTTCATCATAACATTGCTTTGCGCTTAACCTTACTGGATTATAATAGGCACTGGAGTGATTCAGATTTCCATTCTCTAACAGCCGATATGTTGAAGAAGGAAATTCTTTCCCTGATTGAAAATGAGGTATGCCCTGTAGTTTTAATTATTTTACTCTCACAGACACATACACATGTAACACCCCGGAGGGGATTGGAATGACCCGGAGATGCTATTAAACTGATGAACATTGTATGTTGTATGTTGTCTAGGGAGTGAATGACAATTCAACATCAATAGTTTGCTGCTGGAAAAATTTCTGTTCTCGCTATTTCCAAAACTGGTGCAAGAGCAATGCACCATATGGTTTGCTTCTTGATTCCTACAGAGGAACTTTTGGTTTGATCAGAACGAACTCAGTATCTCTTTTTCGTTGTTCGGAGGATATTGAGCGGCTTATTGCTGGTATGTCAGCTATTCTAGCTTTATTTGAATAGAGATAGATCCTAAGTTTTCGTTTCTGCTTTCAGACATAATATTTTTTGTTTTACTTGTATAGGTACTTCTGATGATCTTGGCGATCTTGCTGGATTTGAGTTGGATTCATTTGATGATGCTCTTGACTTTGAGGTGCTCGTTGAAATGCTCAGATGTGTTGTTAATGTCAGCCAACAATTGGGAAAGACAGCTTCTGCTATATTTTATGAATCATTTGTTAGCGCACCGCGAGTTATCTCAGCTGAGGAAATTGCTCCTCGCCTGTTGAAGATTTTAGAATCTGGATATAGTTCAACGGTAGCGATGCTTCATATATCAGATCTTGGACCCGATTTTGCATGGGAGAAAACCTTGGCAGATCATAAAAACTTGAGGAAATTTTCTATTGACATGCTGTTGTCTCTTCACGCCTTGTACGAGAAATCTGGCACATGGAGTCGTATTTTAAATGTGATTGAGAAGTATCTAAAATTCCTGATACCTCGGAAAATGATGCCAAAATTTGATGCTGAAATGTCCTTGGATATCAATGCTTCCATCTTGGTCCAGGCTACTTCTCAAGTTGCGAAGGTTATGTTTGAGTCCGCCCTTGACATTCTTCTGTTTCTAAGCTATCTAGTGAGCATTAGTGGGCAGGTCAGTTTCTTTTCATTTTAATTTATTTTACTTTGTTTTTGTTTTTCAATTCTGTTTAGCAAGACCTGATACATGTAAAGATATTTTTTTTTATATTTATTTTATAATTCTTTCATTAAGAAACAAGTATTTTCGTTATTTATTTTTATGTTTATGTTGGTGTTCCCTGTTTGCATGTCGCACGGTTGTATGCATTATTGTGATTGTTTTTAAAGTCAGATTTTATTGCATTGCAAAAGTAATATTACATAACACTAGCAGTAGCAAAGAAGTCTAGTTTTAAAGATTCATCAAGAAAGCTTAAGACAACCAGACAACAAAAAAAGAACAGAGGGTCGAGCAAACCAAACCGTTACTTATTAGAGGTAAGCAGATATGTTGCTAGACTGCGAATCTGGACCATTGACTAGGCTGATTCTCACTGGCCAACACACTCGAAAGAGAGAATTACCCCAACTTTACATATTTAATCCAGAAAAACGTTAGTATAAGTCCTCAACTTGTTTCTTTGCAAAAGAACCCCAAAACTAATTTTTCATCAAAATAAATGTTTAATTCTTGCCATTAACTCATGTTTTATACAAAATCAAGTCCAAAATATACGAGGGAGTTGCTTGTTTCCTAATTCAAGACACGCCAAGCTGGCTCTATACTGTTGAGTGAATTCCACTGCATGTAATCTTAAATGCATGTAATCAGATTTTTGTTTCTTCTGCAGGAAAATAAGGGTGAGTATTTGATTTCTTTCTTGAAGCATAAAAAAAGTACAGGACTTTATATTAATATGATACAAATACAATACGCAACTCAACTAAATTACCCATTGTCTTCATTAAAGAAACAACGACTAAATATAAAAATTGGAATTGGATTCATTTTTCTCTCTTAGAAACCCTTCACGAGATCTTTCTGTGATCAAGCTATACTAAAAAATTGTGCATGCATACTTTACATTGCATCTTTAATTTATTCACGACCTTGATCATTAAGTCTACTGCAGTGCTCACTTTGTCAAGTTAAGCAGTTTATTTACTTTAATAGCATTTCGTTTTTAGTCTCTCATTTTTTACAACTCCTTATTCCATGGTAAGGGTATCATTTTCCTGTAAAATTTGATCAATTGACGTGTTAAAATTTCTTTGGGTTTTGCATGCAGATTCATATGCTTCATGATGATGTATCCAAAATTCAATTTGACTTGATTCCTATGATTCAAGAAATCATTTTTGAGTGGCTTCTTATCCATTTCTTTGCCACCACACCGTCTGAATCAGCTGCAATTGAGGATTTCAGCTCTCAGCTTTCATTGTTACAAATTGGTAGGGTCATGCATCTTAATGTGTCCTTAATTTTCTAATTTTGCTGATTTAGTTTTGTTCTGATGATCATCCCTGTCCATGGTTCAGATAGCGACATGAGAAGAAGAACATGGAATGAGAAGCTTGGGAAGTGTGAGTTCACTCTGGCTTTTGTATTCTTACCAAGTATTCAAACTTCCTCCAGAGACCAGAGTCGTGATTCCTCGAGAGACATACCAGATGTGAATGACATTATTATTTCAATGCGGGACTTTGCTAGCTGGATCATCTGGGGCCACACAGGGGATTCCTTTACCTTCCTCAGCCGTGCAACAGATCTTGCTTTGATCCTGCTAAGGCATGGGCAATACGATGCAGTCGAGGTTATTGCTCTACTTACAGTTTCCCACTAGCCATTGAACTTTTCTTCTTCGAGAATACTTTTGTTTAACCATGTACTTGACATCATTGTTTTTTTTTATTTTTCTGTAATCTTTAAAGTGCCTACTCACAATGGTGGAGGCACATTTACAAAAGGAGAAGACATCTCATAGTATCCAGGATACAGAGGGAGGATGGTGCATACTTCATCATCTTTTAGGGTGCTGCTTCCTTGCTCAGGCACACCGTGGGTTGCATGGATTGCTGAAAGAGAGGAAAGTCACTGAAGCTGTTCGTTGTTTCTTCAGGTATTCTATGTTTTATAAATTTTTGACTGTCACCTTCCCTGTACAGGTAACTCTAGAAGGGTTTTCTATGTGCATTCTTTTGCATAATGTTTTCATTTGCACTTAAAAATAGCTCATTGATTTTGTTAATAAAGACTTATAGTTTAATTTTTCTATACAGAGCTTCATCTGGAAAAGGGTCATCCGAGGCTTTACAGGGTTTGCCTCAGGAAGCGGGGTTGCCAAACCTTGGTTTCAGTGAGTTTATAAACTTTTATATATTAAATAGTTAATTATTCTTTTGTTTTGCCCTTTTTAATAACTCTTTCATTTACCTTTCTCTTTAGCTGGTAGCTTATCAGCTTCGGCATGGAGACTTCATTACTATCAGTGGGCTATGCAGATATTTGAGCAATATAATATTAGCGAAGGTGCTTGTCAGTTTGCTCTCGCCGCGCTTGAGCAAGTTGAGGAAGCTTTTAGCGTAGAAGATGAGCTGCATGGACGAGACCTAGTCAATGAATCAGTAGATACTATCAAAGGACGACTTTGGGCAAATGTCTTCAAGTTTACTTTAGATCTTAATCTCTATTATGATGCATATTGTTCAATAATTTCAAACCCAGATGAGGAGAGCAAGTACATCTGCTTGAGGCGTCTGATAATTGTTCTTTATGACCGTGGTGCCATAAAGGTTTTTATTCGAACCTGTAACTAACTTTTGTTTACTTGTGACTTTCTTTTCCAGTTTTTGTTTTTACTAATTTGCAATATATTACCCATACACAAATTCTCTGTGCAGGACATTTGTTCTTGAATATAGAATGGGCGCACCATTGATATTGTCGATAATGTTTCAATACTATGTCAATCTGTTCTGATGGCTACAATGATTTCTACTCACTCTGTGCTTTGTCATATATTTTTTTTTCGGCAAAATATTTGAATATTTTGTTTTCTGTGTGGTATGGAACTTATTTTTCAAATTTTCAGTGCGAGCTCGTACCAGTTAGGCTTATTCTCTGATGAGGTCTTTCTTATTACTAAACTTTCCTGCGTTGTCATTTGTTGCAGATTCTTTGTGGTGGTCAGCTACCATTTATTGGTCTTACAGAAAAGGTAGAGCACGAGCTTGCCAGGAAGGTATTGTCTAATCTAGAGCCAATTTGATACTGTATTTCGAATTATTAATGTAGGTTCTTGCATTTTTTATGTCCTGGTGACTTTTTTGCTATCTTAAATATGCAGGCAGATTGTTCAGATATTTTAGCAAAGCCAAACTTATACAAGTTGCTTTATGCATTTGAAATGCATCGACATAACTGGAGAAAAGCAGCAAGCTACATGTACCTATATTCTGCTCGTTTGAGAACGGAAACAGCTCTGAAAGATTACCAGCACACATCATTGGCACTAAAGGAAATTCTGAATGGGCTCTCTTCTGCTATCAATGCACTTCATCTTGTTCATCCTGCCTATGCTTGGATTGATCCACTACTTGAGATAAATTCTCTTCACAACGAGCACTATCCGAGTAAAAAGGCCAAAATTACAATAGATGAACAGAGTAAATAATGCAACGACCTGTTTTCATTGTCTCTATATCTTTAATTGATCTTACGAGTCTTTACTACCATATGTATCTGATAAATTAAGTACCCATGATTTTAGCTGCTACATACCTATGAGCAAAAAATTCTTGCGAACCAACAATTTGATCATAATTCAATGGCTGATTTGATATCCTATCAAGTACTTTCCTGGATGGATTTTTTTGTTCACCAGTCAGAGATCATGAATGTATACATACAAAAACATAGATGTTTACCTCATATACAGCAATCTAATCTATCTTGGTTCGCATTTGCATTGTGTACCGTTCTGTTTTGAAGCAGTTAACAGGTTTACTTTTTATTGTAGGTGCCAGCAACAATGCTTATCCTGAAACATGGAAATCTTATGTCGGTATAGAGAAGATGGAGGACGAGTATGTGCTTACTTCTGCAGAATATTTGCTTTCATTGGCACATCTCAAACCTACATCTAGTGGTAAAGTTCTGTTTTAGCTTAATTTCTTATTACAAGATTCCCCATAAATAAATCTTGGTTACCAATCCTTAACATTATTCCACCTTTTTGTGTGATGCTCCCATGGATTATACTATTTAACCATTTAATCTGTTGGAATATGTGCAAATAAGGGAAAAGGTTAGCTATCTCATTCAGCAATGTACTAATTATTTACCTCAAAGTTTTGAATTTTCAAACTTGCACAATTCACATCTAACTTATGGTAAAGGAAATCTAGCCAGAATTGTCAGTTATATTGATATTTTATTCTTTTAAATCAAAACTGAATTCTAATGTGCATGGAAATATTATTTTGTATAATTATGTGTATACATTTAATAGGTTATGTCTCTTAAATGAAAAATCTGGAATGAAGTGCTAGCATACACCAACCTTTGAACTTTCTGTTACAATGGTCAAGTCGTTGCAGCCACCAGAAAAGAATTTATTATTCTTAAATCTCTTTTGTATTGTCAGTAGCGATCACAGTTCTATTCATGACACTTTTAGAAGCAATCATGAATATTCTTTTCCTTGCCATTTATTAGTAGCCAAATTCCAAAATTTCATTCTTGTTTCCAAAAGTTCCCTGCAACATTTTTTTTCTTGAATGTTGTAACTTATCACCTTTAAACACTTCTCACAAACCCTACAATGTATGTTAAGCATTTTTTGTTGAGAGAGCCAATGTATCCCACTATATCCATGCTGCTCCATGTTACATCTCATAGCTGGTTTGGAAGAAATTGTTTTCTTTTGTTTCTGCTCTTTGCTTTTTCCCTTTTCTTTTTCTTGTTTATTAATTGTTGACATATCCATGATTTCCTTCAGGAACCCAGAAAACACCACTAGAGGTTGTTGATCTCCTGATCCAGGCGAATTTATATGATATGGCATTTACAGTCCTTTTAAGATTCTTCAAAGGTTCAGAGTTAAAGAGGTATAGGTCTATATTATAATATTATCACCTTATTTTTCCTTTGTAATGCATAAAACCTGGAGTTTTCTTTTCTTCAGGGGATTGGAAAGAGTTTTCTCTGCCATGTCCGTGAAATGCTGTTCACATAGAGTTGATTCTTCATGGGTTGGGTAAGATAAATATTTTCCTCATATTCGTTTGGCTTAAATACTAAGTGTACAATCCTGATGTTGTACTAATTTATTTTTAACTGAATCTAAATGATGTGATGCATAACTTTCAGGGATGATCACAGAGCACATGGTCTTCTGATGACTTCATCAATGGATGAAGTGGTTGCTCATAGTTCACCTGATGTGGGTTCTACAAAACAACAATCCAAGGGAATCAATCAATGGGGAACTCTTGAGCTTTATCTTGTATGTATCTTTGGCGTCTTCAATCTTTTTAAGCTTCTTCTTAACCCTCAACGTTCTTTTATCAAATATTAGAAGGAAACTTTTATGAATGATAAGAAGGATTAGGTTCTAATTTCAGTATTGAAAAAGAAAATAATAAGTATGGTCTATATTTGCTCTTAGACAGTGCTGGTTATTTCTCTTATAATGCCATGATCGACTACATATAAAGATTTTAATGGTGTATTTCCAATTAGAAGGAACAAGAAAGAAAATGATTGAACGTGCACCTGCATTATTTACATATTAGTTCTATTTTCTCTCAGAAGGTGTCACTGACATCTATATGATATTTTTTAATATTGATTTTACATTTTTGAGTTCACAAGTACTTTGACTTGAATTACTTGTCTTTTTATTTTGAAGATGAATCACAAATTATTTTTAGAAGAAATAGCTGCACAAATGGTGGGGATGGACCACACCACACTACCTGAAATATCTGCTAAACTATAAAATAAAAAAATACAAAGAAAGCTCTTAAATATCCAGAAAGACTTTCAATCTGTATAAATATCGAAAAAGGATCTTAAATTACTTGTCATGTGATTTGAAGTTAAAAACCGGATTTGATAGGCGTAGGGGTGGTGTTTTTTCCTCTGTTTGAATTTAAAATTTGGACTTGATAGGCGGGTTGACTCTGGTATGGGTGGCTATTAATATCTTTTGGTTTACAATCTTTTGTTAAATGGGAGCTTTACCTGAAGATTTAAATACCATGAACTTATTTTCAAAGGTTGTATTTATTATGGATATCTCAAAGCATCAAGTGTCTATTTATGTTCATAATCCTATACTCAAATTCTACGGGGCTGTATATTGTAACTGAGCCCTTCGGGTTAGCCCCATGTGGTGAGTGTGGGTGGAAAAATGGGTTAGGATTCGGCCAGGTCAATAGAAGAATGTTTAAGCATTTTCATCTTATCTTTCCCTTTCTGATTCCTAGTGTGTTTAGTGATCCAGCTTCCTAAATTAAAAGTTTTCACTTCCTATATTCTAATAGTTCTGTCATAATTCTGTTTATTGTCTTTTAGGTTTACCAAATTTTCATTAATGCTTTTTATTCTCTTCCTATTTTATCAACATAATTGTAGCTGAGGCGCCTTTACTGGTGCTTCTACCCTTTTTTCGAAGTCAAATATGTCCATAAAATATGGTTAATGAGTCAGGAAAATTGTATACTCGTATTGTTTATAATGAGTTTAGTTCATTCTCCACCTTTCCCCATCCTTTTGTCTCTTTGCTTTGTTTAAGCATTTTTCATCTTATCTTTCCCTTTTGATGTATTTAAAAAATGTAGGACAAATATAAAGTGTTCCATGCCCGTTTACCAGTAATTGTTGCTGAAACTCTTCTCCGTACGGATCCTCAAATCGAATTGCCTCTTTGGCTGGTAAAGATGTTCAAGGTAACTCTCTAGGTGGTTTTGTAAATAAAAGAGGATGCCACATTGTACAAAAATTTATATTCCTCTCTCTCTCTCAAACATGATACCCTTGTGACCGACTTGTGTTTTGATAGGATGGAAGAAAGGAAAAGACTTGGGGGATGACAGGCCAAGAATCAAATCCAGCATTATTATTCCAACTATATGTTGATTATGGTCGATACAGAGAAGCTACAAATCTTTTGCTCGAGTATATAGGATCCTTTGCATCAATGGTAAAGTACAGCTTGTTCTTTCATATCTTGAGCTTCTGCATTCCTGCTTTTGCCCATGATATTAACCTCACATTTTAAAAATTCATGCCATTATTTGATTTCTATGCTGAAGCTTGGTTTATTTGTAGTTTGAGGTTCTTTGTATGAGCTTATGATGGTGGGTTTGATTGATGGTGGTGGTGTGGGTGAAGAGGGAGGAGGGGATGGGATTGGAGTGATGGCAGCCATTGAATTAGGGGAATTCGTGGGGCTTCATAGTGGGGTAGAAATGTAATAGGTAGTCATTGATGAGGTAGTGGGGGGACTTTTTTTTCTCCAAAAATCGGTTATTGCTAGTTTTTTCATGGGATATATAAGTCTCTGGGGAAGGCAAAAATTATGGTGGTAACAAGTCCCATTTATACTCTCCTGACTAGCATTCCTCTTTTTTGTAATACCCCTATCATATTACTTTGTATAACAGTCCTCCATCAAAATATAAGTGGTTCTTGTGCGTAATACCTGAGTTTTTGAAACATTAGAATGATACATGTATAGAGAAGTTAAGGAAAAGAAGAGATTAAATTGTTTGGATGTTGTGCTGATTGTAAAGTACCTTAGATTCTTGATAGGACAAAAACTAAATCGAAAGTAGTGTGTTGATTGCATGTCTTTAGTATGGTAGGTACAGCATCTGATTTCATGTTGATTTCTGCTGGTTGTTTAACTTAAGATGTTCTTATTCTACAGAGACCGGCTGACATAGTCAAGCGTAAAAGACCATTTGCAGTCTGGTTTCCATACACAGCAGTTCAGCGTCTGTGGTGCCAACTTGAGGAATTGATCAGTTCAGGTCACATGGTAGAACAATGTAACAAGCTCAAGAATTTGTTAAGTGGAGCGTTGCTGAGCCATCTCGAACTGGTACTCCATATTTTCAATCTACAGCTACTAATGGGGATGAACTCTTAACCTTTACCAATGTGGTTCCTCTGTCGTTTTCAGGTAAAAATAGACTCAGAAGATGCGTTATCTGCTTTTAGTTGAGAGATTCGTTTAGCTAACAAGATGGGCACTCTTTGAATTCAACCTTGAAGTTGAGCATCAGCTGCATTGTAGATATGCATGACTTCTTACGAGGCAATGCTATCAAGTTACAATGGCAAACTGGTATCGACGGGAGCGTCTGTATACTATAGCTAGCATCTGTATTTTCAGTCCAAAAATTCGATCGCCTGTGTAGTTCTCAAGACAACTGGAAAATAGTGGGCGACATTTTCTGCTCCCCTTTCTTGTATTGTATAGATACAAAACATGATCAAACTTTCAAAGCGGATATTAATTTCATCTGGGGAAATGTATTGCCCTTCAAAAACCTGATCTTGTTCGGACGAAATTACACAAAAAAGTCTAAATCATGGATGTGCATTATACCCATAACTTTTTCAGATACACAAACATATTACTACAGAAATGGAGCTTTATTGTTACAACCCGAACCCTACTTAAAAAGGGCGATCCTAAGCCAACAAATCTCATCGCTTTGTGACGGTAGGGAAAAATGTTTATCATACGCACATTGTTTTCACGATTTGAGTCTGTTACCTTTGCATCATAAAGGAGCAACTATTCAGTTGCGCCAAAGGTTGCCCTCACCCCTGACACTACTTCAAAAAAAAAAAAGAAAAAAAGAAGAAAAAAAAAAAGAAGCTATCTTTCGACCCCTACAATATTTACCACTTGTGAAGGGATTGCAGAGCCAAAGCAAACGAAAAAAGAAAAGAAGAAAAAAAGGTCTTTCTCAAAGAAAACAACGAACCTGAAGAGGGTAGAAAGTGGGTAAGACTTATTTTTTGCTCTGTTCTCCGGAAGGAACGAGCTCCTCAGTCCTCACAAATAAAAGAGCATATTAGATTAGGAGAAGGCTTTAGCTGATCATCTTTTTCACTCTATGTTTCTGTTTTTTTTTTTTTTTTTTTTTTTTCTTGGAAGAGGCAACTGATAATCCCAATATTTCCACAAATTTTCTGCTCAAGGAGTACTCGTTTTTGTCATTCGCGTTGGAAAACATTAATATTTAGGACGTTTTATTGTTTGGATTTTAGGTTCAGTCGTTGGAATTAAGTTTTCGTTTTTATTTTTCATTTTTTTAGGTTTTTATTAAGATATTAGGGTTTAGTTGATTATAAATAGGATACTTGTTATTTACCTGAAAATAGTTCAATCAAGATGTAGTCTTCAGTTTGTAGCCATCGATATTTTTGTTTCTTGTTTTCCCTGCTTATATAATACAATTATCGTCTAAACATGAAATTTCGGTATAGTACGGTAATACTGTTGGTATTAGTTTTGAAAACCACTATCATACCTATTACGTTTAGTTCGGTAAAGTATCATTGCCGATTGATACAAAAGCTTGACACAAAATCAGTATGATGTAATTGGTAATATGGTTAGAATATCCATCCTATTTCATTCGCTTTGTTCAATTGCCTGACAGCATGTCTAGTGCCCTTTTTTTTGCATTCGATGGTGGGGAGGGGGGAATCTGATCCGGGAGTCAACACCTAAGGAAAACAAGTAATAAAGGCATTTTAATTTATTTTTAACGACATAGGAACTTGTAAGTAATTTTTAAAGTATGGTGAGAGTCCCTTGGGAAGTTGTGGTTTATTTATGTTTCTATTATTTTTTAGTTCTTAAAATATATTTGCTTTGTGGAATCCACAATTAGCAACATTAAGCAAGATCCGTTGCTCCTGGTGGAGTGATTTTCAGGTTTTTTTCTACATCAAAATTAGACCCAAGACCTTAAATGCAAGGATAAATATTCTTAATCACTTGAGTTACAAAACCTTACAATAATAATCTACGTACTTCAAAGAAGAAAATGGGGTGAGCATCTGTCAAAGAATAAGGTACTTGGGCGAACCATTGAACTCGCAATTTATATTATGATAAGGGTAAGCTAAGGAGACTAACTTAAGCATAAATTAAATGACATGGAAGTTGATGATTAGATTATAACTTAAGCGTTGATAAACGTGCTCATTTATATTGAAGACACATTATTTAATTTGCAAATATTGTCTACAAATCGTCTTCCTAGCTTACCCTTATGATAATTAATAAGGTTTTTATTACTAAACCGTAGTACTAGCAAATCGAAGTGATCGCGACGGAAACTAAATTAGTGTTAATTAATTTTTTGAATAAAGAAATCACACTTCAAAGGTCATGCTAAACTCCTTTTGATGAAAAACTAAATAAACGGTGTCCGAAACTACTTAAAAAGGTTTTGAAAAAACACAAAAGTTACTTCCACATATACTAAAAAGGATTTGCCACTTCAATGTTCAGTTTGTGTGTTTTCACAAAAATTTGAACAAACTAGTCCTAAGGTCAACCCAAGAGGATCTGAATTGCTCCATCAACTTCTCGGATGCCCGCTTCTTTGACTCGATTTCAGCTGCCTGAGGATGCATGGAGGCCAATTTCTGCTTGGCAGTTTTAGTCTTCTCAACAAAGGCAGCGAGAACCTCATCCATCTTCGTTTTCTTCTCAAGGGCAGCATCTAATATTGCTCGAAGATGTGCTATCTTCTCAGAAGCCACGTGTAAGCGTTCTTGCAGGGCAGGAAGTTTAACGGCTTGCGAGACCAAGAATTCCTGTAAAGAAGAAAACTCTGTAGCTGTATCAACATCTGCATGTGCTTGTAGAAAGGCAGTAGCATTGTGCGGGAGCTCATTCCTAAAGGCTGTCAACCTAGTCTTCAAATCATCAGATGGGAAGACACCGGATGCCAATAGAACATCTGAAGAAGCAAGAAAAGCTTCTTGCGTTTCAGAGTTTGCTAAGGCATCGAAACCTCGACATAGGATTCCTCGGATAGTCTCCTTGGCAGACTCCACGGCCGCTGGCATAGCTGTGGGACGAACATCAGAAGGATGGGTAATAGATGCCTGAAGAAGGTCATTAACATCGTCCTGTAAAGAATTCAACTCATCCAACAACTAGTTGGATACAGCAAAGTCAGTTGATGAATAAAGGCAACCAAAAACAAAAGATAAGAAACACTAACATTAACCTTGGGTGCCCACTTAGTACTACGGTCTAGTGATATTCCTCTTAACTTGTAAGTGAGAGATCTTAGGTTCGATTCTCGCCAAAGGCGAATTTGAACTACATTATTGCTAGCCCATTGTGAGGCTTTAGCCTACCCCCTCGTCCCCCTTAGTGTAGATAATTTCGTTTGTTCAATCAAAAAGAAAAAAAAAAAAAAACAAGAAGAAGTTAACCTTGGGTGATCTGGCCGGAGGAAATAAGCCTGAATCATTAAGGTCAGTCAGCAAGCTTGAAATTGCATTTGAGGGATGAATGGTTGCAGGATCCTGAAAATTAAGGCATCAGCCTAAGGGAGAGTAACACACAAAAACAATTAAGCAATGCTGGAATTTGAAGAAAAGCATTTATTTCCTTCAATAGAAGATAGGTGGACGGATAAGTTGTTGAAAACAACTAGGCAAGTGGAAGGATAGGTGGCATCACGGTTTGGATTAATAAGTAGGTCGTCAACAATACTTCAGAAAAAATTAACATTTCATATGATGACAAGAAAATATGATATCAATCCTACAGGAAAAGAAACAGGGAATGCAATTACCTCCCGATCAGATGTCACTGAGAATATCCCCATCGACAGAGGCGGAGTCGCATCCATAGGAGCGGCATCAGTAAGTCCAAAATATAAGTCTGCGTGCAGAGAATTCCCTAATTCCAAGGAGTTAGTGGACCCATAAGTATCTACAAGGGGGCCTGAGGTCTTCGGTGTCTGGAACAATGAAATGAATGTTAGTAGTTGATATGATGACAAAGTCTGTAGCTTAAAAGAAATTCTTACCTTAACCTTGAGTGTGTTGCCAACATGGTCAACGCTCTTCCTCTTAGCAGACAGTGGATTAGGGTCATCAGGGGCCAGAGAAGACGAAGTAGTAAGCGCTGCATGCAAGTTTGGGTTAGTATGTTAGAGTGCTTAGGATTCAAGTTTGCTTATTGTTTGGGTCTGAGTATTGACAGTAATTGGACGTCATCTCGAGCATATTGTTTTCTACTTAAAAATGTTCTATCAATCACGAATGCAATCATGAAAAGACAACAAAAACATATAAAATAAAAGAAAACCTCAACCTATGAAAGTATTAACAGATTTTAAAACTACAGAGACGATTTGGCTTTATTTTTCAAACAAATATAAGATTGAGATTGCACCATCTTAAGAATCTTATGCAATTAGCTTTATTAAATATTGGTGTCAATTGCATCCTCAGCAACATTTTTCAAGTGGTGAAGATAACAGAGGATCAATCAACTGTAATTCATAGCTAAACGCATAATTGACACACAATTAAGCACACAACAAGTTATACAACAGACAAACTATTACGTAGACAAGGGCACACACATGTGTACAAGATATTAGGATATTCACGTCAATATTGGTGTCAATTGCATCCTTAGCAACATTTTTCAAGTGGTGAAGATAACAGAGGATCAATCAACTGTAATTCATAGCTAAACACATAATTGACACACAATTAAGCACACAACAAGTTATTCAACAAACAAACTATTACACAGACAAGGGCACACACATGTGTACAAGATATTAGGATATTCACGTCATGTGTACAAGAAAATGGATTTGATATTATAAGAATTTGATGATGATGTGTGCAATTTTTCCACAAAAATGAAAAGAAACAAAAAACTGTAATTGAATCACAATTAGCAATACTCAATCAGTAGATACTAGATAATCACCTTCAATCGAAGGGGAGTTAGGACCCTCTTCAACAGATTCTGTTATGATGCAGCTGGCCCTATTTTCCCACTCCTCCTTGTAACATCCATAATTTTTATACGTTCCCCAATTTATTCCTTTGCGACCCCTCTTAGGACATAATTCCAACTCAACAAGGGGGCGCAACATACTGGTATTCACTTTCTGAATGCCAAATTGCTTTGGACTGAAATCGGGCCGATGATACACAGCCTTCTCATAGCAAAGGAGGATTGTCCTAGACATGCCCATTTTCTCCTGCCCGGCACAATACTCGGGAAGAAAATTACAGGGAAGCCTTTTGTATGGCTGCCAAACAATCTACAAGAAAACAAAAAGATAATAGAAGGTAAAAAGAAAGGACCAACTTACAAAAGCCAAATGCAAAAACACTTACATCATCCTCTATTAGCTCATCCAGCATTTGAAGATATTCCTGTCTACTGGTTTCTTCATGAGTATTGGAGGGGTCGCATAGTAGTTTGGTCCATCCTGCTAACAAAGGAAAACTTGTTGGAAGATAATCATCCACCCGATTGACTCCATTGGACAAAAATCTCCGCACCAGCTTAGGAATACGCTCCATTGCAAAAACCTGCAACAGGAAAATAAGGAAATCATAAACTTGTTGATAAGATCCGGAACATGAAAATTCAACAAATGGATTAACACTTAAAAAAAAATTATTTCTTACCAGAAGGGAAAAGGTGTGTCCCATTAATATGTTTTTTCGCCGAGGTGAATAGAGTTGCTTAAAGTTCTCCAGTGAAAAATGAAGATGAGCTAGCAAAGCAGCACCCCATGCATAGTCCTTTATGCCTTGAAGATTTTCCATGAGAGAAAGATAAATAACATGGACATACTTCCGAGAGTAATCAGGAACAACCACAGAGCCTATAAGATATAGTAGAAAAGCTCGAACATAAGGTTCAATGTCGGGACTATCTTTATCAATAGTCCCAGGAACTACCTCAAAATTCTCCCTCAGCCATTCTAAACTAGTGATACCAGCACTCCTTGGGTCAATACCATTGCAACCCAAGTATTTCATACAAAGCTCATCACCTCTTGAATCAATACCGGTGACAGGATTACCATCTACAGGCAGCCCTGTGATATACAATACATCTTCCAAACCAAAAAAAAGTTTATGGCTATTAAAAATGAAACATCTCTCTCTAACATCATAGGATTCTACAAGTACAGATAATAGGGGTAAATCATGGTTAATTGGAAAAGTAGTGAGCTTAAGTAACCCATCAAAACCAGTGTCCTTAATCCTCTCTTTAACTCTTCCATCAAGCTTCCATTCCCCCAATTTATTCAAGAGGTCCAGTGCTTCATGAACATCCATCCGTTGCGTTAGAGAATTACCGGGCTGATTAGGCTAATCTGAAAAAAAAAACATGTAGTGGAAAAGGCACTAAAGGAGCCTAATTTACAACAGAAGAAGTGCAAAATTGCTTGAGCAGGTACTTTTCATAGAGAAAAATCCAAATTAGTACCACATATACAAACCCAAATCATTTGACAACGAAATTCATATTTTTTACAAACCCTAAACAAAATCTCATCAGTGGGACAATGAGAACCCAGATCATACATTTGCAATTTTTCAAACCCAAATCAGTTCAACACTGAGATGCATACATTTGCATGTGAGAGAGAAGCAACGCAGAACAACAAAAGGAAGAACACAATCACTTAAATAATGAGAACCCAAATCAGGAGATGCATGCAGCCATATTTTTGCAAACCCAAAGTCATATCCAAGAAATTACAAAAATCAAGCATGCATGAATATACTTTTACGAGCGACCCAGATTTTGTGAAAGGATTGGAGAGCTAAACCTGCTATCTTTCTCACAAGTGAACCGCAGCCAAAAAGCTTCAGTCTTTTCTCTTTGCCTAAAAGAGTGGATGGGTATGGGACGGAAGGAAAATGAGATGTCACTGTGTTTAGTATTGTGATCATGTCATGAGAAGACAGAAAAAGAAGTGCTTCATTCTCCTTGGGAAGGCGCGCTCAATTGCAAAGGAGGACGAGACACTCTTCTAGCACAATCAGGGTATCCCACCATTTTAAAAAGAGAAGTGTTAAAAGACTCTTCAGAGGGTGAGACTCTTTATGGTTTTCGTCATTTTATATTGTTTTTGGCATAATTTTTGAATTAATATTATGAAATTTTGTGTCAAAAATTAAGGTGAAAAAGAGTCAAAGTCCAACTTTGAAAGATTGATTCCACCCCTCAAAGTTCAGTCAGTTTGACAAATTGGGTTTTTAAGTTTTTAATTATATAAAAATAAAATTGTTTTCTATTATTTAAATATTTTAATTGACAAGATAATATTTAATTAGATTTATAGGATCTAGTTACGTGTAAATTAGCATATAACATAATTATGACGGAATGACTATATTAATTTGTGACACCTATTTTCAGAGATTACATGTTCGTTTGGATGTGCTTTTAATATGACTTAGAACACTTTTAGAGAAAATATTTTTGGTTCCAAAGCACTTGAGGTGTTTTCTGTAAAAAGCATCCATTTTCAGGAAGCATTTTAAGTATTTTTTCATGATTTACTTGCATCTTTACTAAAGATTGATTCTAAAACATTTTCACCAAAAAACGCTTTAAGCCATTTTAAAAGTACATCCAAACAAGTTCTACATTAATCGATTTTCAATTTCATAGACCATCTAAATTGAGTAGGTCAATTTCAATGATCATTTGCGATAAAGTCTTTTTCACAAATTGTTGACGAATGCTCCTTGGTCCCAATATTCTCACTTGGACCGCTAAAAAGCAATCTATTGTCCCTCGTTCTAGTTTTGGAGCTGAATATCGTGCCCTTACGACTACCGCCACTGATAGTCGATGGCCTTGCTATCTCTTTCCAGAACTTGGGACTCCACTCTGCACCCCACCCTGCATTTTTGTGGATAATGTCTCCGTCTTAAAGATGACTGCTAATCCTGTATTTCATACTCGCACCAGTCGCAATGAAATTGACTATCACTTTATTTGAGACCTTCTCGCTCAAGGTGCTTTACTCACCTGCTATGCTTCCTCACAAAATCAAATTGCAGATGTTTTCACTAAGGGTCTCTCGCGTGATCGCTTTTCCTTGCTCAAGTCCAAACTCAATCTTCATTTTGTTCCATTTCGTTTGATGGGGATGACAAGAATATCACAAATCAAGCCACCAATGTCGCTCAATCAAATTCCATCACTTAAATCCTTCTCTGTATGTCAGTTTATAAAAATTAGTCTTACCACATTTTCCTAAATGGATTCTACATGTGTTGATGACGCTATCTTTATTGGAGAGAATAGTATAAAATGTGTTTGTTCAAAAAATAAAAAATTGTATAAAATGTGGTATAAAAATGCGACAATTGTATCATTACTTTAAATATTTGTTGACCCCTCAACCGCCGTAACGAAGGAATGAATCTATTAAGTGGGAAAGAGCCCTCGTAAGGTCTCATTCATCTCTTACCCGGCAAAGGCTTATGCTGAATCGATATTTTATTGGTCTTTAAAAGTCAACCTATAAGCCACTTAGTACTACGGTCTAGTGATATTCCTCTTTATTTGGAAGTAAGAGGTTTTATGTTCAATTCTCGCCAAAGGCGAGTTTGAATCACATTATTGCTAGCACATTAGGAGGCTAGCCCACCCCCTCTCCCTTAGTGATAATATCGTTTGTTAGAAAAAAAAGGTCAACCTATAAATCTGTACATATAACAAAACGCTATTGTATTAAACCTTCTTTAATTCTCTATATGGTAAAACAAACTGATTTGGCTTTTCACAAGACAACTGGAATGAGAGCCTAATCGGAAACAATTTTGATTTGGCCAGTTTTATTTATTTATTTAAGTGAGACGTCAAACATTTCATTAACGTCCGGTTTTTCATTCAAGTTGCTCTCTGTCTCTTTCTTTACTATTTCTGAAGGGAAAAGCAAATTAGAGGGAAGACTTGTTTGCTCTTTTCTCAGGATTGAGTTAAACTTAGCTCTTCACAGCCCAAAACCAAAAGCTTTGATCTTCTTTTGGACAAAATTAAAAAACAAAATAAAAGAAAGCTTTACTTTAAAGGGATATTAGTAGAAGGTGATAGTTTTACTATGTTTCGGTTTTTACTTTTAGTAAACACAATTGTTCGTCACAAAGAAGGAAAGAACTGTATGCCCTCTTCTCTTCAAGGCAATGAACTCTGTACTATCACATCCCAATTTTTCACAAAATTTCTGTAAATATTCACTTTTTTGTCGGAAAGCTTTTCTACTCTAGACCTATAATAGGAAGTAGTCATTTTTTTTTCTTTCCTCGAACTATAATGGGAAATAATAATCTAGCATTTGCAATATCGAGTAACTTATAAGCGAAAATTGACTTAGAAGATTTGGTGAGTTTTGATCCGACCGGATATAAAGTATAACAGTATAAATACTTGAGCGTGTAACATGTTGTACGCAGAATCAAATTCAGAAAAAGAAAAAGAAAAAACTTTCACCCAGTTGAAAAAAACACTTAACCAGTCATTTTATGGAGGAAGTACAAGTGATCATCGTAGGTGCTGGCCCGGCCGGCTTAGCAACCTCAGCATGTCTTAATCACCTTAAGATTTCAAATGTAGTACTCGAAAGAGAAGATTGCTATGCTTCTCTTTGGAAGAAAAGGTCATATGATCGTTTGAAGTTACACTTGGCCAAAGAATTCTGCGAACTTCCCTATATGCCTTTCCCTCCAAATGCACCCACATACATCCCCAAGGATATGTTTGTTCAATACTTGGATACTTATGTATCCCAACTCGGAATAAACCCTAAGTGCAACCAAAACGTGAAGTCTGCTTTTTACGAAGTAGACATAAACAAATGGCGTGTCACGGTCGAGAACACGCTTTTGGGTGCACAAGAAGAGTACCTTGGGAAGTTTCTTGTGGTTGGAAGTGGTGAAAATAGCGTAGGTTATGTTCCTGAAGTGCAAGGCTTGGATGGGTTCAAAGGGGAGGCCATTCATTCAAGCAAGTATGAAAACGGCAAGAAATATGGTGGAAAAAATGTTTTAGTCGTTGGTTCTGGGAATTCTGGCATGGAAATTGCATATGATTTATCAAATTCGGGTGCTAATACGTCCATTGTTATCCGTAGCCCGGTAAAACTTCTCTCTTCCTTTTTATCCCACACAAGGACAACTTAAATTTTCCCTTTTTTCCTTTTTTTTTTTTTTTTTTTTTTAATAAAACTTTTGAGTAATTATAGTTTGTATTTTATTTGATTTTCTTACCTTTAGTCTCTTAATTTAAATAGTTTGTATTTGATTGTCTTACCTTTAAGTACATTAATATTTATGACTTGTTTAAAATTCGTAGGTACATGTTCTCAACAAGGAAATCGTACATTTTGGAATGGTTTTGTTAAAATTCCTCCCACTTAACATAGTCGACAAGGCTGTTGTGCTCTTAGGAAAACTAAAGTATGGAGATTTAACGAAGTGTGGGATTCGAAAGCCAAATGAGGGACCTTTTTATCTCAAGGCAGCTAAGGGTCGAGCCCCCACTATCGATGTTGGGTCCATTAACAAGATTAAAACTGGAGAGATAAAGGTATACAATTTTGAACAAAATCCTTCTTTTTTTCTTCATATTTAATTTTGCAATATTTATTTTCCATGTAATCAATCACAAGAGATTAACCTTGTCTTATGTTGATGACATAACGATTATTGAAATCGTCATCAGGTCTTGCCATCCATGACAAGCATAGAAGGAGACCTGATCAAATTTCAGAACGGCAACGTTGATTCGTACAATGCTATTATATTTGCTACAGGCTACAAAAGCAGCGTTCTAAACTGGCTCCAGGTATGCTATATCTAATGTTCTTCGTATATGTACCCGAGAAAAGGATAGATGGATTTGTATCCTTGCTAGATTGTTTATTCATTAAAAAAAGTGTGAGATTGAGATTTGATGTTTAGTCCTTGTTTATTAGGTCCACTATTTTTTATTATGTACCTAGCGAGTTTTGTACTATAATTGTTTGTGGATTACGGAATAAGTTAGTTTTGTGTGTATGAATTATACTCTTTATGATAAATAGAGTCCCATTTTGATATATGTTTATTGTTTTCTCGTGAAGGATGACAACCATTACTTCAACGAGAATGGAATGCCACAAAAAAGTTTCCCGAATCACTGGAAATCGGACAAAAAGGGTCTTTACAGTGCTGGGTTCTCAAGGCGTGGGTTATTTGGAATTGCATATGACGCACGAAGTATAGCAGAAGACATCAGTTCGTGTTTGACCTCCTGAGTTGCGTTCAAGAAGACGCCCTTTTGTAGGGGTTACGTCTTGATATCAGTTTTGTTTTGCTATAACTTTCCATGTAATGTTTAATGTTAGAGGTTGTTAGTTTTCTTGGGTATCAGTATAGCCCTAATGATACCGATGTCATCTTCTTGTCGCCCCCAAAATCTTTCGTTTTCTCTAGCCCTGGCCACACAGATGGTCTTTTCTTGTAGCCGCCAAAATCTTTTGGGTTCTCAAGCCCTGGCCACACCGGTGCCATTTTCTTTTTGCCTATAAAACCTTCCGGTTTCTCAAAAAGCGAATCAAGTTTCACCGGTGTCGATAATTCAATCCACAATGGTACTATGAGAAGATGATCGAGGACTTACAGAATAGTTAACTTCACAATGAGTATGTGTGTACCTTGTTTTATGCGTGTACATACGTATGAAAGTCCTTATATGGAGAAGTCCCAAGAAATCCTAAATCATGTAAAAGACTGTAAAATTAATCCATATCATAGTCCTAGCTAGTAGAAAACCAACTTAAACAAGTTCGTCCAGGAGGTCATGGATATTCTTATCGACATGGCTTATTATTATAAAAAATTCATCGACCATGGCTTGGTCTTACAAAGACATGGATTATTATTAATTACTATTATTATAAAATACTTTGGAATGCGTGATTACAAAAATACGTAATTTTGGTTGATAACTATATAAACAGTGGTTTATTTCAGAATGTGTTATCAAAATAAGTTCGGAATACTTTGGAGAAATTCGGAATTTCTAAATGCATTTTGGTTCAAATTTTTTAGTTCCAACTTTTCAGAAGTATTCAGGTTGAAAATTTCGGGTTCAAATTCGAAAATTTAATGGAAACGAACATTTTGTTTGAGGAGCAATCTGAGGACTCGTGTATTTTTTTAATACAAAGTTCATAGTGCACCATAACTTTTTAAAAAGTATCGATAACGACATCTTGTTAACTTTGAGGTTTGATTTCAGTTTTGGAAATTTTATTGAATCTTCTGTTGTATTATTTTGTTTCTTCTATTACATGCATTCGGTGTTAAAACCTGCCGAGTAGTACTGATCAATTTAGATGCTTGGTAGTTTTATATTCTATTTTTTTTGTAATATAAAATAGGGTAAAATATTATGTGTGTGCGCGTGTGTGTGTATATAATATATACTTCTAATGTGTCCAACACTGGTTTAGATCCCTAGCATTTCTCAGCTAATTAAAGGGAAACGGAATGCATTGGACAGCGTGATCACTACGTACATATACAACTGCACCGAAAGACATACTGTCTAACAACACTCCCAGAAACGCATGGTTCCACATCAAATGCTCCAAAACACAACACAGGAATTAGTTGTACGCACTGCTGCAAACACATGAATTAGTTATACGAACTGCTGCCACTGATACAATAAATTTGTTGGAAATTAATAACAATATTCGTTAATTTGGCCTGCCTGTAATCACTTATTTTAAGGTCGCTTTGTGTTGGACTATTGGGTTTAAATACCTTAGCGTGTAATATGATATTCGCATAATCAAATTCAGCAAAAGAAAAACTAAAGTCTTTCAGCCACTTGCGAAAACCACTTAACCAAAATTCAACGTAGAAATGGGGGAAGTGCAGGTAGTCATCGTAGGTGCTGGTCCGGCAGGCTTAGCAACCTCAGCATGTCTTAATCACCTTAAGATTCCAAATGTAGTACTCGAAAGAGAAGATTGCTATGCATCTCTTTGGAAGAAAAAGTCATATGATCGTTTGAAGCTACACTTGGCCAAAGAATTCTGCGAACTTCCCTATATGCCCTACCCTTCAAATGCACCCACATACATCCCTAAGGATATGTTTGTTCAATACTTGGATAATTACGTATCTCAATTCAAGATAAACCCTAAGTGCAACCGGAGCGTGAAGTCTGCTTTTTTTGATGCAAATGTAGAGAAATGGCGTGTCACAGTCGAGAACATACTTTCGGGTGAACAAGAAATGTATCTTGGGAAGTTTCTTGTGGTTGCAAGTGGTGAAAATAGCGTCGGTTACATTCCTCACGTCCAAGGCTTGGACGGGTTTAAAGGGGCGGCAGTACATTCGAGCAAGTACGAAAACGGCAGGAAATATAGTGGAAAAAATGTTTTGGTAGTTGGTTCTGGGAATTCAGGCATGGAAATTGCTTATGATTTATCAAATTCGGGTGCTAATACTTCCATTGTTGTCCGTAGCCCGGTAAAACTTCTCTCTTCCTTTTTCTGTCACACAAGGACAATTAAAACTGCCACTTTTTTTCTTTTTTGTTAAAATTGCTCCATGAATGTGTATTCAAGCCAAAATGGCTTCATTATGGTTTGCAATTGGACAAAAAATGAAATTAAGGTTTAAATGGACTTTTATGTACATTAATTAATACTTGTTTAAAATCGCAGGTACATGTTCTCAACAAGGAAATCGTACATTTTGGAATGGTTTTGTTGAAATTCATTCCACTTAAAATAGTCGACAAGGTTGTTGTGCGCTTAGGCAAATTAAAGTATGGAAATTTATCCAAGTTCGGGATTCGAAGGCCAAAAGAGGGACCTTTTTATCTCAAGGCAACTAAGGGTCGATCTGCCACTATCGATGTTGGGTGCATTAAGAAGATCAAAACAGCAGAAATAAAGGTACGTAGAATTTTGAATGCATAACTCATAGTTTGATGTTTTATCTTGCAAGTAATATTAATTTTCTATCACAATTGACCTTGTGTTATGTTGTGTTGTTAACATAACGTTCAACGGATTCCTCATCAGGTCTTGCCTTCCATAACAAGCATTGATGGAAACCTAATCAAATTTGCGAATGGAAACTATAACTGGTACGACGCTATTATCTTTGCTACCGGCTACAGTAGCAGTGTTCTAAACTGGTTTAAGGTATGCGTATGTCTGATATTCTTTTATGTTTCAAGATAGCATTACTTTTTATGATAAACAGAGTCCAATTAATTGATCTGTTTATTATTTTTTCTTAAAGGATGACAACGATTACTTTGATGACAATGGAATGCCGCGAAAAAGTTTCCCGAATCACTGGAAATCAGAAAAGGGTCTTTACAGCGCTGGATTCTCAAGGCGTGGATTATTTGGCATTGCGGATGATGCACAACGTATAGCAAACGACATCAGTTCGTGTTTGAACTTGCACTACAATAAAACAGATTATTAAGCCTGATACTATAACGTCACATTTTGTATCCATAACATGATAATTACAACAAAACAACAAAACAAAAAAAAAAAAAAAAAAAAAAAAACAAAATTAGTTTCTCTGAACCTGCTGGCAAGAAAATTACATTGAAGGATGTGAAAGGTTCATGCTTTATCCATCCATTGAACTGGATAATGATCATAATTCAATAAGCTAATTGGCTCTTTGAACTTTTATTTTAATTTATATTTGTTTGTATACCTGGAGGACTCGGCATCATGAAGAGTATTTACTTCCGCACTCAACCGGACTCGACTTTGAAGTTGTTCCGCTCCCCTTTGTCCTCTTAGGTTTGTGCCAAAAATAAGGAAATATATATTGTGGTATATTGCAATAAAGCTGCTCCTGCACTATGTAATACGTGATATCCTGTAATGCATATATGATCCGTTTCTTATTAATTTATTATTTGAATTACAAATGTTCTTAATCCACGTACAACTAGAGGCAATTAGAGGGCCAGTTAGCCTGAGTCCAACTATTGAAGACTTTAAAAGTTTTTTTTAATTTTTTTTATATAGATATATTTACGATCAAGGGTAAGGGAAATAACTTGATCTAAGCTTGTTATTCACAAAATTTGAACACAAGATATCTCACTTGCAACACCGTATTAATAAGTGCAATCAAGAATTTTCCTACATTTTTTATCAGTTAAACAAACTGTCAGAGAGAAAAGAAATCAATTAAGAATAATAGCGGTCATGCAACTAAAAGTTAAAGCACGAAAGGCTCTACTTTCAAGCCATTGCTGATAAGATCTATGGTAAGTTGTGGACTTGAAAAGGTTCAATGTTTTCACAAGCAGGGAGGCTCTAACTTAATAATTCAGTAATTCAAGGGCTCTTGGTTATAGTTTTCAAATTTATGGTTGGCCTTCTAATTCACTACGTGAGGTTTAAAGATGGATTAGGATTTTTTTAGTCTGGTGATCCTTTAAAATGGGTGTGCCTCTAATAGATTGGAGTCATTGTTGTAAGTCAAAAGAGGAATTTGATTTTGGTATCCGAAATCTTTTTAAATCCAACCGTTCTCTCCTCCTCAAAACATGTTGGGATGTAGTCTTCCTCACCGACTTCGGTTTGGTTAAGTTTCACATTTCTTAATGATAATTTTCAAATGCTAAAATCTTATAAGAGGTCTTCAATTTGGTTAGGGCTCTAACTGATGTGGCTTTCTTTCTATGGTTCTCTTCAATGGAGTGTTGGTGATGATTATAAGATTTATTTTTTGTATTATAATTAGCTAGGAGTCCCCCTGCTCTCTAATATTCGTGAGGGTGAAATAATTCCTTCGAATTCCAAGGTTAATGATTTTATTTAGGATTCAAAGTGGTCTCTTCCCAATGCCCTTACTTTCTCATTTCCTTATCTTCAAGAAAAGATTCAGAAGATTCTATTGTCGATTATGCATATGGAGGATGCTTTATTTTGGACAGGTTCATAATCGGTTAGTGTTTCAATCTATTCAACCAAGCAAGAGCTTGGTAGCTTGGAAACCGTGTCATGGACAATTGTTCACTGATGATTTACTTAACGCTAGGGAGTGGCTTTAGCTTCATATTGCACTTTTTGTTGCATTGTGTTGGAAAAATAGGGTCTAATTACTATATTAAATTACATAGAAAATTAAGAAATAATTCATGTAATTATATATGAAAATAATGCATGCACTTGAGTAACCAAACATGATATAATGGATTAAAAAAACCTAAAAATTCGATCGAGGCAAGTGTTAGACACTCTGTCCTTACGAAAAATTTACGCCCCACTGTGGTGCTCATGGTTGATCGGTGCTTAACGCTAGGGAGTGGCTTTAGCTTCATATTGCGCTTTTTGTCGCATTTTGTTGGAAAAATAGGATCTAATTGCTATATTATATCACATAGAAAATTAAGAAACAAGTCATGCAATTATATATCAAAGTAATGTATGCACATGAGTAATAATGGATTAGAAAAACCTGAAAATTTAGTCGAGGCAAGTGTTAGACACTCTGTCCTTAAGACAAGTTTACGTCCCATTACGGTGCTCATGATTGATCGGTGCTTGTCTCCGAAGGTATAACGATCACGTCCTTGTAATAGTAGCACTCCAAATCACAAGGCTCCATAAATCACGATTGTGTTGAAAACTCTCTTATGCATATGGACTCAATGAGACTCTCTAATATTTAGTGCACTCGATCTATGTATGATTATGTAAATAATGAAAAGTTAGTTAATGATTATGGGAGGCTTCCCTATTTATAGAATTTGAAACACCTCTTTGAAAAGTATGTAACTATTCGTGAAGAGTCAAGATATGCAATTCTTCATTTCAATAACTACATCTTTCTACCAAAAGGCTCAACTTATCATTTCCAATCAATTAATAAATTTAATATATAATAATATTATTATTAATTTTCCAACACATTGTTGGGGAATCTTGTGACCAGCTTCTTCTGCATTAATTGTTCTCAAAGTGTTGCTTTTGTAAAAATGAATTTTCATTCTTTTTAGTAAGCATTATGCTTTCCTGGCAGTCCATTGAAAATGTTTTTTGTGGTTTTTTGTTCTCATCATTTCCCAAGTTTGTTCGAAAACTTTAGTTCTTGGGTACTTGCAATTTATTTTGGTGGCTTTGGCACGAAAGCAACAAGATTAGGTACTGATAAAAAGTTTTAGCATTGTCTCATCCCAACATCATCTTTTTAAGGCGTTGGAGGGAATCACCTTCTATTACTTTTTCTTATTTGACCGGTTGTGCGTCGATTTGTATATTCTCTATGTTACGGATTTCATCCATTTCTTTGGAAGCTCTTAGTTTTGTGTCTGTTTTCCATTGTGGTTTAGCCTAGTTGGTTAGAAAAATTCTCTTGAAAAGTTAACATCAAAAAGTAATCTTTTTCGGTTATAGTTAGTATAGCTTGTCGCTCAATTGCAGTTCATTGTGGATTTAAGTTTAGTTTTAGAGGGTTTTTGCTCTATCTCCCCCCTCCCCCTCTTCTCCACCCCTCTGTTCTTTTATTCTTTTTCTTCAAGTTTGAAGGGGGAGTTTATGTTCCCTTCTAATTTTTTGTATTATGAGGAATAAGGTTTTTGTCTCCTTGACTAGTTGTAACGTTTTTTTTCTATATCAATAAAATTTCCTTGTGCTGCTGATGTTCCATTAAAAAAACTACGCTAGCTTTCATTACAGTATCAAACTCAAGAACAACTAGAGTCTTGCAAGAGGACATCATGGAGAAAATCAGGAAAGAAATATCAATGGATAAACTAAATTTGGCTACATGGTGAGCCCCACCATGGATAAACTAAATTTGGCTACATGGTGAGCCCCACCATTACACGCGGGATAGGAGAGACATGATATCCTGCACTTCAGACCCCAACTCTTTCACATGAGTAATGTTAGAGTAAATGTAGAAATGTAGAGAATAATCCGAAGATGACTTTGAAGTACGACATGAATCGTTTCCTTAAAGTGTTATTTGCCTCCAGTCGAATGAGTTTGCTGAAGTGTTCTTGACAAATCACTTTCAGGATACAACAAAGTATGAAATATTCGATTAGTAAAACCAAATTATTTCCCTTAGAAATAACTAGAAAGAAATTGTATGAATGTGATGAAAAGAGAAGAGAGCAAGGAATGTAGAAACAAATTTCTGAAATTGTGTGTGAAACATTATACCACAATATATACATATTAAAGCACTCATTCATCGAGTCCTTTCATTTTAGTTGAAGGTATACAACTCTTCTTAATAGTGTTGACCCAAAAGACATGTCTTCTATTTAGAATTTTCAGAAAATGAATATTGACTAATTACATCTTTTAATTTTACTCATACAATTTGAGTAAGCATCATGTCTTTTAACCAAAAATTGCAACCATTCAACAAAATATACAACCGTAAAAGGTTGAATGAAACCCAATCTTTTGTAGAGGTTGCCACCCGTACACTTGCTGCGCACCGTATCACCTATTATCTGTTACACACATATTATATAAATAATATAATATAAATATATATTAGGGTAAATTACACAAAACTACATCAACTATTGGTCAAACCACAATCTCATATCTCATGTTTTAAACATTGCAATGTCATACCTTAACTTATAAATTCGTTGCAATGTCAGAATTTCATTAAATTTTTTGTCAATTTGACTGTTAAATGATGATGTGACAAGAATGGGGCCCACTCATTAGCCAACTAGAATAAAAAATTAATTATTTTTTTATTTACAATTGAAATCAATTAAAAAACAAATATTAGCAGGCGCATCCCATTCCCCCTCCGAGTTTTTATCGATAATAGCCAAAATTTAACACTCAATTTCATAAATGTCATTTTTTTTATAAAATCTTTCAAAAATAACAGAAAATCCACTTAAATAGACTTAAATACCCTCAGAATTAAAGTAAAATAAATATAAAGTAAAAAAGTCTGGGTTAGCCAAGGACCATAAGCAATAAGATCTACATAGCCCTCAACCACATCATCGTTCCCAATTTCCTTGTCGTAACCACCAACAACAAAAATTGCTGCCAACAATGAAGGTACCATTAAAAGCCTTTCTTATGGGTACAACACTGTGCCCGGGGGGGGGGGGGGGGGGATCACTCTTTTTCTCCTGTTGTCTTTATCACTGGCTCAACCATATGGTAGTATGGGATCCCATATTTGATCAATGAATTGGCTAGATAAAGGCCCAACGTTTTCGAAGTGGTGTCCCGAGCAATCGAACTGAAACACTAGCAACAACAATGGAGATCGATCTCGTGGCAGGAAGTGAAAGCAAGAAGACGAAGTGCATTGCGCCCAAGTCCAACAAGATTGATGTGGTTGTAGGGACTGCCATTGATGACATTATGGTTTATGAAGTTCTGCAATTGAAGGTTACAACACTGAGGCTCACTGAGATTGTGGCAGTAGGAGAGTGCTTGACATTTGATCAGCTTGCTTTGAGAGCACCATTGGGTTAGAATGGGGTTCTCCTCAGAGGTCCTAAGAATTCTCGTGAAGAACTTCTTTGTAAATGGTTTTGAATTTTGAGGATATTTAGGTCTATTTATGTGAGTTTTCTGATATATTTGAAAGTATTTATAAAAAAGTGACATTTATGAATTTGGATGTTAAATTTTGGTTATTAACGATAAATACTCTCCCCCTCATCCCCAATCCTCTGTTATCCTATCTCTTCAACCCTCAGCAGCAGTATCCTCATCCTCAATGAAAATTTAGGGTTTTTACCTTGCATTAAGCTCAATGAGTGATGATTGGACTACATGGCAATTTGGGTTTTCGAATTCAAATCCCTAAAAACCCTAGAATTCAAAGCGGCGAAATCGTTGTCGTCGTTGCTGTTGTGGTTGCCGCTCCTAGTGGAATCCAGGGCTGTAGGGATATTGGAGTAGTGGAAGGCGTCGTTTTGGGGAGGGTGAAGGAACTCGATGGAGTCGGGGGATGAAATCTTTCCGATGAGGTAGTGTGCTCGTCTTCTCTCCTTCGTCTGCACCCTAGAACATCATGGGTTTAAATTAAAAATTAAATCTTGATTTTCTCTAGCAGAGAAATAGTCTAGTGTTTTGGTCCAATGTTGATGAAAGTTTCGTGGGATTTGAATCCCACTATGGGAAAAATTATATGGTTCGGTTTGTTTGGTTGCTTCGAAAATAGGGGAGAAAGGAAATTAATTTTTTTTTTATATTGTGAATGTTCTTTTTTTTTTCATTGCCCAAGATAGAAACAAAATAATTTTTCATTGAGGATGAGGAGGCTACACTAAGGGTGAAGGAAGGAGATAACAGATGATTGGGGATTTGGGAGGGGGGAGTGGGTTTCGGCTAAGAGTTTTTTTGTTTTTTTGGCGCTAAGAGTTGTTTTTTGAATTGATTTTAATTGTAAATAAAAAAATTATTAATTTAGTTAGTTATTTATTCTAGTTGGCTGATGAATGGGTCTCGTTCTTGCCACGTCATCATTTAACAGCCAAATTGACAGAAAATTTAACGGAGGTCTGACATTGCAATGAATTCATAAGTTAAGGTATGATATTGCAATATTTAAAACATGAGGTATGAGATTGTGGTTTGAACCATAGTTGAGGTAGTTTTGTGTAATTTATTCTATATATTATATATTACATATTAGTGAAATCTCTAACAATCCTTCCCAATTTCAATAATATGTTAAATAATATTATAACAATTCTCTCTTTGTAATTAACCACAAGCATAACAATGTAATCATGCATACAATAAAGGTGTCTTTTGAATTAAACCTTTAATTAGTGTAAATAATTCAAGGTTATAACGAATGCGATGGTGACCTAAGTTTAAATCAACTATTCTTACGTTAAAACCGGAATTATTACACACATGACTATGTCTTATTTCTTAAAAGAAATTTCTGAACTAATTAAACACTATTATGGCCTTGTGCTTCATCCTGGTTTCATGATCATTTACAAGAGAAAACCCAACTCTTGGTAAAAGTGGCACTATTTCTTATGTTCATATAGGTGAGGTTCATTCCCATGTCTTTGCTACTATAGACATAACAAAATAACCTCATTAAGATATAAAATTCATCCTCCTAAACGTAACAGTCTTGCATTGATCATCCTGGAATGAGCCATATATATTAATTTTCAGTGCTTTCACAACCATTTATCAATAACTTGTTATTACCCATTAAACTTTTGAACTAGTGATGTTCTAGACAAACTCGGGTTACCATTATTGGTGGCTAATTTTCAGTAAAGGGTTTTAGCTCCATTCCACTAGATGTACTAACTACCAATGCTCTTGAAAGTGCTTTCATTAATGGATCTGCCAAGTTATTACTTGATTTAACATAAATAATATTAATAACTCAATCAGTTATTAATTGCTTGACATATTCATGTCTCAAGCTACTATGTCTAGACTTTCCATTGTATACCTTATTGTATGCTTTAGACAAAGTAGCCTTGCCATCACAGTATAAAGAAATGGACGGCATTGGTTGTGGCCACAACTCTATTTCCAAAAACAGATTTCTAATCCATTCCACTTCTTTACCTATTGCCGCTAATGCTATAAATTCAGATTCCATAGTTGAATGCGCTATACATGTTTGCTTCTTCGAAGCCCAAGAAATTGTTCCTCCGGCAATTGTAAAAATCCACCCTGATGTAAACTTATTATCATTAGCATTTTATCCAACTTGCATCTGAATATCCTTCAAGTACTGCTGGAAACTCATAATAAGTTAGACTCAGGTTAATAGTTCTTTTAAGATAACCAAAAATTCTATTTATTGCTTTCCAATGAGTAGTACCTAGATGACTAGTGTATCTAGAAAATTTGCTTATTGCAAATGCGATATCTGGCTTGATACAATGCATGACATACATTAAACTTTTGATTACACTAGCATACATTAAACTTCTTATTACACTAGCATACTTATGAAGGAAATATTTGTGAAAATTAGTTCATTTAAGCAACATCTATGCATGCAATTAACAATCAAAAGGCGGAATCATGCTTGTATGAACTCAAAAACAAAACTTTACCCATGAAATTCAAGGCCTAGTAATTGTGGTGAACCAAGACTCAACTCAAATCTTAAAGAAAAGAGTTAAGAAACTTTTATACCTTTGAAGCACCTCCTTACTTAGCAAAATATATTCACCCATGTGAGGGCCTTCTTTCCTTAGTCTCCTTGCTCCTTAATGTTGGAAATGTGCCCTAAAACCAATCATATGATGATACTTTACGGACATTTCACAAAGTTAAACTAATGTAGTTTAAATGTAAAGGGCAAAGATTATTGTTTGAGCCGTCTCATATAAATGTTATATGCTTAAACGATAAGTCCAAGGAATATGTGATTGGAAGAATGCGATCTAAAGAAGTTAGATTCATGACACCATTTTTTCGTTGACACATCCTAAACGTTCCTGATCATAGGATTGTCAATTGGGCATTGACAGTCCGTTAAGATCAGTACGTGCTATGTCTTCTCTCAGGGAGAGTGACTAGTCTCGAGTCATTGGTGTGTGTGACATCAAGACAAGTACGTAGGTGCTCAATAGAGAATGAGTTCACTGAACACGATCAACGAAGATTTCTCATATTCATGTCACATGAGAACTCATGGTTGGGATAATGCAAATTAGTCTTTTGACCTGAGGCATCACAGTTGTCTTGTGGTTAGGTCCTTAATCTTTGATTATGTCAAAGTCACTCCATCATGAGGGTGTCCACGGCATCGTTGGTGTTAAGCCACTTAGCCATGGAGGCAAGTGAATGCGCAATAAGGGATCTCTAACCTTCAAACTGTTTGAGGGAGAATACTCTATGATATGATTAAGAATCTTTGGCCAAAGTATGAATGAGATTTAGGAATGTGTTCCAAATCACATTCAAGGTAATCATATAAGTACAAGACTCACATTAGATAGTAGACATGAATAAACTATCAAACCAAACAATGTGGTCAAGAGTATTGTATTAGAGAAAGATCGTATTGCATTTGTAATCCTAAAACTGAATAGGTTCTCCACCTCTTCTGATTAGCTTGGGTAACCATGACATGCTGCTAGGCGTCAACCATGGTTTGTGGAAGCCCTAAAAGTGTATTATCACTAACGGGAGAATTGAAAGTAAGTTTCAATTCACAATCGATTTGAAAGAGTTTGAATCGCCCACTGCCTCGCTAAAAGGAACCTAATGGATCGTACACCGTGTAAGGTAGAGATTGAAGATTCAACGGAGATGAGTAAGAATAATTAAATGGTTTAATTATTTATGGCAAGGATTAATTAATATGATTATTAATCAAACGAATAAGTTCGTTAAAAGACCTCGGGATAGTTTTGGACCTTAAGGCCCAAGGGGTTCGAACGTCAAGTCCATTGACTTAAGTTGTGTGACAACTTAATGAATAATGATTCACAAAGGCCCAAATAGCCCAATGAATACCCTAAGGCCGGCCATTTAGAGAAAGAGTGGGTTTTGGACTTATTTACAAGTTTGTCACTCAAATGAATTAAGGTATAAGTGTGACTTTATAGCCAAAATTCATTAAGGGTAGTTTTTGGGGAAATTGGAGAAACACAAACTCTCCTTTCTCTCTAGAAATGGCCGGCCACCCTTGAGGAAAACATCTAGCAATCTTACTTCTTCAAGGTCACTCATTTTCTTCTCCAATCTTACCTTGGTGTGGAGACTTAGAGGTTCTCAATTTTGGGAGCTTGGAGAACCTTTTCATCCATCCAAATCCATGGATCTAAGATGCAAGGAATGAAGGCCCTCTCTTTGGGTGATTAGCCTTTGCTTATGCAAAGAGGAATCTACAAAGGTATTGATTTCTCAACTCACTTTGTTTTGAGTTGAGTCTTGGTTCACCTATCTACTAGGCTTTGAAGTTCATGGGTTAAGTTTTGTTTTTGAGTGCATATAAACATGATTCCGCCTTTTAATTGTTAATTGCATGTTGTTGATGTTGCTCAAATGAACTTGTTTTTCACAAATCTACCTTCACTTAACTCCATGGATGTGGATGGAGGAACTTTGCTTCTTGACTCCATGACTTCTTGGATGGATGAAGGAATGGATTCTCCAAGTTCCCAAAATAGAACCTCTAACCCTCCACACCAAGGAAAACATTGAGGAATAGATGAGTGACCTAAAGGAAGAAAGATTGCTAGCTATTTTTCCTCTAGGGTGGCCGGCCTCCTAAGAGAAGAGAGAGCTTTGTGTTCTCATATTTTCTCTCTAGATAACCCTAATGAACTTTTGGCTATAAAGTCCTTTATATAGTCACTTCATTTAAGTGACAAAAAGAACCAAAACCCATTCACTTACAATATGGCAGGCCTTCTAAGGGCTTTGGGATGTTTGGGCCCTTTTGAGTCTTTAGTCATAAAGTTGTCATACAACTTAACTTGGGCTTGACAAGTCTAAGCCCAATGGGCCTGACTAGTCTAAGCCCAATGGGCCTTGAGGTCGAATAATTACTCAAAAGCTAAAATGAACTGATTCGTTTGATTAATTAACATATTAATTAATCCTAACCATAAATAATTAACCCATTTAATTATCCTTACTCACCTCTGTTGTTTCTTCAATATCTACCTTACACGGTGTACGATCCATTAGGTTCCTTTTAACGAGGTAGTGGGCGATTAGAACTCTTCAAATTGATTGTGAATGGAAACATACTTTCAATTCTCTCTTTAGTGATTATACATATTTAGGGCTTCCACAAACCATGAGTGACACCCAACAGTATATCATGGTTACCCAACCTAATCAGAAGAGGTGGAGAACCTATTCAGTTTAGGAATACAATGCAATATGGTATTCCTCTAATACAATACTCTTGACCACATTGTTTGGTTTGATAGTTTATTCATGTCTACTATTCAAAGTGATTCTTTTACTTATATGATTACCTTGAATGTGATTTGGAACGACTTCCTAAATCTCATTCATACTCTGGCCAGAGATTCTTAATCATATCATAAAGTATTCTCCCTCAAACAGTTTGAAGGTTAGAGATCCATTATTGTGCATTCACTTGCCTCTATGGCTAAGTGACTTAACCCCAACTATGCCGTGGACACCCTTTGACGGAGTGACTTTGACATAGTCAAAGATCAAGGACCTAACCATAAGACAACTATGATGCCTCAGGTCAAATGACTACTTTGCATTATCCCAACCATGAGTTCTCATGTGACATGAGTATGAGAACTCCTTGTTGATCACGTTCAGTTAACTCATTCTCTATTGAGCACCTACATGCTTGTCTTGGTGTCAGTCACACCAATGACTCAACACTAGTCACTCTCCCTAAGAGAAGACGTAGCATGTATTGATCTTAACGGACTGTCAATGCCTAATTGGCAATCCTATGATCAGGAACGTTTAGGATATGTATACGAAAGAGTATGGTCTCATGAATCTAACTTCTTTAGATTACATTCTCCCAATTACATATTCCTTAGACTTATCGCGTAAGCATATAACATTTATATAAGACGACTTTAAACAATAATCTTTGTCCTTTATATTAAATTAGATTAGTTTAACATGTGAAATGTCCGTAAAGTATCATCATATGATTGGATTTAGGGCACATTTTCAACAACCTATGTTGTGCAACGGACCTACCAGAATTATTAAGCAAAGTCTCACTAGGGTCATAAGCGGTATTTGTTTCTTTTATTTGTAAATGCTTAAACTTAAGAAGCAATTTTGTTATATAATGTGAGTAACACTGCTTCTTTACTTTAATTCCCAAGATAGTATCTGCTTCATTCAAGTCCTTCATCTTGAATTTTGAATTTAAATACTTTTTAATTTCAGATACACCCTTCATGTTTGTACCAAACATTAGCAAGTCATCGACATATAAACATATAACAACACCAGAATCACTTGTAAATTTATATGCATTTATCAACATTGTTATGTCTAAAACCATATGATAAAATGACAGAATCAAACTTTTCATGCCATTGTTTTGGTGATTGCTTCAATCCATATAACGACTTTCTAATTTACAAACTTTCTTTTCATTTCCAGGGAGAACAAACCCTTCTGATTGTTCCATGTAGACTTCTTCATCCAAATCACCATTTAAAAATGCTGTTTTCACATCCATTTGATGCACATACAAATTATATAAAGATGACAATACAAATAATATTCTAATTGATGTGAGCCTAGCTACTGGTGCATATGTATCGAAATAGTCTATTCTTTTTTTTTTTTTTTACTTAAAACCCTTGGCAACGAGCCTGACTTTAAATGTCTGAGTAGACTCGTCTGTATTGTATTTTCTTCTAAACACAACATATTGCTTTTGATCCTTGGGGTAAGTCTACAAAAAATCCATGTCTGATTAGATATTAATGATTCAAATTCATCATCTATAGCCTCTTTCCAAAAAGTTGCATCTCTTGAAGTCATTGCTTCGCTTAGTGTTGAGCAAAAATTGTACATAATATGTAAACAAATAATTCACTCAATACAATTTCACCCTCGTTCATTTTTTTGAAGAGGGTTTTATTAATTTGAGTTCGACCCATTCTAGGCTACGCACCTATTAATTACAACCCTTCTTTTGGGAAAGGAATACCCTTTGATTCTAATATGAATAAATTGTAACTTGTGGATTTGGGTGTTTATTTGATTTGTGACTGCATCTAGGTAGAGCCCTAGATTGCCTACGTACCCTCGTTGAGGGATCAAGTCACTCGTAGTTCCTTATGTATTTGTTGGGGTTTGATGCCTTGTGCAGTTTCAGCTCATGCAGGCAAGGAGCATTTAATGCCTTGTGCAATTTTAGCTCATGTGGGCGAGGACTTTAAGCCATTAGAGCATTTGATGCCTTGTGCAGTTTTAGCTCATACAGACAAGGACTTTAAGTCGTTCGAGCATGTTGGTGCCTTATGCAGTTTCGGCTCGTGCAGGCAAGGACTTTGTGCCATTGAAGTATTTAATGCCTTGTGTAGTTTTAGCTCATGCGGACGAGGACTTTAAGCCTTTGGAGCATTTGATGCGTTATGCAGTTTTAGCTCATGCGGGTGAGGACTTTGGGCCATTGGAGCATTTGGTGCCTTATGCAGTTTTAGCTCATGCGGGCAAGGACTTTGGGTCATTGGAGCATTTGCAGCTTCATGCCATTTAAGTCTTGCTACGGC
The DNA here is from genome assembly GCF_041283825.1 of Pyrus communis. Lineage (NCBI taxonomy): Eukaryota > Viridiplantae > Streptophyta > Magnoliopsida > Rosales > Rosaceae > Pyrus > Pyrus communis. Next base: position 700,541 of record NC_142574.1, read on the forward strand.
TTCGTGCCCTTTGATACTTGATACGGCTTCGTGCCATTTGAGATTTTGTCGCAACTTCATGCCATTTGATATTTGACTTTTTCTTCGGCTTCGTGCCATTTGGGTCTTGTTGCGGCTTCATGCCATTTGAGTCTTGTTGCGGCTTCATGCCATTTATGTCTTGTAAATTTAATGGGAATATTTGTGATGAACCCACTATTACTTTGGTATTTGACTTTGTCTTGATACCGTGCATCTCATACTTCTTGAATAAAAATTTAACTTTGATGGATGCTATATTCATAAAGTCCACATGAGTAATATGGAAGAGTTACTCTTTTCTCCTCTCCTGAGTTCCACGTGGATAATATTCCCATTTAATTTGAGGGAATTGTATTGCAGCAAGTGAAAAGAATGACTAGTCATAATCATGACTAAAGTTTGAAGGCCACGTGATTGACTAAGGCTCTGGCAATAGGCATTGAAGTCGTGTTTTAACTTTTGCCAACAAGTTTATGCATATTTGGTGATTTAAAGGAGGACAGGTTTCTGAGGACATGGTCTCCATACTTCTCGTTCTCAGAGCCAAACTTGATAGACTCCCATATGAATAAACAAATGAAAGAGTCATTGATTTTCTTCTTGCATATTTAATCTCCATGTGGGACAATCTTCCCTAGCAAACTTAGACTGCAGCCCGCACCATTTTTGGTGCTCTATGCGGGCAGCACATCCTTCCCTTCCAAGGCAATTTTTTCTTGACTTCAAGACAACGGCGGCGGCGGTCGGATTGCTCTTTTGTAGAGTTTCAGTGGCAACCGAGGCGACACAAACAACAGAGACGGATTGGTTGTCGTCTTTCTTCTCTGCCACCTTATTACTCCATACTTGAAACTTATTGTTACTCTCTTTAAAAAAAATGGCTTGCAAACGGGATAGTCTTCGTGATTTGCTTCAAGTCCTCGCTTTGCAGGCATTCTAATTTGCTTCTGCTGCACCATCTTTGTCACATCCCGGCCCGGGTGAGACCACTTCCCGGGCCCGCTCCACCACCGTAGCACGATATTGTCCGCTTTGGGCCTCGATCACGCCCTCACGGTTTTGTTTTTGGGAACTCACGAGCAACTTCCCAGTGGGTCACCCATCCTGGGAGTGCTCTAGCCCCCTTCTCGCTTAACTTCGGAGTTCCTACGGAACCCGAAGCCAGTAAGCTCCCAAAAGGCCTCGTGCTAGGTAGGGATGAGAATATACATTTAAGGATCACCCCCTGGGCGATGTGGGATGTCACAATCCACCCCCCTTAGGGGGCCGACGTCCTCGTCGGCACACACGCGACCAGGGTTAGGCTCTGATACCAAATTGTCACATCCCGGCCTAGGCGAGACCACTTCCCGGGCCCGCTCCACCACCGTAGCACGATATTGTCCGCTTTGGGCCTCGACCACGCCCTCACGGTTTTATTTTTGGGAACTCACGAGCAACTTCCCAGTGGGTCACCCATCCTGGGAGTGCTCTAGCCCCCTTCTCGCTTAACTTCGGAGTTCCTACGGAACCCGAAGCCAGTGAGCTCCCAAAAGGCCTCGTGCTAGGTAGGGATGAGAATATACATTTAAGGATCACCCCCTGGGCGATGTGGGATGTCACAATCTTCCTTCGTCGAATTTGATGCAAACTCTCCAAAACATCTTCAATATCTCTTTTGTCACATCCTGACCCGGGGTCCATCACATCCCGGGTCCGCTCCATCACCGTAGCACGATATTGTCCACTTTCACGGTTTTGTTTCTGGGAACTTAGACAAGAACTTCCCAGATCACCCATCATGGGATTGCTCTCGCGCGCTACTCGCTTAACTTCAGAGTTCCGATAGAACCCGAAGTCAGTGAGCTCCCAAAAGGCCTCGTGCTAGGTAGGGATGAGAATATACATATAAGGATCACTGCCCTGAGCGATGTGGGATCTTACAATCCACCTTTTTGGG